>NC_140933.1:52429267-52996767 GCF_014529385.1 Adiantum capillus-veneris
CCCCATAAGAGAGTAATCTTTAGCTTCAGGCATCTTATTTTGCTGAACCAGTGATACTATACGTTGGTACTCTGGACCTACCAAGGATGCTTCTTTGATTCTATCCCAGATAGGGTTATTTGGAATAGAGATAGCTCCGAGAAAGGATTTTTGGCTAAGACCATCTGCAACCGCATTTTCCTTCCCTGGTCTATACTTTATGTCAAGGTCATATTCCTGTAATAGCTCTATCCATCGTCGTTGTCGCATGTTGAGAATAGGTTGAGTAAAAATCCATTTTAAGCTCTTGTGGTCTGTAACCAGCTGAAACTTGCGTCCGAGAAGATAATGTCTCCATAACATCAGCGCGTGAATAACCGCTAAAAGTTCCAAATCATGAGTAGGATAATTCTTCTCATGATCTCTCAGCTTTCGTGAAGTATACGCCACTGGTCTTCCTTCTTGAGTAAGAACTCCGCCTAGAGCAAATTTGCTAGCGTCGGTCGCTACTTCAAATTCCTTATTGAAATCTGGAAGCTTTAAAATAGGAGCTGTGACCAAGAACTCTTTTAGTTTAGCAAAGCTAGACTCGTGCTCGGTCTTCCATTCGATCCTCATTCCTTTCTTCAGGAGTTCCGTCAAAGGTGCAGCAATACGTGCATAGTCCTTGACAAAAATCCTGTACCATCCCGTTATCCCAAGAAATCCTCTGACTTCGCTGACGGTAGATGGTTGAGGCCAATCAACGATGTCCTTGACTTTATCTGGGTCCACTGAAATTCCTTCAGCCGATATGACAAATCCAAGGTAATTGACCTTCGGTGAGCAAAAGGTACACTTGCTCTCTTTAGCGTAAAGTTGGTGTTCCCGAAGAAGATCAAGTGCTTTGCGAACATGTTCTTCGTGATCTGACTCGTTCTTAGAGTAGATCAGAATGTCATCAAAGAAAACCAAGACAAAATCATCCCGGTAAGGTCTAAAAATATCCTGCATAAGTCGATTGAAGCTTGCACGAGCATTTCTTAGACCAAAAGACATTACTGTGAATTCGTAGTGCCCATACCTAGTATTGAAAGCTGTCTTTGGAGTATCCGATTCCTTGATCCTGATTTGGTAATATCCTGACCTTAGATCAATCTTTGTAAACATTTTGGCACCGTGGAGTCTATCCACAAGTTCGTCAATCCTTGGAATTGGATACTTGTTCTTGACAGTTACCTGGTTCAGTCCCCGATAGTCTATGCATAATCTTAAGGTCCCATCCTTCTTCTTCTGAAAAAGAACTGGAGCACCTCAAGGGGAAGTACCGGGTCGAATAAATCCTTGCTCAATGAGTTGCCTAAGTTGTTCCTTGAGTTCGATGGCTTCTGGAAGTGACATTTTATAAGGTCTTTTTGAGATAGGTTCACACCCAGGGATAGTCTCAATCTCATGATCTACCTCTCTATGTGGCGGAAGATTCGTAAGGTCTTCAGGGAATACATCATCATACTCTCTCAACCAGTTTGGCCAAAGTGAGTTATCTGATTGGTCCACCTTGATGAGTTTAACCGCATAAATTTGCTGACCCTTCCTTAGTCCCTTCAAAATTCTGTTGGCCTTAACTAGAGTAGCCTTAGGTCTCCCATTTTCCCCTTGGATTAAGGCTTCATTACCCAAGTTATCTGTAAAGGTAAAATTCCCTTGTGCACAATGTATGTGGGCCCTATTTTGCTTTAGCCAGTCCATCCCTAGTATCCCATCAAAGAATCCTAAGGGTAGGGTTCGACATTGGGCAGAAGTTGGGTGTCCCACTAAATCAAAGTCAATTTTGCCTGCAGAGTGTTGAGATACTACTTCCTTGCCGTTTGCTAACTCTACAACTAGCTTGCTTGTTGGATACTTATCTAGCTTTAGCTTCCTTATGCATCGGGGTGAAAGAAATGAAAGAGTACTACCACAATCTATAAGGAAGTTAACTTGTTCACCTCTTAGAGATCCTGGCGTATGAATGACTGCGTATTGCTCGCAACCATTGGGATTGTCAATTGCAGCATGTAGGGTTGCTCTCTCCACTGCTTCGTCACCCACAGGTTGTTGTACCCACAGTTGATTGTACCACTGCGGTAGCTCCACGCCCTTGCCCTCTGTTCATCCTTCCTCGTCCTCCTCTTCCATTAGCTTGGCCACGCCCATGGGTATTCAAGGGTATGGCATTGGCGTTGGTTGCTTGAATGTTCCTGGGGCAATTGGATCTGTAATGTCCATGCTCGCCGCAACCATAGCATCGAACATCAGGGAACTCCATGGTTGTGGTGGTAGCCACAATAGGGCGCTGGTTATACGCTTGGTTGGCTGGTCTGTTATCCCAAGCAGTCGTCCTTGCCGTCTTTGCCCAATGATTCCTCCTGTTCTGATTAGCCTTTTGTACTTCGAGAGCTAGAGGTTTGGCCCTCAACAAGGCATCCTGTAGCGTTGTTGGCCTGAGAGCTTCCAACCTAGTATTCAGGGGGTCGATTAGTCCTTGGCAGAACCTTGCCACCTATTGTTCCAAGGTCATCTTAGGAGCATATCTCCGAAGAGTGACAAACTTTGCATAGTATTCTTCGATAGATGAATTCAACTGCCGAAGTGAAAAGAATTCATTCATCCTCAAGGTTCTATAGGCAGGCGGTAAATATAGCCCCATTATTGCAGCTTTAATGTCTTCCCAGGACTGGGAAGATCCCTTAATATCCATGTCCCTGCAATGTTGCTTCCACCATATCTTGGCATTGCCAGTCAAGCAGAACATCGCAAGCATGGTCTGATTTACGGGTTGGGTCCCCGCAGCTTCAAAGTAATCGTCCATGGCTTCCATCCATACTTCCGCATCTCTCTCCACATTTGCCCCCTCGCCCTTAAATATCAGAGGTTGGGCTTGCTTAAGGAGAAGCTTCTTCTCTTGCGTTGCCAAGTACAGAGCAACAGGCGGTACCTACATGGATTATACAAATTCTTGATACCATTACTTGGATTTCAAAATAGACACGAGACTTTAATAAAATTCAAATTTCCACTTTATCAAGAAACAGAGATTCAGAGACAAAAGCGCTTTATTGATGAAAATTTATTACAATCGAACCCTTCAAGGTTTAGGATAACTGATAATCAGCTTATTACATGGCTTTATGGATTACGTATGACATACGCCTAGGAGATGGTATTGACATGATGCACTACCTCATTCGTGTAATAGTTCCGATACTCATTCTTGAGTGGATAATAAGCTAAGATATCGAGCCGGAGTTCCGCTTTCAGTAATCCAAAGGTTTTGACTTGGTTTGCTGGGATCACATTGGTGACCTTCTCCAAGAGCTAGTTGTTGATGGTTTGGTTGGAGTTGTCTGAAACAGTCTGGTCCATTCGTGTAGGCACCAAGTAGAATATCTCTATTACTCTCAACTCTTCTCCCCAACGTATCTTCTTCAAGTCGGTAGCCGCGCATCCTAGCTTTCGAGCGTTGATGTAGTAAACCCCTCCTGGAAATGTCCAATCGAGTTCCCATCCCCTATCAATGCGAGTGGAGTGTGGCGTATAAGCCTTCAACAGTATCTCCATGACATCTCGCCTGAACACTTGAAACTTCCGATATTTGAGCACGGGTTCTTCCTGCAACACCAATGCAAGGAATTCGGATCAACTACCTATATACTTTCAGTTCCTTATTTAAATATTCAAACAATACGACTTTATTTCCCAGCCTAACCTAGGCTCTGATACCAGGTGTGAGGTCCCCACCCCACCGTATCAACGGCGGATCTGATGGTGAACCTAGTGGCCACTAGATCTATTGCGGAAGCAAACAAAATGGTTCGGGGTTCGACTAGTGGAAGATCTCTCATCACAAAGTGAGTCGAGTTCGAGCTTACTAGCAAAGATATCTAGCTCCACCTCGCAGGGGAAGCGTACTTGAGCTATCTAGCGATCCTAAGACCCACCTTCCAAGAGGAGAGAAGCCTCGAGTGCCTTTTTCCCCATGTTTCAGAGGCACGTACTCTCGAGAATTCCCCACTCTAGGGGCAATGAGCATTACTAATTGTTAAGTATGGAGTCTGATTTACCCTTGTAATTTTCTGTGGTAAAAGCGCACATTTGTAAGGCCCCCATTATGAGGAGAAGCCATTGTGCGTGAAGGAAAATCACTCAGCGGAAACCAAAATTTTCACAGACAAGAATCAGGGCCAACTTTAGAGGCCTCGGGGACGGAGGCCCCCGAGACTTTTTTTTTTGCCGGAATATTATGGCCGGACGACGGCCGAAAAGTGGTCGGAAAACAACCGGTCGGTTGGCCGGTGGCAGGTAGTCAATGGCCGATGGCCGGTGGTCAGAAGTCAATGGCCGGTGGCCGGTGGTTGGAAGTCAATGGCCGGTGGCCGGTGGCCGAATTCAAAAGCGGACTTGTCTTCTCAAGGGCGGCCACACATGGGCGGATTGGAGGGTCCGATTTGGAATTATTCGCACAAGGGCGGCTACACATGGCTGTCTCTCATAAGAGAGGGCAGCCCTTTTGGCCTATAAAAGGAGGCCATTTCTACACACATTTGATAGTGTGAAGTTGATGCAACAAGGTGAGTGTGAGGTGGTGAGAGTGAAGCAAGGCGGGAGCTCTATCAAGGGTTTAATCCCTTTGTAAACTACTTCTTCTTTTGAAGTGCTAAGGCCATTGAGTGGCTGCTTTCCCTTGGACGTAGCCCACATTGGGTGAACCACGTATATCGTGTGTACTCTCTCTCTCTCTCTCTCTCTCTCTCTCTCTACTCTATAATCTCTTGTGTGTGAAATCTATCTCTCTCCATTAAGTAATCTACTCAAAAATCTATTTAGCTACGTCTTATTTCCTAACAACTGGTATCAGAGCAAGGTTTGCTCGTAGCTAAATTATCTCAAGGAAAGGATTCCTTGAATTGAGTGGGAGTTATGGCAGAGGAAGGGAAGCTCAAGATTGAGAAGTTCAACGGAAAAAACTACCAACATTGGAAGATGCAGATTGAAGACTATCTCTACCAGACGGACCTCTATTTGCCACTAGGCGGTCTTGTGAAGAAGCCCGCAACAATGGCAGATGAAGCATGGATTGTCCTTGATCGAAAGGCACTGGGAACAATCCGGTTAAGCTTGGCGTCAATGGTGGCCTTCAATGTTTCGGAGATGAAGACCACGGAGGACTTGATGAAGTCACTTGACGACTTCTACGAGAAACCATCGGCATCCAATAAGGTATTTCTTATGAAGTGCTTGTTCAATCTAAAGATGGCAGAGAATGGTTCAGTTGCAGAACACCTAAATGACTTTAACACAAACATAAGTCAACTTCGATCGGTGAAAATCAATTTCGATGACGAAGTGCGAGCTCTCCTTATACTATCATCTCTACCGGATAGTTGGGACATCCTTGTGATGGCTGTAAGTAATTCTATCTCTGGCACAAATACTCTTAAGTTTGATGATGTTGTGGGTGTTCTCCTAAGCGAGGAAAAGCGAAGGAGAAGCACAGGAGAATCATCAAGTGCTGCACTATCAATGGAAACAAGAGGAAGGCCTAAGGAGAGGTTCAAAAACCAAAAGGGTCGTGATCGCTCAAGGCGAAGCAAGTCACGCACAAAGTCAGTTATTGAATGTTGGAACTGCGGCAAGAAGGGTCACATCAAGAAGGATTGCTGGCCCAAGAAGAAGAAGGAGACAGAGTCTCAAGACAACAAGCCAACATCGGAGGCCAATGTGGCAGGTAAAGTAGAGCAAGATGCTCTAATTCTCTCATTAGACAATGTGTCTAATTCCTGGATAGTAGATTCTGGGGCTTCATTTCATGCGGCACCACACAAGCAACATTTCCAAGACTACACCAAAGATAATTTTGGGTATGTATACTTGGGAGATGATGAAGCTTGTGAGATTGTCGGCAAAGGTACAGTTTTTGTCAAAACTGCTAACGGAAATGAATGGAAGCTTAAAGATGTTAGGCATGTTCCTTCTTTGGTGGTGGCCAAGGGAGAAAAAGTCGGTACACTTTACTTGTGTATTGTTAGCACACAACCTTCAGCTTGTGCAGCAACTACAGAAGTTGACAGTGCGGTGTGGCACTACCCACTTGGGCATATGAGTGCCAAAGGAATGGAAATCCTTCAAACAAAGAAGCTTCTACCAGGTTTGAAAGAAGTGGACTTAGAGTTCTGTGAAGATTGTGTTTATGGTAAACAAAAGAGGGTAAAATTTCAAAAATTAGGAAATGAAAGAAAAAATAAAAAACTTGAGCTTGTTCATTCTGATGTTTGGGGTCCTGCAAGTACACCATCACTTGGTGGCTCATTGTACTATGTAACATTCATAGACGATGCGACTAGAAAAACATGGGTTTATGTCATGAAGAATAAATCCGATGTATTTTCCATATTTCAAAGGTGGAAAGCCTTTGTGGAGAATGAAACAGGTATCAACGTTAAATGCCTCAGATCCGACAATGGAGGCGAATATTGCAGCCAAGCTTTTGAAAGCTTTTGTGCTAGCAATGGCATTCGGAGGCAAAGGACAACCCCAAGGACACCTCAACAAAATGGGATTTCGGAAAGGATGAACAGAACAATCATGGAACGAGCACGAAGCATGCGGCTACATGCAGGCCTACCGCTTGAGCTTTGGGCGAAAGCTGTAAATACGTCTGTGTACTTAATCAATCGGTCACCCTCAACGGCATTGGATGGGGGAGTTCCAGAAGAGGCATGGACAGGTAAACCGGTGAATTATGCATTTCTTAAAGTTTTTGGGTGTGAGGCTTTCATGCACATAGATAGAAACCTAAGATCAAAGCTAGATGCAAAGTCCAAAAAGTGTTTCTTCATTGGCTATGGAGAAGGAGACTTTGGGTATCGCCTATGGAATCCTGAAGATGGTAAAATCTTAAGGAGTAGGGATGTAATCTTTAACGAACAAAATATGTACAAAGATTACTTGGAAAGAAAACAAACAAAAGAAACAGGTGATGAGTACATGGAGCTTGAGGATGGTGAAGACTCAAGGACTGCAAACGGTGACAATGTACAACAATGTCAACCAAATGAGGAGCCTCAACCTATTCCCCAAAGATCTACAAGAGCAAGTAGACCTCCAGAAAGGTTTGTTCCTTCCTTCAACCATCTCTTGATTTCAGATTCTGGAGAGCCGGAATCATACGAAGAAGCTATGCAACATGAATCCAAAGAACAATGGACGAAGAGCATGCAAGTGGAGATGGACTCACTACATCGCAACCAAACATGGGAGTTGGTTGAGTTGCCTAAAGGTAAGCGGGCACTTCAAAACAAATGGGTGTAAAAGCTGAAGGAAGAAGAAGGTGGGAAGAAAAGGTACAAGTCTAGGCTTGTGGTAAAAGGTACAAGTCTAGGCTTGTGGTAAAAGGTTTTTCTCAAAAGAAAGGTATTGACTTCAATGAAATATTTTCTCCTGTTGTAAAAATGAACTCAATTAGGCTTGTCTTAAGCCTTGTGGCTGCTCATGATCTAAATCTCGAGCAAATGGATGTAAATACGGTATTCCCTCACGGTGACTTAGAGGAGGAAATCTACATGCTTCAACCAAAGGGGTATGAAGTAAAAGGTAAGGAGAAAATGGTTTTCATATTAAAGAAGAGCTTGTATGGTTTAAAGCAAGCATCAAGACAATGGTACTTGAAGTTTGATCGATGGATGTTGGATCATGGATTCACAAGATGCAACTCGGATCACTACATCTAAACGAAGAATTTGGGAGATGGGAAATTCATCATCCTAATGTTGTATGTTGATGACATGTTGATTGCAAGTGCTAACATGTAGGACATCAAAGACCTAAAAGAGGAGCTGTCCAAATATTTTTCAATGAAAGATTTAGGTGCTGGAAAGAGGATACTTGGTATGAAAATATCAAGGGACAGGACAAAGAAGACAATAAACCTATCTCAAGAAGATTACATCAAGAAGGTACTAGAAAGGTTTGCAATGAAAAATGCAAAACCAGTTTCTACACCTTTGGCTGGTCATTTTAAACTAACGAAGGATATGTGTCCAAAGACACAAGAGGAGATAGCCTATATGTCTAAAGTTCCATATGCTGCAGCGGTAGGTTCTCTAATGTATGCTATGGTCTGGACAAGGCCAGACATTGCACATGCAGTGGGAGTTGTGAGTAGGTTCATGGACAACCCAGGTAAAGAGCATTGGCAAGCTGTGAAGTGGATACTTAGGTATCTAAAAGGGACAACAACAAATGCTTTGTATTTTGGAGGAACTGATATTTTTCTAGAAGGGTATGCTGATGCAGATATGCCAGGTGACAAAGATACTCGAAGGAGCACTACTGGCTATGTGTTCACGGTTGGAGGCACCACAGTAAGCTGGGCTTCAAAGTTGCAGAAAGTGGTTTCACTTTCTACCACGGAAGCAGAGTATGTAGCAATGACGGAGGCAAGCAAAGAAATTATGTGGCTTCACAGATTCTTAGAAGAGCTTGGATTCAAACAAGACAATTGTGTCTTGTACAGTGATAGCCAAAGCGCTATCCATCTTGCGAAGAACTTAGCCTTTCATTCAAGGACAAAGCACATTGAGGTGAGATATCACGTCATACGCACTCTTTTGGAAGAGGGACAACTAAATCTAGGAAAGGTGCATACAAGTGAAAATCCTGCAGACATGTTTACAAAGGTGGTCAACAAGGAGAAGTTGAGCTTTTGCTCATCTTCAATTGGCATTCAAGGATAAGAAGCCAGAATGGAAAGCAGTCACAAGTTCTGTGGTAATTTTCTGTGGTAAAAGCACACATTTGTAAGGCCCCCATTATGAGGAGAAGCCATCGTGCGTGAAGGAAAATCACTCACCGGAAACCAAAATTTTCACGGATAAGAATCAGGGGCAACTTTAGAGGCCTCGGGGGCGGAGACCCCCGAGACTTTTTTTTTTCGCAGGAATAGTATGGCCGGACGGCGGCCGAAAAGTGGTCGGAAAACAACCGGTCGGTTGGCTGGTGGCCAGTGGCCGGTGGTTGGAAGTCAATGGCCGGTGGCCGGTGGCCGAATTCAAAAGCGGACTTGTCTTCTCAAGGGCGGCCACACATGGGCGGATTGGAGGGTCCGATTTGGACTTATTCGCACAAGGGCGGCTACACATGGCTGTCTCTCATAAGAGAGGGCAGCCCTTTTGGCCTATAAAAGGAGGCCATTTCTACACACATTTGATAGTGTGAAGTTAATGCAACAAGGTGAGTGTGAGGTGGTGAGAGTGAAGCAAGGCGGGAGCTCTATCAAGGGTTTAATCCCTTTGTAAACTACTTCTTCTTTTGAAGTGCTAAAGCCATTGAGTGGCTGCTTTCCCTTGGACGTAGCCCACATTGGGTGAACCACGTATATCGTGTGTACTCTCTCTCTCTCTCTACTCTATAATCTCTTGTGTGTGAAATCTATCTCTCTCCATTAAGTAATATACTAAAAAATCTATTTAGCTACGTCTTATTTCCTAACACTAATATCGAGTAAGCACTATGGGGACAAAGAGTTGGCATTGGCAACCTGAGCCAAGCCCCCACTTTCCACCCCCATACTCACACTTCCTTGTGTGACCTAATTAGTACCACAAAGCTTGTTCAACATAAAGATTCCTTGTTTAATTCCGAATCACATTGTTCGTTAAAACAGCCCTTCAACCAGTATTGCAAACAACACCAAGACAGAATTCTAGTAAAAATTCTACTCAAACTTATTCATAAAAATTCCAATGTTCTGGAGGTACAACATCCCCCCTCCAACGAGATTTCACTCCTCCCGTTGTCGCCTAGCTGCCCATACAACTAGGTATGTCCACCGCATAGAAAGCAAGACGTGGGTTCCCACCGCATAGAAGCAAGTCGTGGGTATCCACCGCATAGAAAGCAAGTCGTGGATTCAAGAGCCCTTAACGAGGAACTCTGCCCCCTGTGATCAATAGGGGGTCAGGACTGATTCAACATTGTAAATAAAATAAACATGTCGAGCTAAATTTTCCCTAGCAAACATTCTTTCCTAAATGCAACCAGCATACCCATCAATCATTTGCTTCCTACTTTAGAACTTAATGTACAATGAATTCAATGCTAAGGTTTGTGGGGGCACCAATTTGAGGCGGTCCGGGACGGGCAACAATTTGAGGCGGTCCGGGGCGGGCAACAAGAAGAGCAACCTCTAGACACCCTTCAAGGCTCCCGTGCTGCTCAATGGGGCTGGGGCACAACACAACACAAACCAAAACAACAAACCCACAGCCAAATCCCAACTTCACAAGGGGCACCACCTAGAATAAGAGCGAACTAGGACGCAAAAGAGGAGAATCGTTAGAGCAACCCACAAAACAAGCAAGGAATTTACACTAACCCTAACACCAATGGAACACTCTCACACACTAAAACACGAGAGAGAGAGAGAGAGAGGGAGAGAGATAGTGCTCGGACTGCTTTGAAACCTATCAGCAATGATCAAGAAAACACAACTATATATTTAAGAAAGAGAGAGAAAGGGGGAGGGGGTGCTTGTTGCATTAATACCTTCTTACAAATCTGTCATGACAAATCAAAGTGAGATTAGTATTTTTTCAACATAGCTTGCGTAAATTTCACCACAACACATCACAAGAAAAGCCACCCCAATCACTGTCTTAAAGCCAGGGGAGTCCTCTCCACCCTGTCGCCCTCTTACAGTATGTGGGATTTATGGCTAGATTGATGACAACACCAGAGACAAGCTATCAAGAAATTAACAAAAAACACCAAGACACCTACGCATCATTGTTGTCCATTACTTCACGTTGGAAGGGAGACAAAGTATCCAAGCTTAGTCCAAATCCACCCTCCTTGATTCAGCAAATGTTGGGCTTACACTAGTAGGAGAAATGATAGATTTCCTACTCTCAATTGAATGATCACTCTCTCTCTTACAATGGCATAGAGTTCCCTTGGTAATCCCCTATTACAACACATGCACATACATAAGACAATGAGCTTCCACTCAAGAGCTCCTTCTAGAGAGGTTGAGCTTGGCTTCTCAAGCTATAGCATAGTGCTCTTGCTTATGGCTCCCTTTGTGCTAGCTACACCCTCCTTTTATAGCAATTTTGAAGGCTAGGGTTACTCCTCTAACCATGGTTGGGTTAGATTTTCAGCAATTTATCTAATTTCTTTTACTTGGAATTATCAAGAAGTTGGTGGGGAAAGAGAGAGGAGAGAAATGGAGGTGATAGGACTTTTCATAGTGGGTTAGTGTTAGTAGAGTTAGTATTAATTTACAAATGGAATTGGATATTTACAATGGGAGTATCCATGTAGGATACAAATAAGGAAGAAAAAATCTTAAGATGTAAGAAAAGGTGGATTCCTTACAAGGTTGATGCTCCAAGTGTCTTGAGTAGGGCCAATTTTGACGCTTGTTGACGGTCCACTAGCTTTGACGGTACATTTTTTCTCCACTCTTGACCTTCCTTGAGAGACAAGGTAATTGAAGCTGAGTAATCAACCACCATGATGCTGTCTTTTAAGAGAAGAGGCTGAATTTTGTGGTTTTTTTGATAGATATGGGTAATTTGGAGGAGGAAAAATGAGACTAGGTGGTCAATTTTGGGATGGAATTGTGTATGGGAGGTATGAGTTCACCATGGTTTCTCTTATTCTTCAAGGTTGAGGAGAAGGTGAGTAGGGTGCAGAGAGGAGTGGTGAGAGAGGTGGGGATGATGAGTGGAGAAGTGTGTGTGAAAGAGGAAAATGATAAAGTGGAAGAGAGAGTGTGGCTGCATAGCATGGGAAAACTGGGGTCCACTAATAAAATCATAGCTCACAGCTCGTAGCTCAAAAAAATATGAAAAAATTTGAGGCAAAAGTTCAGCCCACGAGCTACAACTTTTGTTTGTATCACCTTTTCAAATTCGGAGAGCAAGTGAACTTTAAAAATTCAGCAAAACCGACCGTTTTTTTCCACTGCACAAGGTCCTTGTGGGGTCCTTCTTTGGATGATTCTTTTGAATACCTCCAAGAGTGAGCCCTCCATAGTGCATGTATGCATCACCTACCCTTGACCTTATTTGGTAGGTCTATAATTGAAGATATTGTTTAGATTGTGATATAAGTGAATAGTACAACTAAGAAAATCAAATATTGAGGGGTCTAAGAAATATGTACATGTCAAATATAAATAATATAAGTGGAAAAAATATAAAGGGGTCAAAAGAAATCTCTCTCATTATGAGGCTACCATAAAAAGATAAATATTTTTGGTGTTCTAATTTTTTAGAAAAAAACAAAATAGATGTAGGAAGGGAAAAATCACAATAGTGAAAAAATATACACATAAATAAAACTAGTTTTTTTTGGATTTTTGTTGGGGTGGAGTTACACCAAATATAAGAGAAGCTTACATGAAAATATTTCTATATGGAATAAAGAGTATGAAAAATGGTAAGAAAAATCGTGGTAATGGTGAGGCAATGTACAGAGCATAAATAACACACACCTAGGTAGAAATATTTAAATAAATACCAAAATAATTATGAAAAAATCTTTTATTTAGGCCCTATATACAAAGAAATATTTACATACACATGGGCCATAATATACTTATATTTTTTATACTTTTTATTTTTTTTGGCTCAACTAGCCCAGTGACTAGCTAGCTGAGGGTTTTTAAGAAGATACGGGAAAAGCCCCTGACTCACGCATGCCTATGTACAGTGAAATGGTAGGGATAGCCACAGTGTTTGGGTGATTTTGGTAGGGTGAGGTAACTCACTGTGGCAATTACAAAGAGCCGAAAAAACGGCTATCATTAGCCCTCCCCCTGGATGATGGTATATTCATGTACCATCATAGAGCATCTTTTCCAAAGAGAGTGCTTCAGAGTCCTTCACGAGATTTTTATTGTTTGGCCCCTCAGAATTTTGGCTAGAGTTACACTCATGCTTCATGTAACAATACTTACATGAGACAGTGGCCTTTTGACAGATCTTTGGTAGATCCTTTGGTAGAAGGCGACTCAAATAGGGCTTCAAGCGATACCCGTTTACTTTCCTAGAGTGCTCTTTACCATTCAAGTCCATACGCTGATAGTAACTTGAATTGAAAGCCTTCTTGACTATGTATGGCCCTTGCCATCTTGTTTCAAATTTGGCATCAAAACGATTATCGAGTCGATTGTCATACCTTAGCACAAGATCTCCTTCATTGATGCCTTTGTCCTTTAGTTTCTTGTCAAGCTTCTCCTTTGTCTGTGTGGCTTTCCTCTTATAGCACTCGTATGCTGCTTCTCTTTTCCACTCAAGCTCAGCTAAGGTAAGAAGTCGATCCATCCATGCTTCTTGATCATCTTGTGCTGATTTGCCATGAAGTCGCATTGTTGGAATGTTTAGCTCAATTGGTTGTAAAGCCTCTTGACCATAGACCAAGTGAAATGGTGTGAACTCCGTGGCTTCCCTATATGTGGTTCGATACGCCCACAAGGCACCATCCAAGAAGTCATCCCACAACTTTGTCTTGTTTTTCACCATCTTTCTAATGATGCCTGCAATGACACCATTAGCTTTTTCTACCAAACCATTTGATTGGGGATAGTAGGGTGTACTGTGACGATGTAGAATGCAAAGTTCTTCACAGACTTCTGTGAGCAATCCCTTTCTAAACCCTGGACCATTATCAGAAACAATCTCCAAAGGTGTGCCAAATCTACAACAAATGTGAGTGTAGACGAATTTGCTCACTGTCCTCTCATTTACCTTTGCCACACTTTGTGCTTCCACCCACCTAGTCATATAGTCTATAGCCACTAGAATGTAGAGTTTACCATTTTTTGTCCTAGGCAGAGGACCCATAGCATCAATGCCCCACTTTTCAAAGGGTTCATTTGCAAGCACAATTTGCCTTGGACCATAAATCAATCTTCTATTCCCATTTACCTGACAATTGTGACAACTTTTACACCAATGTTGTACATCCACATGTAGACTTGGCCAAACATACCCCGCAAGCAAAATCTTCTTCACAGTTAATTCTTGGGCAAAATGACCACCACATGCTTCTTCATGCAAACCTTTTAGAATGGCTGGAATTTCCTCAATAGTTGGTACTCTTCTGCATACTTGATCCCTCCTCTTTGATAGAGGGAGCCTTCTAGGAAGAGATATGCGCTTGCCTTCTTCATGAGTCTCCTCTTCTGAGCCTTCGTGAAGTCTTGTGAAAACTCGCCCTCCAAAATGTAGCTAATAATGGGAGTCAATGACTCCAATCCCTGGTATCTCGGTTGCTTGACAGTTGCTGCCACCATGATGACCTGCACTTCTTTCTCAACACATGTAACTACTTGCTGTGCAAGTAAATCGGCATCTTCATTTTGTTTCCTAGGAATATGATATAGTTGCACTTCTTCAAATTGATTAAACAATCTACGAATGGCATGAACTTTTGTCCATTAGCTTTCATTCTTGCATGCCCAAATGCCTAAAATCTGTTTAACAATGAGAAGTGCATCTCCCTTTACCATGAGGCGTTGTATCCCTTGGCCAATGCACATCTTCAAACCATGAATTAGTGTGTCGTATTCTGCTTCATTGTTGCTAGCTGAACTTGGTAGATTGAACTTCTCTTTCATGACCACCTCTCCACTTGGGTTGAGCAACACTAGCCCTCCCCCTGCTTTTCCTGTGGCTCGTCAAAAAGCTCCATCAAAGAACAAGGTAAAAGCATTGGGAATACTTTTTGGTGGTGGCAATGGTAGGGTCTTTACTTGAGGCACCTTAATTTCCTTCTCATGTACCCTATAAGTGAGAATCCCTGCCAATTGTGCATGCACACTATCTTCTACCTTGAAAGAGTATTGGAACTCTTGCAACTCCATAATCCACTTTGAGATCCTAGTACTAAGATTCATTTGAGATGACACCCAAGGGAACAAATTTTTTGCAGTGAGAATTACAAAAGCTTTTGGTAGTAGGTAGGATCTAAACTTTCTCACCGCAAACATGAGAGAAAGCATCATGAGTTCTGCTTCTGTGTAGTCTCTCTCCAAAGCATTCATGACCCTACTAGCAAAGTAGATGGGTCGCATCCTTGTACTGTGGGGATCTTGTTGTAGCAACACAGCACCAATTGTTTCCCTTCCAACACTAGAGCTAACAAAGAATGTGTACTCCCAACAAGGAGGCATGAGTGTTGGTAGCTCTAACAAAATGACTTTAATGCTACAAAAATACTCTTCAAGCTCATCAGACCATGCAAATTCTACTTGTTTTTTCAACTTTTGCAAAGGATGAAGCAACTCCGAGGCTAAGTGAATGAAGCGTGACATATACTTCACCTTCTGAATGAAAGAGATGACCTCCTTAAGACTCTTCGGTGATGGGAGCTCAATAAGAGCCTTTGCCTTTGAAGGATCCACCTCAATGCCTTTATAGGAAACCTTGTGACCGAGCAAGATCACTTCATCCTCACCTATGTGGCACTTGTCGGGGTTGAGTTGACCTCCCATGTCGTAGAGCTTCTTTAAACCTTCTTCTACCCTTTGTAGATGCAATGATTTTGAGCTATAAATGCAGAAATCATCAATGAACACCCTAATTGACTTTCCAAAGAATGCTTGAAACACCATGTTCATGAAACGTTGGAATGTTGCAGGAGCATTTGTCAGACCAAATGGCATGACTCTAAAAGCATACCAACCCCAAGGAGTGATAAAGGTTGTTTTCAATTGATCCTCCAATGCAATCCCTATTTGAAAGTAACCTCAGTAACCATCGCACACAGTGTACTTCTCATGACCAGCTACCTCATTTAGTATCTCATCCTGGAATGGGAGGGGAAAGTGATCTCTTTTTGTTGCCTCATTGAGGGGACATTAATCCACATACACCCTCCACTTGCCATTTTTCTTAGGAGTGACAACAACAGGAGAGACCCACTCTGAATTCTCCACTGGATAAATGAAACCTGCTGCTAGAAGCTTTCTTACCTCCTTGAGTAGAGCCTGTTCCTTTATAACTCCTAGCCTTCGTAGCTTCTGAGCTTTAGGTGTGGCCTCTGGCTTCAACTCAATCTTGTGTTGAACAACATCTACTCCACGCACATCGGTGTAGTCTTTAGCAAAAAGCCTCGGAAATTTCCTTAGCACACATTTGAACTCCTCTCTTTCATCCTTTGTAAGTGTTGTAGACAACATACCTTCTAACATTCCTTCATCTTCCACCTTTTGGTTCTCTTGGGAACCTACCTCTTCCAAACCTCGAGAAGAGGTCTCCTGGTTGTTTGGCTTAAACCTTACCCCCATGACTTCAATGGAGGACTCCTCTTCAGTAATGCTGCCGCTACTTTCTTCTTCTGAAGTGTTTTCAATCCAATCTTCTTCCGTCTCACTTCGAGATGATTCTTCATGGAGCTCCTCTTGGCGTTGCTCCTTCATGTCAAAGACAACCTTCTTGTGATTGTCATTCCTGCAAATTAATTTCCCACTCTCCCAATCCTGCAAAGCTCGCATTTTCATTAGCCATGGTCTTCCTAGGATAAATGGATAACCACTTCCCTTGGTCGACATAACATAAAAATCCACCGCTTTCTTAATGCCAAAGGCCTCTACAAAGACATTTTTACAAATGCCTACACACCTAGCCTTGCTATTGTTTGCCATCTTGACTTTGATTTCAGGTGTCTCATGGATGTGCATGCCTAGTCTTTGCATGAGTCCCTTTGTCATGATGCAAATTTGTGCACCCCCATCCACTAGACCTTTCCTAACCAATCTTCCTTTGATGTAATAGTCTAGCACCGGTGTAATGTCCTCATTCATTTCAGCTTGTGCAATTTTTACAACAGGCACACTCTCTTTTACCTTTCTCCTAGTGCTAACTGCCCTTGTTAAATCCCTCCTAACTTGTGGACATAATGCAAGAAATTGAGGCCATGAAATATCAGGACCCTTACCTCTCATGTCTTCCAACAAGTTGTACGGAGCCATGCCATGTCCAAGAGGGAAGTCTTGGAGGTTGATACGACGTTGATTCCTCTTGGTTTCCTTGGTCTCCTTTGCCTTTTTGCATTGTCCATGGTCACTCTGTGATGTGACTCCTTCTTTATCTTTTCCTTTCCCTCGGCCACGCTTAATGCCATTGGCTTCCATGTCAACCTCATTTGAATTTGTCACCTCTACCACATGCACATTTGGATCTGGCAAAGGTGGAACTCCTTCTACCCCTTGTGGAGGTGGTCTTGGTCCATTTGGTCTTTGTAGAAGCCTTGGTTGTTGACCAGTTCCTTCACCTGCATTCATCACTGGGTAATTCAAGTTAGGTCTCCCTCGCTCCCCACGGGGCCAAGGACAATTATACATCCCATGTCCAGACTCTCCGCAATTCCAACATTGCAAGACTCTCCTAGGTCGTGGATCTCGCTCTTCAGACTTCTTTGCTTGTCCCTTTGGACCTACAGCTTGTGCAAGGTGAATTGACAGGCTGCTTAAAGATTCGTTTAACTTCTCAATTACTTCCGTCGTTACCTCAGGAAGCTCCCTCGATGTTGATGCTTGTGACTTACCTTTGGGTCTAAGACCTTCTATTGGAACCTCTCCCCTTAAGCACTTGAGTTTCCTACATTTCTCAACAGCCCTAGTTTCAGCTGCATCAAAGGTAGCAGGTGCACCCGCCTCAACTTTTACCTTAAGGTCAGGAAAGAGTCCGGCTATGAACCTCTCCTTCTTTAAAAATTCTGCACCATCACCAGGGTTAGCAACATTTCGTATCCATAGAGCCCAAAGACGTAGAAACTCTTGCTTGTACAAGTAGTAGTCATCTAAGTCTTTTTGCTTATGAGAAACAATGTCTTGCCATAGTTTTTGAGTGTTTTGGGGATCAAAGAAGTATCTCTTAAAACGATTCAAAACTTCTGTGTAATTCCCCTTAACTTCCTCAGGCAAAGAGTCAAACCAAGTATTAGCATCTTTCCTAAGGACCACCTCAAACATTTCTACACGTTCTTGATCAGTTATTATCCTCTTGATACGGCAAGACATCTTGAAATTTGCTAAAAATAATTCTGCATCCTCTCCAGGCTCTCCAAAGAAAAGAGGATATCCAGACATTTGGCGTTGGCTTTCCATTGAATTGATTTCAAAGTGACACCCGTTTTTGTTTTTCTTTCTTAAAAAGATTTACACAATAATGTTTTCTAGCTTGCAATCTATTCTACAACAAAATAAAGATATTCACATCAAACGACCTATGATAATCAATAAGAGGTAGGATGACAGGGTTTGGTGATGCGAGAATTTCTCCTACTCTTTGGGCACCAAACATGAACACCATACGTTGTTGAAAATGGCTTTTCCTACTAATTGCAATGTTTATTCTAATGTGTGGAGTGAAATGGAAGGGGAAAACCTCTATTCCTGGGCCATTATCCATGGTCTATGCATGACCTAATGCTTAAAACAAAACAAAAATATAGATGTCCAAACTAAGGTCGTACTTAATGAGAGGCAAAATAAAAGGATTTACTGAAGCGTTTATCTCGGCCAACCTAAGAGGACCTAAAATTCTACGAATGACACGTTGAAATTGCAACTTAGTACTAACAATTATGTGTACCTTTTGCCTTGCAATGGGAATGAAGGGATCATACAAATTTTCGTGATTCATGCAAACTACTTGACTATGCTAAAGGTTGATTCTACACAAAAATACACAAGCCGTCCTCCGTGGGGGCACCAATTTGAGGCGGTCCGGGGCGGGCAACAAGAAGAGCAACCTCTAGACACCCTTCAAGGCTCCCGTGCTGCTCAATGGGGCTGGGGCACAACACAACACAAACCAAAACAACAAACCCACAGCCAAATCCCAACTACACAAGGGGCACCACCTAGTTTAAGAGCGAACTAGGACGCAAAAGAGGAGAATCGTTAGAGCAACCCACAAAACAAGCAAGGAATTTACACTAACCCTAACACCAATGGAACACTCTCACACACTAAAACACGAGAGAGAGAGAGAGAGAGAGAGAGAGAGAGAGAGAGAGGGAGAGAGATAGTGCTCGGGCTGCTTTGAAACGTATCGGCAATGATCAAGAAAACACAACTATATATTTAAGAAAGAGAGAGAAAGGGGGAGGGGGTGCTTGTTGCATTAATACCTTCTTACAAATCTATCATGACAAATCAAAGTGAGATTAGTATTTGTTCAACATAGCTTGCGTAAATTTCACCACAACACATCACAAGAAAAGCCACCCCAATCACTGTCTTAAAGCCAGGGGAGTCCTCTCCACCCTGTCGCTCTCTTACAGTATGTGGGATTTATGGCTAGATTGATGACAACACCAGAGACAAGCTATCAAGAAATTAACAAAAAACACCAAGACACCTACGCATCATTGTTGTCCATTACTTCACGTTGGAAGGGAGACAAAGTATCCAAGCTTAGTCCAAATCCACCCTCCTTGATTCAGCAAATGTTGGGCTTACACTAGTAGGAGAAATGATAGATTTCCTACTCTCAATTGAATGATCACTCTCTCTCTTACAATGGCATAGAGTTCCCTTGCTAATCCCCTATTACAACACATGCACATGCATAAGACAATGAGCTTCCACTCAAGAGCTCCTTCTAGAGAGGTTGAGCTTGGCTTCTCAAGCTATAGCATAGTGCTCTTGCTTATGGCTCCCTTTGTGCTAGCTACACCCTCCTTTTATAGCAATTTTGAAGGCTAGGGTTACTCCTCTAACCATGGTTGGGTTAGATTTTCAGCAATTTATCTAATTTCTTTTGCTTGGAATTATCAAGAAGTTGGTGAGGAAAGAGAGAGGAGAGAAATGGAGGTGATAGGACTTTTCATAGTGGGTTAGTGTTAGTAGAGTTAGTATTAATCTACAAATGGAATTGGATATTTACAATGGGAGTATCCATGTAGGATACAAATAAGGAAGAAAAAATCTTAAGAGGTAAGAAAAGGTGGATTCCTTACAAGGTTGATGCTCCAAGTGTCTTGAGTAGGGCCAATTTTGACGCTTGTTGACGGTCCACTAGCTTTGACGGTACATTTTTTCTCCACTCTTGACCTTCCTTGAGAGACAAGGTAATTGAAGCTAAGTAATCAACCACCATGATGCTGTCTTTTAAGAGAAGAGGCTGAATTTTGTGGTTTTTTTGATAGATATGGGTAATTTGGAGGAGGAAAAATGAGACTAGGTGGTCAATTTTGGGATGGAATTGTGTATGGGAGGTATGAGTTCACCATGGTTTCTCTTATTCTTCAAGGTTGAGGAGAAGGTGAGTAGGGTGCAGAGAGGAGTGGTGAGAGAGGTGGGGATGATGAGTGGAGAAGTGTGTGTGAAAGAGGAAAATGATAAAGTGGAAGAGAGAGTGTGGCTGCATAGCATGGGAAAACTGGGGTCCACTAATAAAATCATAGCTCACAGCTCGTAGCTCAAAAAAATATGAAAAAATTTGAGGCAAAAGTTCAGCCCACAAGCTACAACTTTTGTTTGTATCACCTTTTCAAATTCGGAGAGCAAGTGAACTTTAAAAATTCAGCAAAACCGACCGTTTTTTTCCACTGCACAAGGTCCTTGTGGGGTCCTTCTTTGGATGATTCTTTTGAATACCTCCAAGAGTGAGCCCTCCATAGTGCATGTATGCATCACCTACCCTTGACCTTATTTGGTAGGTCTATAATTGAAGATATTGTTGAGATTGTGATATAAGTGAATAGTACAACTAAGAAAATCAAATATTGAGGGGTCTAAGAAATATGTACATGTCAAATATAAATAATATAAGTGGAAAAAATATAAAGGGGTCAAAAGAAATCTCTCTCATTATGAGGCTACCATAAAAAGATAAATATTTTTGGTGTTCTAATTTTTTAGAAAAAAAACAAAATAGATGTAGGAAGGGAAAAATCACAATAGTGAAAAAATATACACATAAATAAAACTAGTTTTTTTTGGATTTTTGTTGGGGTGGAGTTACACCAAATATAAGAGAAGCTTACATGAAAATATTTCTATATGGAATAAAGAGTATGAAAAATGGTAAGAAAAATTGTGGTAATGGTGAGGCAATGTACAGAGCATAAATAACACACACCTAGGTAGAAATATTTAAATAAATACCAAAATAATTATGAAAAAATCTTTTATTTAGGCCCTACATACAAAGAAATATTTACATATGCATGGGCCATAATATACTTATATTTTTTATACTTTTTATTTTTTTTGGCTCAACTAGCCCAGTGACTAGCTAGCTGAGGGTTTTTAAGAAGATACGGGAAAAGCCCCGTGACTCACGCACGCCTATGTACAGTGAAATGGTAGGGATAGCCACAGTGTTTGGGTGATTTTGGTAGGGTGAGGTAACTCACTGTGGCAATTACAAAGAGCCGAAAAAACGGCTATCACTAGTTTAGCATAATATTTTTGATGACCCGTTGGGCATTCTTGTTTCCCATTACGTGTTGTATGGTTTAGGCGTGCTTTGGGAAATTTAAAGAACACCCTAACATTCTCTTTGAAGATCAAGTGTCATGAATCTAATATCTAATCAACCCAAATGATTTTCTCATATTAAACTGATCACATGTAATGTGGGAAAATAAACGGGAACAAGGGTTAGAATATAGACATGTGCTTATGGATCTGTCTCAATTAAAGTGTTTATAGACTTAATTCAATCAAAGGCTTGGGACCAAAGGAAAGAACTCTATAAAAGAGAAGAGTTGCTATTTAATTATCTTGATCAAAGGTACAAATTGAGAAAGGATGAATCTATCACAAGCAACCTTGATCAAAGGTACAAGACAAAGGGGGCTAATTAGAGCAATTATAGGAGTTTAAAAATAAAATTTAAATTGTAAATTTTAAGTAATCAAATTTAATAATTAGACTTTGAGTATGAAGTATGGGAAGCCTTATGATAAAATTAAAACTTATCAAATTTAGTTTAAATTTAAAAGGTCCAAATCTAGCAGGTTTTGAGAGCAGCTTCATAGTACCTCCCCTCTTGCTAAGGGACGACGACGAAGTGAAACTCCGTGTGCAGCCGGGCTTGGCAAGGGGAGCCGCCCGGTGAAGCATCACAAAAACGACCATGCGCAAGCTCAACAGGAGCGCGTCGGGCTGCTGGTCATCTTTCGACACAGGGTCGAAGCCTGCCTCGCATCACACCTATCCCCTCATCTTTTCCATGCTCTCGCATGCTGCCTGCTCACGGCTATGGCGATTTGAGGTTATGTGTTCGCATATAAACGCCTAAGGACAAGGGCCTTAGGACTTAAAATTGGTATTAAAGGTGATACACACCACGCAACAAGCTCCGACCCCCGGATTTCGTGAGCACATATTCGAGTTGGATCGAAGACGGTGCCGGCAAGTACATGGCACGTACACAAATTCCCTACGTGCTGGTGGCTGCAAAAAATTAGCAATTCCGTAAAGCTTCTGTAATGGATATGGCCTATGAACTTTGAGAGTAGCAGAATTAGGAAATTAGGTGAAGCACTTTTGAGAGATTACTTTGTGAGCATAGCAGGTGAACTTAATTGATGGTAGTAACAATTCCGTAAAGCTTCTGTAATGGATATGGCCTATGAACTTTGAGAGTAGCGGAATTAGGAAATTAGGTGAAGCACTTTTGAGAGATTACTTTGTGAGTAGCGGGTGAACTTAATTGTTGGTAGCAACACAAACATGGTACTTAGTTAACTTGGCATGAACAATACTTTTGCAAGAGAGAGTTTAGCGAATATGACAATAGTTGAGGACCGGATTCATATGGAGCCGGTCCCCTTTCCAATAGGCATTTGTATTATAGTTTCTCCCATCAAGAGAGACTTGGTACAATACAATCTTTGTGTTCCTTGTGACCTACATGATGCAATGAAGCTGGAAAGCTTCATGCATCACAAATATAAAATAAACTTGTAGGCATTTGTATTATAGTTTCTCCCATCAAGAGAGACTTGGTACAATACAATCTTTGTGTTTCTTGTGACCTACGTGATGCAATGAAGATGGAAAGCTTCATGCATCACAAACAAAACATAAACTTGTAGAAAGCATTAACTATCCCAAGCCTCAGTCCCAAGGCCTCAAACACCTTCGAAGGTGGAGAGAGCTAGCAGGGAATGAGAATAGGGAAGAGGAAGAAGAAACATTCCATAGGAGAAAGAAATAGTTCCTCACTTATCATTACTCTTCTTGCTAGCATACATAATAGCATAGTAATGGAGATGGAGAAGATGGCAAGCTTAAGCATGGAAGCATGGATCTTGGTTGGATTTGCATTCCATAGCCAAGAGTGTTGACGTAGGCTTTCACTCTCACAAGCTGGGAGAAGGAGGTGATGTTCCTCAACTTTCACCAAGTGAGAATCTCCTTGCAAATGAGTGTGTGTGTGGACTATATCCCCCTAGCACCCCCCTTCCTTGATTTGGGCAAAATTTCTCCATGCTACAAGCTCATTGGACCCCTCTTTAGCCCAACCAATAGCATTCAAGCACACCATGTGCTTAAGCTTAGTGAGAGTCTGACATGTGTCCCATGTGCTCTTTTAGAATTCCCCTAAGTTTGAGATTTTTATGCTAGGAAGTTTCTCGAGCAACTTCCTCATTAAATGTGTAGATTCTCTTTTTGACTCAAGCATCTTACCCCCCATGCATAGGAAGCTTCTCAAGCAACTTCCTCATTAAATGTGACAAGTACCTTGTACCTTAGTCATCAAGCATGACAAGCACCTTAGGTGGAGTTCCCACCTCAAGCACAGCCCTAGCTTGCCTAAGTTTAGGTCGGGTTCCCACCTCAAGCACATCCCTAGCTTGCCTAAGTTTAGGTCAAGTTCCCACCTCAAGCACAACCCTAGCTTGCTTATGGTTAAAAGGACTTTTAATACTAACCATTGGAGGTCTTTAATGAAGCTAACCCTAAGGTCTTTTAAGATTCATTAGTTAAGCTTGCTCTTTGACAGACCATCTCTCATTTGGGGCCCTTTACCATTGGCCCCGTGTTGAGATAGATCCGTAAGCACATGTCTATATTTTAACCCTTATTCTCGTTTATTATCCCATATTAAATAATCAATTTAATATGAGAAAATCATTTGGGTTGGTTAGATATTAGATATTTGATGACAGCTTCGCAAGGGGATTCATTGGCGAGGATATTTCTCAAATTAATTGTGGTCGAAAGCAATACCACTCACACTCGATTCGGCTACAACGTGTTCAAATTGTGTACCTGCATGGCTAAAATTTTGGATCAATTTTGACTTGGACAATCGACGTAATTAGCAAGGCTAATTAACCTTTGCGGTGCATCCTACATCTACGAGACATCTTCTCGACATCAGGTATTTTTCTTGCTATTCCTTCCACTGCACTGTGTCGCCATGGATTCCAAGATCAATATGACTTTTGATTTCGAGCATAATACACCTGATCTTGCCCATGATGGCTCGTGGCCGGATGCTCTCACAGAGAGTGCCCGCGATGCTATGGCGGGTGACGACGAACTGCTTGATATTCAAGAATTTCGTGCACTTCAGACACGCATATCAGTCATGGAAGGAAATTTTTCATTTTTAAATGAAAACGTCACTAAATTATCCATGTTGGTGATATAATTATTGCAACGGCATTCCAAGGGTCCTGCTGACACGCACATGCATGAGCACGTTGCTACACAGGGGGAACGTTGCTACACAGGGGCAAGGCCCTTCTTATCATGGACAAGGTCCATCTGCTGATGCTTTGCACACTCTTACTGCAAAAGAGGTGGATGAGTTGTTGAAAAACACCAAACCACCAACTTTTAAGGGAGAAGATCGAGATCGCAACAATAAGGATGCATTGAATAAGTGGGATGGAATTCACGCCTTACGATGTACTCCGGACGCAGTCAAAGCACTGCAAACAAGTTTAACTCTGGAAGGCAAGGCCTACAGATGGTGGATGTCTCTCAAGGAGAAGAATTTCATACCATAAAGTTGGGAAACTTTTGAAACTATGTTTCACAAAGAATTCTTGCCTACAAATGAGGCATATCGAAATTGGACGGCTTGGGACCCGTGTTCCATGCACCAATACCCATCATTACTTGAATATATATCTCAGTATCGGGATGTTATCCTCAAGTTGGAAGGCCTAGACACCTTTCAACAAGTACATGGGTTTATCCGTGGTGTGATGCCAGAGCTTAAGAAGCACGTCAAGACTCAAGACCCTGAAACACTTGAGGACATAGTGAAAGCACATATTCACGATGATCTAGATGAAAAGAAATCACATCATAATCACATGCCTGCTAAGACACATGGTAATACACACACACAATACGGGCACAATAAAAGGAATTTTATAGTAGCCAATTCAGAAGCACCTAAAAAACCCAAGGGGTCCAGAGGTCCTCTCTCTCCTGAGGGCTTTGATAAAGCTAAGAAAGAGAAATTATGTTTCCAATGCTTGGGAAGCGTGCATGGCAAAAAGGATTGTCCCAAGGGGAAATCTGCTGCTCATGGCAAAGGAGAAAGCAGTGCACATGGTGCAACTGCTGCCTCTTGAGTCTTCCTCACAATTCTCTACAATGGAAGTAACACACATCGAGGTGGTGCATGAATGCTGTCTCACAGCTTCCTTGTGGCAACAAACCTTCGGACCACAAGTTAGTATGTATGCATGGATCTCTGCAAGGACACAAGGTGTGCATCTTGGTAGATGACGGTGCTACTCACAATTTTATCAATTATGGATTGGTGAAAAAACTCAAATTGCCTCAAACTCCGAGTACCCACCACTACAAGGTAGCAATGATGAATGGACATGATGCCGAAATCTGGGATACTCAAGTTCGAGCTGTTCCATTGGAAGTACAAGGCTACTCCACATCCTTGGATTTTCAGGTTATAAACATGGTGACGGCATACATGGTCCTTGGTAGGGAATGGTTGCATAGCCTAGGACCATCACTGAAGCATAGGTATGAGCACAACAACTTGATGTTCGAATCCCATGGTGCACATGTGTTGTTGTTAGGAGAGAAGGATGTACCTTCTTCACCATTGATATGTACAGTTGAGCTTATGCAGCTCATTTCTGATAATGAAATAGATCAAGTTTTATTGTGTTACTCATTGTCTCATTTCTCTCTAACATTGAATCTGTTGAACATTCCTCAACGCCGCATGCTTCTCTCTCATCTCTTCCACCAATGGCTACTTCCCAACAAGCCAAAGTTGCTAGTGAGTTAAAAAATTTATTAAAGGAATTTCACGATGTTTTTCCTAATGATTCACCACCAGGATTATCGTCGACATGATAGGTGCAACATAGCATCGATGTGGTTGCAGGCAGTAAACCTGTCAGTAAACCGCCCTACCGCATTAGTTAGTCTGAAGCTGCTGAGGTGGAACGTCAGTTTGCTGACTACCTTAGCAAAGGGTTCATACAACCCAGTTCTCCACCATGGGCTTCTCCTATCCTATTAGTGAGAAAAAAAGACGGCAGTATGCGCATGTGCATAGACTACCGTGGCTTAAATACGGTTATTGTTAAGAACAAGTACCCATTGCCACACGTGGATGAGTTGTTCGACAAACTCACTCATGCTCGTATATTTACGAAAATAGACTTGCGGTCAGGTTATCACCATGTCCGTATTCGACTTGCTGATATACCTAAAAATGCATTACAAACAAGGTTTGGACACTATGAGTTTTTGGTTATGCCCTTTGGGTTAACCAATGCACCCACAACATTCATGACACTTATGGATAGTGTCTTGAAGCTGTACTTGGGCAAATTTGTCATCGTTTTTCTCGATGACATTCTAGTCTACAGTGCTTCTGAAGAAGAACATTTCCAACATCTGAGGCAAGTGTTCGAATTGTTACGAACAAATAAATTATATGCGACAGAATCTAAGTGTGATTTTTTGAAAGAAGAAATTCACTATCTTGGGCAGGTTATTTATGCTAATGGGCTACATATGGATCAATCCAAGTGGATACAATCCGGAAATGGCCTTCTCCTAAAAATTTGGAAGAGTTACATATTTTTTTAGGATTTCTAGGTTTTTATATAAGGTTCGTTAAAAACTATGCTAATATTGATGCTCCCATGATGGACCAACTGAAAGGCAAAGGCAAAGCTTTTCAGTGGTGGGGACGCGCTCAATAGCATAGTTTTGATACGCTCAAGGATGCATTAGCTACAGCTGCAATACTAGCTATTGTAGATCCTTTGAAACCACTTGTTTTGGAAATGGATGCCAGTGACCGTGCTATTGGAGCAGTCTTGTTACAAGACGGACAGCCAATTGCATTTGAAAGCAAGAAGCTTGATGCAACACAACATAACTACTCTACTTACGAACACAAACTCTATGCAATAGTGTCTGCCTTAAAACATGGCGACATTATTTGTATGGTGCTCAATTTGAGATTGTGTTTGACCATGAAAGCATCAAATGTTTTACACAACAAACTGATTTGGAGGGTCGGAAAGCAAGGTGGGCTGAGATTCTTTAGGAATGTGACGCCAAGCTACGGTATCATAAAGGAAAATACAATGTGGTGGCTCACGCTCTAAGTCGTATGTCAAAGATCAATCTCTCTTGTTCACGGAACTTCGTAGTGAATTTTGGATTCTCTAAAGGAAAAATATGAGCATGATGATGCATATTCCAAAGTGTGGAGCCATGCACAAATGAGGGATCCTTCTCACTCCAATGATGGTAGTGTAGCGTTAACCTCCACAAATAGTTCTCCTCTATCGAGTGATGAACTACAGCGATGGAAGCATTTCACCATCGACAATGGGTACCTACTCCACAAGGAGAGAGTTTGTGTACCGACGGACACAGACATTTGGCACTAAATTCTTTATGAATGTCCTGATAGTCCAAGTGCAGGGCACTCGGGTATTAGAAAGACTTATGCTCTTGTATGATGATAGTTTTACTGGCCAGGTTTACATGGATTTGTTCAAGGTTATGTCTTGCATTGCCAAAAATGTCAAGTTAACAAAGCAGAGTGCCTGAAAGCAGGAGGACTCTTACATCCTTTGGAGATTCCCAATGGTAAATGGGAAAGTATCTCTATGGCTTTTATTGTGGGTTTACCAACCACTGTACGAGGTCATGACTCGGTATGGGTGGTCGTAGACCGGTTGACTAAACTATGTAAGTTTATTCCAACTAAAGCAACGATTAAGACTCCAGAACTAGCCAAGTTATTTGTGGACAACCTATACAAGCTGTATGGTTTGCTAAGTAACATTGTCGGTGATCATGATCCCAAGTTTAACAGTTATTTTTGGAGGGCTGTGTTCAAACGATTGGGTACACAACTAAACCTCAGTACAGCCAATCATCCAAAAACCGATGGCCGGACTGAACGAGTTAACCAAGTGCTAGAGGATATGCTAAGAGCATACGTTAGCAAGAAACAGTCAGACTGGGAAGAATATTTACCTATTCTTGAGTTTGCCTACACTAGTGCTAAGCATGTCACAACTGGATTTAGTCCTTTCATGCTCATGTATGGGTTTCAACCTAGGTCACCGGTTACGTTGGGGTTGGCAACCAAAAAACTCCAACAGATTAAGGATTTTCTCCAAGACCACATGGATATGCTGAAACTTGCTCGTCAGAATGTCCGACAAGCGCAGGCTCGATATAAGAAGTACGCTGATGAGAAACGTCGGCAAGTTACCTTTGAGGAAGGGGAGGAAGTATTTTTACGTGTGCCAGAACATTCAAAAAGTCTGAAAACTGGGCCAAACACCTAAATTATCTCCACAATATTGTGGGCCTTTCAAAATACTCAAGCGAGTAGGTGATTATGCCTACAAATTATTTCTACTTACACGTTCTCGTATTCCTCCGGTGTTTCATGTAAGACGTTTACGTAAGCGGTTACATTGGGACAACAATGTCATTGACCAACACATTTTGGTTGATTTTGTTGAACCTCCTACCTTACCACATGAACCTAAACGCATTCTCGACTATCATGATTTACGTAGCATCATCATGTACGTCAACAAGCCTTAATCAAGTGGAAAGATCGACCTGAGGAAGGCGCCACTTAGGAAAACATTAGTGTTCTTAAGAAGAAGTTTCCCACTTTTGTTTTCGAGGACGAAAACTCTTCTTTAAGGAGGGAGTAATGTCAGGACAAGGGCAAGGCCGGACTAGACAAGGGAAAGGCCGGGCTAGGCAGTGTGGAAAGGGAGTCCAATTAGGGCAAAGGGATAGGAGCCATGCTATATAGTGGGAGGTTGGGAGGTGGACTCCAAGGCACTAGTTCCCCTAGTCTTACAGGAGTACTGTAAACAACATTAATGGATTGTTGTTTTATCTTTTTAGGTTACAATTTTTCATTACTATTATGCATATAACAAGGCTATGTGTTGTTAATGAAAATGTTTCATTATTTGTACCTAGATGTGATTTATGTTTACATTCTATTATGGTTCTTTTTTTTTTTGCAGCGCGAGTATTTTGTTATTTTGTATGCTATGAGCATAATATCCACCATGAGCATCGGCAAATACAAATCATTAATCATGGAAATGCAAGCTCATATACATTTTTACTAAATGCATGCACACTAGGTGTTACAAGCCCTAGTGTTTAGCAAAGGCATATATTGCAGTGGCATGCACCTTTATGACTTTGATAGCTTATGAAGCTTTTAATCACCACATGTGCAGTACCTCTATGGGATTTATTGTGGGTCTACCAACCATCATACACAGTCATGGATTGGTATGGGTGCTTAATAGATTACCTAAACTTTATAATTTATTCCTATCAAGTCCAATCTTTAACCAAGTTGGTTGCTAACAATTTGTACCCCACAATTTTGTGAGTAATGGTCAACCCATGTTTACCAGTCATTTTTGGAGGAATGCCACAAACGATTGGGAACACAACTCATAGTATCAGTACTACCGATCATCCAAAGATGGATGGGGAACTTACAAGTGTTAATCAAGTGCAAGAGGATATGGTAAGAATGTACATTAACAAGAAGCAATCAAATTGGGAAGATTACCTCTCTAGCATGATGCAAAGCATGTTACAACTAAGTTTAGTCCCTTCATGCTTGTGAACATTTTTCAACCTCTATCACCACTTAGTGTTGGGCTGGCTAATAAATGAGGCATGCTAGCACAAGTCAAGGACTTTGTACATGATCATATGGATATGATGAATGTTTCTCTTTGATAAGATAGATACAAAAACTATGCTAATGAGACATGTCGGCAACTCACTCTCATGGAAAATTAAGAAGATGTATTCTTACGTGCTCTAGCACCTTCAGAAAGCCTAAAAAATGGTCATTTGTATAGTTACCTCTTAATTGTGGTATTCAATTTTGGATATAAGATGTTTTCAAAAATGCTTACCAAGGGACAACAATGTGGATGATCAAGATGTTCTTGTTGGCTTCATGAAACCTCCTACTAAACTGTATGAAGCTACACATATTCTTGACTATCATGGTATCGTTCAAGTGGATAGTTGGACCCAAGAGAGGTGCCACTGTGGAAAAAATTAGTGTCTTCAAGAAAAATTTCCACTTTTGTTTTTGAGGACAAAAGTTCTTCTCCAAGGGAGAGTAATGTCAATCCTATGGTAGGACCAGGGAGGGCAAGGCCTAAAGTACTCATGCATGTTAAGGGGTCTTCTATAGGAGGACCAAGGGCCTATAAAAGGAGTACAACTGGGTGAAGATGAGCATGAAGTAGGACCCTAGACCTTTCCCACGTAGTGGTGAATGTTGTATCTATATGGAGACGAGGAACTCATCTTGTTAGAGCATGTTAAGGGGTCTTCTATAGGAGGACCAAGTGCCTATAAAAGAAGTACAACTAGGTGGAGATGAGCATGAAGTAGTACCCTAGGCCTTTCCCACGTAGTGGTGAATGTTGTATCTATATGGAGATGAGGACCTCATCTTCTCCAAGGGGGGAGTAATGTCAATCCTATGGCAGGACCAGGGAGGGCAAGGCCCTAAAGTACTCATGCATGTTAAGGGGTCTTCTATAGGAGGACCAAGGGCCTATAAAAGGAGTACAACTGGGTGGAGATGAGCATGAAGTAGGACCCTAGGCCTTTCCCACGTAGTGGTGAATGTTGTATCTATATGGAGAAGAGGACCTCATCTTGTTAGAGCTTGTGGACTTATATGTGAGCAGTTGTATAGTAGCTTCCAAGTAACATCGAGGTTGGGCAAAGATTTTATCTTTTTCAAGATATTTTGTACCTCGTTTATTGGAACATGCATTTATTTCTCTATGGAAAATGTTCCCATGGTAGAGTGAACACACTAGGACCGCCGGGGCATTTTTTCCCTCTTTAGGAGGTTTTTTCCCCCGAGCATTGTATATACGCCCATCACCCTAGGGCTATCTATCTTTCCATTGCACACTAAGTAACACACTCTCTATTGTGTGCCTTGAGCTTCCTTCATCTTCTCCAAGCTGTGTGTGTTTCTCTGCAACCCTAATTCCAACAATTGGTATCAGAGCAGGTTGCATCCTCCCGGACTTACTCGCCAGCTTCTCCAGTATACGCCTGCTCACTTTTTCATATTTCAGTGAGCTTTGGCGAGCGTTCGCGGGTCGACAAATATTTTCGATGAGCTCAAAGAGCTCGGTTTGCTCAGAATTTTGATTTGGGCTCATTTCGGCCTCCGTTTCCACTACAGGCATTACTGCACAGGCTATTTCGTCCTTTTGTACAGAATTTTTGTCAATGCCGTTTTCTGCATAACAGGTGCCTTATAGTCTTCTACGGTTGGTGCTATATAGCACAGGTTGTTCCCGCTCCGTTTCTCCTATTTTCGGGCAGTTTTCACATCAGGTGCAACATTTACCATGGCTGACAACAACAACACAGATGTGTTCAAGATGTTTCCTACTGAGGACAGGTTGTATGGGGACAACTACCCTATGTGGTCTTATATGATGCAACATGTTCTTGTGTCAAAGGGTGTCTAGAACATTGTGCAGGGCATTGATGTACGTCGTGGTTCTGAGGATGTAGGCGATGTTGAGGATGTTGCAGGTCTTGCTGCAAGGATTGCAGCTGTTAGAGTTGTTTTGCCTACGGTAGAACAAGCTCGTTGGGATGTTAAGGATGTGCAGGCTCATGCATTGATTGCGTTTTCTGTGAAGCGCACCATTGTTCCTCACATCCGTTCTGCAAAATCTGCAAAACAGGCTTGGGATATTCTAGCAGGTCTTTATGCAAGCCGCAATGAGGCTAAAATTGCTTTGCTGCGTAAAGAGCTGGAGTCGAAGATTATGCATGAGGAAGATGATATGGACACTTTCCTTGCTAGTGTCAAGGATATCAATGAGCAGTTTATTTCTGCAGGTGAAGTCATTTCAGACAGTTCCCTTGTGCAGATGGTTCTTGATGCCTTACCAGATTCCTACCAAACATTTGCTAGTACTTGGAGATTGATGACCCAAGGAAATCCTGAAGTTGTCAAGTTTGATGCATTATGCACATTGCTATTGCAAGAGTCACTTTCTACAAAAAACAGGACTAGGCAGCGTGCAGTTGAACAGGCCTTTATTGCTTCTCAAAGAAAGGGTGGTAATAGTAATGCAGCCACTTCTTATGGTTGTGCTGCGAGTGGAAAAAATTATGTTGCTAATGCTTCTGCTGGCAGTACTTCGTCTGGAAATTCTGGTGATAAGGGCAAAAAGAAGATGCGTTTCCATTATTGTAAAGCCAATGATCACTTGATCAAGTCGTGTCCTAAGTTGAAGGCCAAAGAGGCTAAGAATAAAGAGGGTGGTTCCACTGCAAATGCTGGTTCCACTACAAATGCAGCCATTGTTGAGTCTTCTGTGAAAGGAGACTGTGTTGCTGATGTTGATGCAGAATGGACTTTTAGTGCAGAGTGCACTTACAATCCTGCTGTCCATGATGCATGCTTGTCAGTTGCTGCAGATTCACATGTGTGGTATTTTGACAGTGGTGCTACAAAGCACATTACCTCACATCGTGAATTGTTTACCTCTCTCGAGTCTGTCCCTCATGGGAATTCAGTCACTTGTGCCAACAATGCCTCTTATCCAGTTCAGGGAGTTGGAAAGATTGTGCTCACTGCTGCTAATGGCAGTTCCTTTACACTTGTTGATGCACTTTATGTACCTGGGATCGAGAAGAATCTCTTATCTGTATCCACACTTGCTAGACTTGGACTTGTAGTCAAATTTGTGGATGACAAATATACAGTTCATGATCTCAGTTTTGGTGATGAAATTGTTGCATGTGGGCTTCTGTGCCGTGGGCTGTATAAGCTCACTTTGTATGACAAGTGTGGACAAAATTTTGCAAATGTTGTTGCAAATTCAAGGGCTATTTCAGATGCAAAACTTTGGCATGCACGTTTTGGTCATCTGAATTTTGCCAGTTTGCTGCGTTTACAAAAATCTGATATGGTTGCTTCTTTGCCACCTCTTGAAGCACCTGTCAAACATGTTTGTGAAGGCTGTATTTTGGGTAAGATGCATCGTTCTAAATTTCCAAAGGATGGTTCAGTTTGGGCCACATGCAGGTTGCAGCTTGTGCATAGTGATGTTTGTGGGCCCATGCAAACTCCGTCCTTGGGCAATTACCTGTACTTCGTGACTTTCATTGATGATTACTCCAGGCATGCATGGGTATTTCCTCTTAAAGCGAAGTCCGAAGTTTTTATGTGCTTCAAACAATTTCTGGCTATGGCTGAAAATGTCTCGAAATGTACTATGGGCACCCTCCGTTCCGATCGAGGGGGGGAGTACATGTCTCATGAATTTAATGCATTTCTAGCTAGTTGTGGGATAAAACACCAATGTACAGTGCCTTATACACCTCAGTAAAATGGTGTTGCTGAGAGGAAAAACAGGTCACTGACGGAAATGGCACAATGTATGGTCAAAAGTCAAGCTTTACCGCATTCTTTTTGGCTTGAGGCCATCATGTGTGCCACTTATGTACTTAACAGGTGTCCTACGACAGCTTTGCAGTCTATTACTCCATATGAAGCATGGCATGATAGAACGCCTTCTATTGAGCACATGCGTGTTTTTGGCTGTTTGGCATATGCTTTGGTGCCACAAGTGTAGCGCAGAAAATTGGATGATAAGGCTGTCAAATGTATTTTGGTTGGTTATAGTGCTGAAAGCAAAGGTTATAGGTTGTATCATCCGCAAACAAAACGTATTCTGGTTTCTCGGGATGTAGTGTTTGTGGAAGATTCTGTTCAGCCCTTGCTGTCTTGTACTAGAGACAGTAATGTAAGCTCACAGGACATTTATGACACTTTGTTGCCTCTTTTCAGTGGTGGAAATACAAATGTAAGTTCCAATGAGGCAAATGTACAGCCTATGGGGGTTTCTGAAAATGTATTAGATCAGTCTATTACTGATGCAGATGTACATGATGTACTTGATGAGGAAAGGGCTAAAAATGAGCAGGCTAAAGGTATGCCAAAATGGCTGGTGCGCACTTTGCGTGATAGTAAATTGGATGCACCTTTGTCTAGTCGTACTCGTTCAGGCTCTCGCCATGCATCTTATGCATCAGATTGTTATGCTTTGGCTGTGTCTAATTTACATGATGTTGAGGAGCCTCTGTCTTTTGATGAAGCACAGAATTCAGAAAATTGGATGGCTGCCATGCAATCAGAATATGATGCACTTATAGAAAATGACACATGGACTTTATGTGATTTGCCTCCTGGCAAAAAGGCCATTGGTACAAAGTGGGTATAAGGCTTGACTTGTTGCAAAGGGTTATGCATAGCAAAAAGGCATAGATTATAAAGAGTCTTTTGCTCCCACTTGTCGTATGACTACCGTGCGTTTTCTATGTGCATTGGCAGCTCATTTTGGTTGGGATGTACATCAATCAGACATTGTTACTGCTTTCTTGAATGGTGACATATTTGAGGAAGTTTATGTAACGCAGCCTCGCGGTTTTGTCATAAAAGGACAAGAGGACAAAGTGTGCAAATTTAACAAGGCTTTGTATGGGTTGAAGCAATCTCCTCGTGCTTGGTATGAGAAAGCTGACACTCATTTGGTCAAACAAGGCTTTCGTAACAGTCCAACAGAAAGCACATTGTATGTAAAGCGTGAGGGTGATGTATTTCTCATCGTGGTTCTTTATGTTGATGATTTGCTAATCACTGGACCAAATGAGAGACATATTGCTGAATTTAAGGCTGATTTGAATGCTACTTTCAAGATGAAAGATTTGGGGCTGTTGCATCATTATTTGGGTATACAGTTTAAGCAGTGTGATGGTGGTATTGCCTTGTGTCAGACAAGTTACATAAAGACATTGCTATGTAAGTTTGGACTTGAGGATTGCAAACCTATTGCCACTCCCATGGAAACAGGTTTGAAGTTGAGTCTACATGATGCTGGTGATGCTGGTGATCCTGCTGATCCTGCTGATGTCACTCTTTACCAAACTGCTGTTGCCTGCCTCATTTATGTATGCAACACGAGGCTAGATATTCAGTTTGCAGTCTCACAGGTTAGCAGATTTATGCATAGCCCAGGGTCTAAGCATTGGCTGGCTGTCAAGAGGATTTTCCGCTACCTTAGTGGCATTTTACATCTTGGCTTGTTTTATCCCAAGGGGGGATCATTGCCACAGACTTACATGCTTTTTCGGACTCAGATTGGGCTGGTTGTTTTGACACGCGAGTGTCCACAAGTGGTTTTTGTTTCATGCTTGGCAGTTCATGTATATCATGGTTGAGCAAGAAGCAGCCTACTGTGGCCACTTCGAGTTGTGAGGCTGAGTACAGGGCAGTCTTCACAGCTACGGTTGAGTGTGTATGGCTCAGACGCCTTATAGCTCATTTGGGTGTTGGACAAGACACTGCCAACACTATCTACACTGACAGTCAGAGCGCATTGGCAGTTGCGAGGAACCGAGTTTTTCATGCTCGCACAAAGAACATTGAGGTGCATTACCACTATGTCAGGGAGAGGCTCTCAGCAGGAGAGATCAGCTTGACTTATGTGCCAACACAGGACAACCTTGCAGATCTTTTCACAAAGGCATTGTCTCGTGAGAAGCTTGAAGCTTTCCGCAAAGCTTTGGGCTTACTCCCCTTTGTGGACTGATCCTGTCCTCAGGGCATGGCACTTCCCTTTACTTATGTGCCAGCTCTCGTTCACCGCATCACTCCAGGGGGGATTTGTTACCATATACATGTGGTAGTGATGTGTGTGAACACGCTAGGACCGCCGGGGCATTTTTTCCCTCTTTAGGAGGTTTTTCCCCCCGAGCATTGTATATACGCCCATCACTCTAGGGCTATCTATCTTTCCATTGCACACTAAGTAACACACTCTCTATTGTGTGCCTTGAGGTTCCTTCGTCTTCTCCAAGCTATGTGTGTTTCTATGCAACCCTAATTCCAACAGCTATGCACCCCATTCATTAGAAGAGAGCTAGCACTAGGATCAAGATGCTTGGTTGATGAAGATCCGATAACAAAAAGTTGTATAATTAGAGCTGTTGTCCTGAAAGCCATATGGGTTTCTAGGAATGAATAAGTATTCCCAAAAAAAGAACAGAGTACTGCATGTAAAACTAGTGTTATAAACTTGTGGTTGGCTTCCTTCAAGCAGGAGGAAGGTGCTTATTATTGAGAAGAAGAAGTTATGACCTTCATGGATATTCATGATGGGTGTAGGAATTTTTATAACATAGAGTAAGGGCAAGTGTAGGCTCAATGGTGTCAAATACATTGGGGGGCTTTGTGCCCATTGAACTAACCTCTTTGTATGCGTTGGATGACCCCTGTGCAAAGGATATGCCAGGGTTTGACGTAGTTTTTTGAGTCAATGCAATTCAAGCTCAAATGAGCATTTTTTTAAAAAGTATCATATAAAAATGCTCCATGGTATTTTTGTATGTTGATAGTATAAAATAGCATTGGGATTCAGCTGGTATCAAGGGGAAGTCTTTACAGGGGCCTTCAAAAGGCAAAAAAGTGACTATTGAAGGGTCATGAGAGTTAAAAATCTATTTTAAAAAGGTAAAAGCTCATAATGATCTCTGGCAGAGAGAGAGAGAGAGAGAGAGAGAGAGAGAGAGAGAGGATAGTGTTTAAAAGAAACCTTTTACGTAGCCCTACTGTAAATGGTAGATTTACCAAATTGAAGCTACTAATTGCTATTTATGATTAAAAGTTCAAAAAATTCATCCATAATAATCATGGTACAAAAATTAGAAATAAGTAATTCTTATTTGTAACTAAAAACTTACTTACAAAGCTTAGAAATTCACATTTAAAAAAAGTTTGAGCTACTAATTGTTTACATATGTAAAAGGGCTCTAAAAGCATGCCTTCTTATAATACATCTTTCTCTATCTCATCATCCATGGAGGGAGATTGGAGCCTTAAAGAATCACGCATGTAGTATATAAAAGTACTCTATATATATATATATATATATATATATAAGATTGGTTTAAATTTACAATATGAGATGAAATTTTGACATTAACCCATGTTTTGTATGTACAAAGGGCATTGCATTAACTTGCTTCATTCTTTTTGCCTTGAATAAAAAAAGCTTTGCAATTTTGGCTCAAATTGGATACAATTAAAAATTAAAACCCTTAGCAAATGTCTTAATCTAATTCTTTATGGAGCTTGAAAAAAACTCGAGCGCTTAGGCCCTCCATGCATCACATATGGGGAGCTCCTCTCAAATGTGGGCGCAATCAAGAAAATTGCCATCAGTGCCCAGTTTCTTTGGCGTGAAGAGGGTCAACATTTTTGCCATATATATCACAACTTTGTGTGTGTGATGTGTGTGTGTGTGTGTGTGTGTGTGTGTGTGTGTGTGTGTGTGTGAGAGAGAGAGAGAGAGAGAGAGAGAGAGAGAGAGAGAGAGAGAGATTTTTGCCAGTCCACATAGAACTAGCAATCCCAAGCTAACTTCTATTGCCTTCGACGTGGACCAAACTATTGGAATTAGTGAGAAACCAAGTCATGAGGGGCATTGAAGGCTGGAGAAGTTGACATTGTTTGCCAATATTTGTGGACGTGAGCAGATATTTCATTTTTGGAAGAGGAGACCTTTGACTCTGCATTGAACGAGCGTGTGAAAGATTGGGTGAAAACCCTCATTGCACATCCTTTGGTGTTGTGCAAATGTGCTAGACATGCAGCTGCATTACCAACTCTCCCCATCACTCTCCAACCTCCCCATATTGTGTTTGCATCACCCCTTGCATGTTGTTGTCATGAGTTGCTACTTTGCACTATGTAAGGTACAAATGTATTGTCAATAGGGTCAATTTGAGACACATGGTCTTGGGGTCTGGCTAGAACCCACAGAGTAATGCATTCATCTACTTCCTATGTGCTGCCAGTATGTTGTTTTGGCTAGAATAATGAAGAGTAGGAGGCCATCATTGACTTTGAAAAGCCGAAGGCGAGGTAGTCAAAGCCATGACACCCATGTGTTAATTAATGCAAGGCCATTTTTTTAGTACAGTTTGATGACGCCATTACTTTTGAGGGTAAAGATTAAGTGATATGGATTGTGGGAGATGAACTGCTATGAAATCATGTTGGTTTGTATTGCAGTAGGCCAAGTAGCATAATGTACATAAAACTAATGAAAGGTTACTCTCAAGGTGAGACAATGCAAGATCGCTTAGATCAATGGCAACATTCACAAGTGTGCTCTTCCAAAATAGTCATGATTGGAATCTTTTTTTGTAGCATATATGTCAACTCCTAAAAGCAAAAAAAGTACCTAGCATTCAAAATTCCATCTCTTGGAGTGCATTGACTCCACATGCTCACAAAAAAAGGCTTCATGTTGTAAATGTTTTTCCTCAAGTGTAAACGACAAGTTATCTCAAGTATGGCAAGAAAGAATTTGAATTGATTGTACATCCTCTAATGTAATCACCCGCATTGTCACCTTGAGACTTGAAGGCTTTCAGGATGAGATTGCTGGTCACTAAATTGTCCAAAAACGTGATGATTGGAATTTCTTTTCTTAGCATATAAATTAAATATCCCAAAGCACAAAAAGTGCTCTGCATTCAAATTTCCATTTCTTGAAGTCCATTGTGTGAATGGTTTTTCCCAATAGAGTATTGCTATATAGGAAGCACATAGATATGTTTTCAAGGATTGCAGTGAGAGGATCTATTCAAACGCAATAATATGTGGCATAGAGAAGGATCTTGACATGAGCATATTAATTCATCATAAGATTGGTAGTTATGGGCTCCCGCAAAATGTTGTGATTGGTTGTCGGTGTGTATACCAATTGTGGTCTACTCACTAAAGCAGAGTAAGTGCTTGATGAGCTTTATGTGTGGATTCTATCACTAAGAATGCATTGGTTGAAGGATATGTTTGGCAAGGCAAGTCTCTGAAGCACTTGCTGTATCCAATGAATATTAAGAGATGGTTTCTCTTCCAATGCTTGCATCTTGAAAGCATGTGGCTTTATGAAAGGTTGATATGCGAAAATATATCCTTAAAGATATGGTTTGTCCGGGGCTTTGGGAGAAAAATAGCCTGCTTCCATTGCTTTGGTTCAACACAATCCAAAGAGTATTGAGAAAATAGATTCATAATGACAAACTTGTGATCTTCTGTATTGGAAAACAGACAAAATTATGATTTACTGAAAATTAGCCCATGCAATATGAAGGAACCATCATGGGTAGCTTGGTGCTCCTTATAATCAAAGATCAAAAAAATATCAGAGGTTGAGATTTGCACTACGTAAGGGGTAAAATTTTGTGGGATCAAATGGTGGCTTGATATGTAATGGCTGGTTGATAAATACGATTGTCAAAATGCCTAGTGAAAACCCTGGTGCAACTTTTAGTTGTCATATAAATCCAAAAAATTTGCTATAAGCCCTTTCAACAACTTTTGAGGTAGAGGAGGCTTTGATGCGGTTTTCAATCGGGTAATCATGAGTAATCATTCACCCCTTATACATTATAAGTTGATGTCAAAGTTCTATATTTGAAGTCACGTGAGACTAAGAAAAAATGTTGTCAAGTTGCAATAGCCTGTGTGTCTATGCGTGCACATGCATGTGGTCACGGGGTGGAGCTCATCTGATAGAGGCAACAAAAACATCCAAGCTAATATAGAGAGGATGGGAGTATGAGGTGCAGATAAGGACAGTGGCCATCATTTTAGCGTATGAGGAGAAGTTTCTTTAGTTTCAGGTAGGACTCTATGCTATCCAACTTAATATCTATCCATTTCTACCCTTTGAAAATCCTTTTGTGCATATGCATGTAATTAATCTACCGTAGCTTCACCTTTTTTTGTTGCTTACATGTCACTATTGTTAGCTAATAGATTTAGCTCGATGATAAACATTGATAGTATCTTTGGCAATGGAATGTCAATTACTAATTGGCACTCATTATTATGGGTGTATAAAGAGTTCACATGTGTGTTGTTTCTTTTTTTTGGGGGGGAGAGGGTGGTGAAAAAAAAAGTCTTTTTTTCCTACGATGAGTTCTTTTTTGTGTTCAGGAACAACACGTGGGACAAATAGTAGTTTGAAAGTGTTTCAAAATATCTAAAATGCAAAAGTGAAGGGTGGAAAAAAATGAGAAGCTTCTTGGAAATAGTAAGTGAAAAAACTTTTATTCTATGATATATAAAGGAGTGGCCTATATGCAATGTGCATGCTTTTGTGGAATTTAGTTTAAAATAATTTATGATATACAAGAACAAAATTATTCTTTTCAAACTCTTCAAGTCATTTGTCATTTGTTGCACCCTCTCCAACAAAAACTAAATACAACTTTGAGAAAGATCATTTGAAAGTTCTTTCTCTTCAATTCTCTTGAAGACTTTTAAGGCCCTGTCGGACACATGTCAAGCAGCAAAAATTGAACTACCTTCATCCATATCTATATTATCTAACTAGACACCTCTACTGAGTCGACATTCAATCCATTAATTAATTTTGATGGTTCGATTCCAAAACGAATCTTGAACTTGAAGGAAAAGTCATTCCAATGCATTCTCGTGCGACAACTTTCTCGACCTCTACACACCCCTCCCTCCGTCAACATTGCAAGTGTCACTGTCTAGCTCATTCCCACCTGCGCACAACGGCTCTGCTACTCCATCTTCGTCTCACCCGATGATTGCCAACAAGAGAAACACATTGCTCCATCTCTACCTTACCCTATCATTGCCCCTCACCTCCTGCCCTACCTCTGAATCTATGTGAGCTCCTCACCTTGTGCCCTCGTCGCGATCATACCTTTGTCGTCATGCTGCTCGTTGAAAATCTCTCACAAGTTGGTAGGGAGAAGTGGATCATGGATAGGTGTAGGGCCTATCAGCAAGATGCGTCCTCCTAGCCAAGGCAACAACTATAAAATGCTAGGGCCGGCCGCTGCTTGTAGCACTGCTCCCGATACGTGACATCCTCTTTTCACTACTGCCCAGCAACGCTAGCACATGGGCAACCCATAGCTCCCTCACATGCCCATTAGGGCTCGTAAACGCACGGTACTTCCCAAGGGGCTTGCACTCGCAAATCTGCCGTCAACCCACCAGATCTTGCGACCCATGTTTCGTTTGCTGCTTCTGTTGAGTTGAACATGGCCTCCTGCATCCCACCCCGCCTGCACCACCCTGACCTGTCCAGCGTGCGAAGCCACTACCCGGCCCCAACTTGCAGGAAGAAAAGGCCACCGCTGCAGGGTTGCATACAAGATAGACAGAGAGGGAGGGCCTATAACTGCGTCAATCTGCATGCCAAATGTATTCCACGCACTAATGCACCCCTTTTTGAGAGGGAGAGAGAGAGAGAGAGAGAGAGAGAGAGAGAGAGAGAGAGAGAGAGGAATGCCCTATAGGTGCGTGTCAAGCTGCCCCTTCTCCATGCACCCTTCCCTCTGCAGTGCCTCACGATCTCCACTACACAGTGCAACTCTAGCTCATCCTCTATCCCTGATTGGCTGCAAGCATTCGACAAGAAGCAATAGCCAAAATGCAAGATCAAAGCCCTAGGAGCGGTTGCCCTTGTTGTGATGAGAGTTGTGCATTTGCTACTGTTGTGCAGTATCTGCGATATCCCCTATAGCCCTCATGCACCACTTGTCACATTTGCCCTCGCACCCATTTTCCCTCTCCTCTCTCATCGCCAGCTCATCTCAAAACAACCTCAATTATTTTCGCTCCAACCTCACTTTCTTTAAAGTCAAAGGGAATCACATGAGATACCACTTAATTAGACCAGTTTCAAAAATTGGGAGGACCTACACACTCTCATTAAGCAAAATCTCGCCAGATCCCGCCCCTCCCCCCCAAAAAAACAAAAAGACGTAAAATAGCCCCCCTCTCTCCTCTCTCTTCCCCCGCGTGCTTCGCCATCGCTGCCCTCTGTGCCCCACATGTTTCGTCAAGCCGTGCCTGCATAGCAATGGACAGCAGCTCCATCGTGAGTGAGGGCAGACCCCTCCCCCCCTTGCAGAGGACCTTCTCTATCTCTGCACATCCGAGGTCCCTTGCACTCGCTTTCTCTGCACGACCAACATGCCCTCATGCAGGGCCCGTTCACATGCCTCTCTCCCATGGCGCTTGAGCCTGCCATGACCTCTCTTGCCTGCACAATCTCGCTCCACGTTGTAGCCCCATCTCCCTGACAGGTTCTTGCCACATTGCCACCATCTCCCCTGCATGACCTGGCCTACGATGTCTCCTGCTTGCGACCTCTCGAGCATGTGACCTGTCCAGCCTCGATCATCTTGTTGCACGCTCCGGCCCCACCTCCTCCAAACGTTCCCGCCTCAATCCCTTAGCCATACCCGCTCGAGAAACACATTCACAGTCTCTCACACTACCTGTGTGTGTATGTGTGTGTGTGTGTGTGTGTGTGTGTGTGTGTGTGTGTGTGTGAGAGAGAGAGAGAGAGAGAGAGTTGATGCGTCAGCTATCCTACCAACGTGTACACGAACAATATATGGGTCCCGCAGCTCCTCGTCCTGACTGTGTCATCGCTTCCACAGCGAAAAAAATCGGCCTCGCCCTTCAACCAAAACTCTTCTCTCTCTCTCTCTCTCTCTCTCTCTCTCTCTCTCTCTCTCTCTCTCTCTCTCTCTCTCTCTCTCTCTCTCTCTCTCTCTCTCTCTCATCCACATGTTCGCTCCCTGCATTTCACTTTGGAGGGACAAGAGCATCTCATAATATTCTCGCCAAACAAATTGACTCGAAATTGGCACGGCCTACTGTGGGGAGGTATTCCCCCCCCCCCCCCCTCCCCGCCACGCGTCAGAACGTCCTTCATTTGGCGAGTGTGGCCTGCACTTCGAGCGCACAACAATCAAGAGAGAGAGAGAGAGATCCAAGAGAGAGGCGGACGGAGCGGATACTAATGCCTTTAGAGGCCAAAAATGATTGGAAGATGCTATTTTACAGACGGCATATAGAACAACTAGTGCCCTCTATAGATTGTTTCCAACCAGTCAGTGACTAAAGGATTTTATATATATATATATATATATATATATATATATATATATATATATATATATATATATATATGTGTGTGTGTGTGTGTGTGTGTGTGTGTGTGTGTGTGTTTAATATATATATATATATATATATATATATATATATATATATATATATATATATATATATATATATATATATATATATATATATATATATATATATATATATATATATGCTTAGATTCATTAATCCTTGTAGCCCTTGTATGTATAATATCCAACAAGACATAACCAAGGTCTATGGTGTGAATTTTGAAAATTCACACTGGTCTTTCTCAATTTTATTAAACAAAATCTATAGAGATTCTTTCTTTCTCAAAGGCTCGAAAGGTATCGATGGCGATAAAGTCAAGCTTCCCCCCTCCCAGCCGTTGCATTGCAACTCTCCCTCCTGAATCTTTCAGCGATTGCCATACTCGTCACCCATCGCTCCCTCCTGAATCTTTCAGCGATTGCCATCCTCATCACCCATCGCGCTCGCCTACCCATGCCAAGTTTCTCACACAAGTGTGTAGCAAATCTCCGTCCTCGAATCTCTCACGATGTAGGGAAGCTCTGCCCACCCCTGCCCCCAAACCCCCAATTGATGCTAACGTCGCCATCACAGCCCCCCCGCCCCCCTCGCCCTTCGTCTCTCCGCAGCTATTCTCCCATCGTCACCTTGCTTCTAATTGCAAGCTTGCACTCATTGCTACAACCCATCATTGTTGCTGCATAGGGGATCAACCCTCCACTCGCAACCCTCCACTCGTTGTAGTAGCCAATCGCTGATAATGTCAAGGATCAACCGTTGTTTTGCTGTGGCACGTATATAGTGGGAACATGCATTAAAAGATTTCTCTTGTGACTTTTTGACGCATAAGTATACTTCATATAATACTCATATGCATAAATAAAATCTTTCTACCATACCTTTAAAGTAATATAAATGTACATTACTATTAGAAAGTATTGCAAGAAAGTATCAATGATTGTGCCTCTTTTTGTCTGGGGGAAAAGCATTTGTATATTTCTTCTAATATCTCAGTTATACCCTACCATATATAAATTATTTTCTTCTTTTCACATTTATCTAATAATATAACCCTTCAATAATGCATACCTTCTTGGATACATACAAGAGGGAAGGGCCTACTAGAAGACTTTATGAAAAGGAAGATCCAAAGCTTCTTGGACCATCCCAATTTGAAAATTCCGACCTAAGGGCGTGGAGAAAAGGCCAAAACCAATTCAAACTCTTTTAGTAGGCCAATTTTGCCTTTTGAAGCATATCAATCCGAGTTACAGGGAAACCAGTGAAAAACCCTCTCACAACTACACTGCAAGAAGAGATGGTAAACAAGTGAATCAAGTGATAAGAGGTAATCTTGGTCTTTTTCCATAAAATAAGACATTTGGAGGATAAAAGACATAAGCATGTGAATGTGACACCTCAAAGATGCCTTGAAGGACAAGACACACAAGTTGGGACCCCCTGCTGGAGCCACACAGAAGATGCCTAGGTGGGGCCCATATACATCATGCACCTACATGGAGCCTCAACGACCAAAAATGCTGAATTTCATGATATTTTGAGTCCTAATATAGCCCATTTTAAGAAATATCCAAAGAACATTTGCTTTGGGCTAACTCTTTAGCCTAATCAAGTGATTATGTAAAACATGGCTCCCTCACCTATAAAAAGGGCAACCTTCTCTTCATTGGGGCAAGTTATGAGTGAGTGAGAATAGCTCAATTCCATAGTGACACACTCATCTTAGTGCCACACTTTCTCTTGAAGAAAGGCTAAAGTCTTGCCTCATCTTCTCTCTCCATTAAGGTGGTGGCGATTGCTCTCATGTATTCAAGCAGCAACCTTATCAATGTAATGAGTACAACCTTCTTGCGGGAAACAATTATGAGCACAAGGTACTTCTCTCCCCGCAAACCCTTGAGCTTCCTCACAAACTCTCACAGCAAGAGGCCCGGTGCCTTCCTGGCAAGACCGCCTACTTTTTGACACCGTCCACTCATTGCAGTAGCCCATCGTTGATGTTGCGAAAGGGTGCAGGAGATAGAGAGAGACAAACGGTACGTGCAATGCACATCAGCCCCATCTCTCTCTCTCTCTCTCTCTCTCTCTCTCTCTCTCTCTCTCTCTCTCTCTCTATGCACCTGTCCTGACGCATGGCAACTGGCAATTGTATTAACAAAGACAAAAAATATGTCTGTCTCTCTCGTTGTCGCTGTCGCACGGGTGACATGGAAGATGTCTCTCTCTCTCCCTTTCTCTCTGTTCCACTTGGCACGAGGTCCCTGTTTTTTCCCTCTCAGCGACATAAATCATTTTTCTTGATTCTCACTAAAGAAGTCCTTCCAAAATCATAACTACATACTTGAGCATGTTAGTAGATTCTATCTAATGAGACCTGCTTGCAAAATTTTGAGGGACTGGGCTCAAAGTTTTGTTTTGATAAATTGACATAGCGTGCATGCCATGAGCAATATACAACTTGGTACAATGTAAATAGATCAAATAGCTTATAGTTCCTTCCTCATCACGAGGTCGGAGCGTTGGGATCAACGATTGCGACAAGCCATGGAGATCTCGAGGGGAATGTACGGAGGAAAAAAAAGTTGACGCATGGATCTGCGACCCCTCGCGTCGACGACTCGAATCCAAGACCTCTTCGTTGGCAACCCAACGCCCTAACCACACACTTGCGTGGGTTTGCTTGTCCCCAAGGCGAAGCCATTGTCTCATACAGTGAACTTGGACAGGGCCAAACGTAAACATGCTAAAAAAGTAAACATGGACAAATTGGATGGCGTCCGTGCTCCAGAGAAACATACTTCACTTCAGCACCCTAGATCTCACCGCTTATACTTCATTCAATACCCCATTTTAGATTGTGATGAGGCACATCCCTTAAGATATCATTGTCCCTCTGCACAATCCATTTGCAGCACTGCAAGAAAAGAAATCCTCTAACTTGGAACCCCCGGATTCTCCTGAGACCAAGGAGAAGGGGGGGGGGATGATTCGGATGCTGAAGAATTCGTTCCTCTATCCCAATGAACCCCTTATTAATGATGGAGTCTCTCACTATCCAATCTTGGAACGTAAAGGGGTTGAAAACCCGTAAGAAGAGTACCCTATTCTGGGAGGAAATAAAAAAGGAGAAGACAGTCAATGTCTGGGCCATCCAGGAACACCACCTAGATGCCCATAGCAAGAGAAAGCAGGTGCTAGGAAAGAAACCGGTATTCTCTTGAGAAGGAAATAACGGCTTCAATGGCGTCCTTAGCATTGCGGACAGAGAATTGGAGCCGAAGTTGGTTCTTAACCACCCATACGGCAGAATCCTGGGGATTAGAATCAAATGGGAAGGGCATCCCCTCACCATTTTGAATGTGTACGGGCCTTGCAATGCAAATGATAGAGCCAAACTATGGATGCATCTCAGAGATACCCCTATTGAAGGGGAGTGGTTGTTGGTTGGAGACTTTAATATGGTAGAAAAGAGCAGGGATAGAACAGGATCCTCCAGTATGCTAGCTGGCTCAGAAAGGTCTAAATGGCAATTTTTGTGCGAAAAGTGGGCAATGATCGACTTATAGAAAGTTGGCCCATGGAACAGCACGCCTGGGTTCACCTACACAAGTCCAGTATGCCCGCACTGCCTCCAGACTCGACAGATGCTAGTGCTCGCACCAAGCTGACTGGATACCGACGTTGATGGAGATGAAGGTAGTCCCAACAAAAATCCTTTCGGATCACATTCCTATGCACATACATTTTAAGAAGAATAAAGAGGAGGAGCAGACCCCAAGAGGTGAGAAAAAACTATTGGTAACAGGGGCACACCTATTCAAAGACCCTCTTTTCAGGAATCTAACCAAGAAAGCACTGGGTAAGCTAAAAAAAGATGTCGACCTCAACAAACACAATGCGTGGGACCTCTTTGCTTGGAGCATCCAGAAAGAAATCAAAACCTCGAGCCCCCAAATCAAGAAAGCTAGGGAGGATCACCTTTTGCATCTTACAGCGGAGGTACAAGTGCTTATCTCCTTAAAAGCCAATGGGCATGCTACCTAGGCGAACACAAACGATGGCTCGAAGCCAAATCTAACCTTGCTAATGAGCAGTTAGAAGATATCAAAAAGGCTAGGCTTCTCTCCAGGGAGACTTTTCTACAACCTGAAGCCTCCAATCAAGCGCAGTTTTTTAGGGCTTTAAAAATCAATAAGAGCCCGGGACACATCCGCTCACTCAATGATGAGAAAGGGACATCATTTCAAAACAAGGATGAAATGGCTGGTTTGATGTTGAGCTATCTCAGTCAAATCATTAGACGGCCGGAGACCCAGTCCCAAGAAGTGGAAGAAGCCAGAGGGACCTTACTTCAGAGTGTCAAGAAGGAAATTCCCCACTCAGAAGCTAATACCTTGGAACGGGCACTCTCCAAAGACGAATGTTCACTTGCATTGCAAGCCCTTGGCAAGGAAAAGTCCCTTGGTTGGGATGGGATGACGGTGAAATTCTATAGAGAATTTTGGGATGATCTCAAGTACCCAATCACAAGATTGGCCAATAAAGCCATGGTCGAAGGGTCGTTGGAGATAAGTGTAAAGAGAGGGCTTATCAAGCCCATCCCAAAACAGATCTGTTGTTCTAAACTGAAACATTAGCACCCTATAACGATGATGTCGGTGGCCTACAAAATTATAGCTAAAGCAGTGGCCCTCAGACTAGCCCCCTTACTAACCAAGATCATTTCTCCCCATCAACATGGTTTCATCAAAGGAAGGTCCATTTACAATAACATCTTGGCAGCAATGGTGGGCATAGAATATGCAACTGTCACAAAGCAGGAGTGCATTCTGCTGTAGTTGGACCTGGACAAGGCCTATGACAGAATAACATGGACATATATAGAAGCCGTCATGGAAGCTCTGGCTTTGGGCCCCGCCTATGTCGGCTGGGGGCTGGAAGCCAGTCATAGCTCCTATTCAATGATAGAATTGTGGGCTCTTTTGAGGTCAAAAGGTCTATTAAACAGGGATGCCCTCTGGCCCCCCTACTTTTCGCCATAGGATCACATCCTCTAATCACGACGCTCGAAGCTAGTGCTGAACGAGGGGAGTTGCAAGGCCTTGCCTTACCAAGAAATAGCCAACTCCTGGCAAAACGTTTTGCAGACGATTCTCTCCTCTTCTTGAAGGCGTGCCCCCAGGTCATTAGAAAAGCTCTGGAGATTGTACAAATATTCTCAGTAGCTTCGGGGTCCCAGTGTAATATAGAGAAGTCAAGGATGACTTCCTGTCGGAAAATGACTCATTTGACCCTTCTGTCTGGTCGGGGGAGATTGTCACAAAAGGGAATATCTTTAGACATCTGGGAGCCGCCTTGGGGGTGTACGTTACTTACAAGCAAAGATACGAGTGGGGTGCTTGAAAAAATCAAAACAAAAATGAGTAGGTGGGAGTATGCTCTTCTCCCATTCCCAAGTCGGATAAAGTGATGAATGCCTTTATGATTCCTTATATTGCCTTCACTAGCCCGCTTCTCAAGATGGCAAAGTGTCACTGGAAAGAGTTCTTAAAACCAATAAAAATATTTTTATGGAAAAATAACACGAAAGCTTCCAAGCCATGGCAATGGGCAAGTTGGGAATCAATTGCTCGGCCGGGGAATCAAGGAGGCCTCAGAATTATCAACCATGTAGCCCATGCAGAAGCTTGTTGCACCAAATTTGTTGTTTCCTTGGCTAAACAGGATCAAGTTTGGGCTGTCATGATCAGAGATATGATAGAAGCAGTTAAAATTGTCTTGAAGGGTGGAAAGTGGAGAGGGGTGAAGGTTAATGACAAACTGTTAGCCCCGGCGTGGTCTACCTTACGACTGGGGGGCAGCTCAAGAGAATTGGTAAGAAAATGCAATAGAGAAGTAGGAGTCTTAAAGTGGGGGGACGAAGCGAGATACTTCAAGAACTCCATCTTGCATTGGTGGGCCCCCTGGCTCTCCAAAGGTGTAGATCCGCCACAAACTCCCTATTGGATTGAGACAGCCAGGAAGCTGAATAATAAGGGCCTGAAGCGACTTGAGCACTTTTGGGATAGTGGCAACAAGAGCTGGAAAACCATTGACCTTATGGATACCCAGTACCAACTTAATAGCTTGGAGGACTTGCTTGTCCACAAAGTGATGAAAGAGCTTGACAATCTAGTGATGCCAATCTGTGATTCGGAGTTGGACTGGAATGCCTGGAAATGGCCTGGAAGCAGTCTCTTGTGGAAACCCCATACTAAAAGCATTTATCAGACAATGATGCAAAAGAAGAATTGGTCTAGCCCCCTTACCAAGCTATGGAAAAAGCATTGGCCAGAGGAAAGGTGGGAGCATGTAATGGAGAACATATGGAAGCCAAAGGTTCCGCAGCACATGAAGGTTTTCTTATGGAAGGTTATTTGAGGTGCTCTACCAACGGGGGTGAAGATTCAGGAGAGAGGGATTGGGTCAGATTGATGCTTGGGGTGCAGGTTAGCTAGTGAAGATCTGGCCCACCTATTCATGGACTGCTCAGCTATCAAAGGCCTCGCAGGGAAAATATGCAAGTGGGTCCAGAGAACATGGAAAATTAGTTTTTTCAAGACTAACCTATTCCTTGGAGGTAAAAATTCAGGTAGTCCTGCACTCCTCGTCAGCACTCAGATTGTCAGATACTTCTTCTTTCATAATGTATGGCAGACAAGGAACCGCCGTGTTTTTGAAGGAGGTTTTGAGGTGGCAAGCTTCGCAGAAATTATACAAGAAAGCAAAGTGCTAATATGGGCACTCAGGCGCAAGCATCACTCGGAGGATTGGTCTAGGACTACTTGTGCCTTGTTGTCAGCAGATGGAATGCTTAGGATGGGGGCAAATCTTGGCCATCGGTAAATAAAAAGATCTCAGAATGACAAAAATATGGACCTTGTGTATCAAAGATGTGGAGGCGGGTTGGTAGGGGTGGCTGCCCTGATAGCCGATGTAATTATGATCCCTGGATGTTGTCATGGCTTAACATGAGCATGACAAGACCTTGTAATTTTTTGGGCTGCTCAATATAATTCACTCAGAATTGTGAGTTTTGCTATTTTTTTATTTTTAAAAAGATATCATAAAGTATCCTTTAGGTTGGTAAACTCTTGGCCAACACCTAATCATTGATTGAAAATAAAATATACAATGATGCGCAAAAAAACAAAATTGACATGAATGACCTCAGAGCTCAGACGCACAATATCATTATATTGATTTCAGCAAGTAACGATAAGGAGTGGCATCATGCAGTGAGTTGCCTTGACCACTCGAAAGGCTTCTCGTAGCACCCCTGTTTTGATTTCTATTGTGGCTGTGAGCTAGCCCCATATAAATTCGTTGCCATCTCAAGGCACATGTTGTGTTTGAGGGCGATTGAATTCTTTTCAAGGTAATACAATTTTTTTTCACTCAGGCAAACAAAAAAACCAAAAAACAAAAGTTAAACCCTCATACCCTCATTAATTGTTTTGTATGCCTTGTTATCAAAGAGGAAAACGTCAACAAACCTTTGTCCATTATTTGACATAACCATTTGTATTTGGTGAGTCATATGATCCACATGCCAACTCTACCTTGACGCAAGTGCAAATATCCTACGAAACTTGGAAAAGATAGCATTGTTGAACAAGAAAATACATTTTTTTGAAAAACTCATAAAACTCACAAGAAATACAAATTTAAATGCATGATGGCCTCTATTGCAATCATAAAGTGATCAACCAAAAGCTTTAGCAAGAAAAAGCTATTCATGTTGAGAAGGACTAATGGAACTCTTAACAAAGAGAAATCTAGGCATGAGCCAATGGATCCTTAGCATCCCAACGACATGGTCGGTACTAAGCAAAACAAATATGGGAATACAACTACTAGAACCTGCACCATCATGCCTAAAACTTGTATACAAGAACCTCGTCTTACATTATATCTTGAGACAATGTTCCAAATTCCTTTTCCAACAATGAGATATTGTATCATGTATGCCCAAAGTGAGTAGTATTCTCATCCAGTTTGTCATCAAGAGCCTCAACTTGCCATGCTTGCGATGATCAAGGATTGGATGTGATGCAAAAGTTGCTCGTATAGAGAAAAAACTACACCAGATAACCCGTACTATATAGCATAGCCCACAAGACAATAAAGTGTCTATTTTAAAAAAAATATGCATTGTTCAAAACCTACACAAAAGGACAAAACTGCTTGTGTAATACTACTAGAAGTAGAAAAAGAGGTTGAGATGAGCCCAAAGCAAAACTTTGAAGATATGAAGCTCTATGAGCAGTCACAAAGGTTTTCTTGCCCTATAAATCCTCACCAAAAACCACCTCAATCTATAAAAGTGAACAAGCAGGGGTGTTGGGGCCACTTTTTGGGATGCCAAGGCCTACTTTAGAACCAATTATTGGAAGTACAGATGAAGAAGAGGATTTATAGTATTGCACATAAAGATGAAAAAGAAGCTCAAGAACACATGATGAAGGGAGTAAAGGGAAGGGTATGGTATAAGCCACATTATTTTCTACTCGTCTAATCGAGAATTGAAGAAATATGTCATCTACATTTGTACATGGTCTTAGTGGATGCATGTGCTTGCTCTTAAAGTGTTTTTCACAGTACAAACATCTTTAGGCAAACAAGGATAAGCCAAGATAACTTTGATCTAGGTAGTCCTCTACTGGTGGTTAAAATCCCCTCAAAAATCTATAGTGGATATGTCTTCTCACTTCACACTATCAGATGCAATTCTCTACAAACTCTGGTGCCATCTCATCACACACACACACACACACAGAGAACATATTGAAGTCTCACAGCTCTACAGAGTCAATGTAAATTATGAGACCAAGATTACAAATAGTTTAACTCATGACCACATGCTTGATCACAACTATTGTTGCTCCCATCTTCGAGATACCTATCTTTACCTATCCATGTTTTGGTCAAGAGGTCTTTTAATTGGACATCGCAGATCACTAGCAACATTGAGTTGTGAAAGGCTTGACTTGTGTCACAACCCCCCGTCCAATCTTGAGTTGTGAAAGGCTCGACTTGTGCCAAGATTCAGGTGGCCTAGTGAACTTGTATAGTTATTCGATCTTTCTTTAATTACCATTGAATGTGTTACTCTACCGCACACATTTGCAAGGCAATAATGTAAAAGAGATAAGGTAAGTGGACATGAGTAGTTGGGTAGGTGAGCATACTCTAGCCCATTACCCTCCTATCTACAACACCATGATGGGTACTCCACAACTTGGCTACCAATTTTACCACTTGGCTCTCTCTCTCTCTCTCTCTCTCTCTCTCTCTCTCTCTCTCTCTCTCTCTCTCTATATATATATATATATGTGTGTGTGTGTGTGTGTGTGTGTGTGTGTGTGTGTGTGTGTGTGTGGCTTCAATAGTTTCTCACCTCGTGCTCACAATACCTAGAGGGATTGCACATGATTCTAGCACCCATAGCATGCCTTCAAGACAAATTTTTGTAGTGGAATCACTTTGTACATGCCCTTTTCAACCAAAGAAAATAAACAGCATCATGGATGGTGCCAAAGACAATGGACAGATCTCACATGTTGCACATAGCATAGCTACTTACAATTACAATTAACAAGTGTGACCACACAAATGGAGACTATGGTGCATGAAAACCATGCTCACATGCATTGGGAGGGTCACAACTCTTACAAAAGCACTAAAAAGATTTTGAGGATATTCCTATTCAAATCAAATCAAATTTTCTTTTCTAACTGCCATAGGCAGCACCGTCATTGAAGGTGGCAGAAGTCCACTCGTATCCATATTAAAATCTTAGGAGTGATGTCCACGAGGTTGCAAATCCATGCAACCATGTTGGACCACTCATCTGGTAGGAGCCTACCTAGTCTCCACTCTACTCAATCGATGTGGGAGCCTCCTACATGTCGACATCAAGTACGTGCTAGTTTCCAAGTGGAGGCTTGCCTACTATACCCTACCACACATAGAGACTGGTTGGGACTATCTTTTGAAATTAGTGTCAGATAACATTTTTTCGGAGCTTTTATTGTACAAATGACAAAATAGTTTGTGAAATACTGCCACCAATGAAAACGGCGGTAGAAATGAGCCCAAATCAAAATTCTGAGCCAGACCAAGATTTTTGAGTTCTCCCTAGAAAAAATTTGACCTACAAACGCTCGCCGCAAAGCAAATTTGGACTTGTTTTTCTTGTGTCTACTTAATTTCCCAGTTTATGGTCATGTTTTCCCCGTCTTGACCATATTGTTCTTTTGGAACCACTTTTGGGCACTTCCTTTGACTGACATCTAATAATGCCTTGACTCTGGATGAGAAAACCACGGTTTTGCCTATCTCCCCACCAACTCCCATCAATTTCTGAATTCATCTAAAGGGGGAAATTGATCCAGGCAATTTGTATGACTTTGTAAGTACTATTTTACTTTGCTTTGCCCCTAATTAGACCTTTAGTGTCACATCTCCCTAAGCATGTGTTTGACCCTCTTCCAGACTCCCTCTTGTTTTAGGTTGCTTTGGAATAAAGCCTCAAGATGTTTCAATTGTTGCTCTGGCTAGTGGGGAAGCTTCATGTTCTTCTCCTAACCCTATTTCATAATTTTTTTATTGGATACTGACCATGTAACCCTTGATTACTTCCAAATGACCATTTGCAGACTAAAGGTAAAAAATCATTAGGTTTTAATGATTTTAAGACCCTTTTGTGACTATTTTTGCATGGTCAGTTATACTTTTGCATCCTCCAGCTAGTGATCAACGTATGCCCTGATTTTGTCATCAAGCTACATGGATCGAGATCCATTTTTGCAATTCCAATAAATGGAAGTTGTTCATGGGCTTATGAGGAACTCACTGTGCAAGTTTCTCTGATTTTAGGGTTTGGGGAACATGGATCACGATCCATGGCCCTACCCCTTTTGCAACTGTTTTTGCAAACAATGATTTTTCCAACTATAAGGGGTCTATTGAAGAAAAGGTTTTTGTTTTGGGCAAGTTTTGAATTCCCCCATTGTGTCATAATAACTAATATCTAATTCTCCTAAATGATTTTCTCATGTTAAACTGATTATTTAATATGGAGAAGTACCAGGGGAGAAAAAGCTAGAATATTGATTAAACTGGCAGATCGGTCACAGAAGGGATCCAAAGGAGGGAAATTAGGGATCCTAAGGGGGGGGCATCTGCAAAAGAGCAATGTGCAGGCTTCAAAGACCCTACGGTTCAGCCCATTAAGACTTCCAAAATGCTAAGGTTCCAAAATTCAAAGGTTATGTTCCATGGTCAAACTCTAGGTAAATTGGATGCTTGTGGGAAGACTCAAAAGTCAACCCACATCCCTATCTTGGAGGGGGCAAGCCCTTTTAGTAGGTTATTAGAAGATGGACACACCCCACGGCATCTAACTACTCGGCGAATTATTATTTTTTTGTAATTAGTCATTCATTGAGGAAAACCCGGTTTTTCACCTTGTAAATATTGGGACTTACAGAAGTTTCCAGATTGTATCCCAGTTTTGATAGTTAGATGGAGTAGATGGATGATTTTGAAACTTTAGGGTTTGAGAAGTTGTAAGGTATATATATCACTTTTTGACCTTAATGAAAAACTTTTTGTCATTTTAAACAAGTTTAAGTTTGTGAGTGAGCGTACTCTGTACGTTAGAGAGAGTGTGAGCTTTGTCTTGACGCTACATGTGCTACGGTGGTCGGAATCGAGTGCGGAGAAGTGCAGCGTGTTGCCCCCGACTAGAGCGACGAGCCGATACCAACATTGCACGCGTACGGCCCGGCTTTGGGAGCTCCTTCTACGAGCTTCATCGATTGTTTGGGTGAGCATACGTTGTTCGATTTTGCATTGCAGCATATCCACACATTCACAATGAGTAGAACTACACATTAGGCACTTCATATTTTGGAAACGAAGACCTGCAGATTTCGGCCAAACATCCTATGTATTTCTGCACCGGGTATTTTGGGTCGTGATTTTGGTGCACATACCTTTGGGAGAGTGGCCTATAGGTATTAGTAGGGTCTCCTTCAAGTTCTATGGTGTTTTGGAAGTGTTTGATAGGTATTCGGCTCTAGCAAGCATTGTAGGAAGCATCCTCTTTTGTTCTCTTGAAGACTGTGACTTAGACAAGTGGTAGGAGCCTCTGTAGGAATTAGTTAAGAGTCGGTCGAGTGTAGGTTGACACCTTATACTTGCTTCCACGTGCATGCGGGTCGAGCTTCGTCCTTAGCTGACATTAGTTGTTAGGTGAGTTCTCACTGTGCCGACGTCTGTCGCGACGTACCCGTCCAACATTGGCGCCGCTGCCGGGGACGAAAACCTTAGGTAGGTGACCGAGACTAATCCTTGAGGATTGGGATTTTTGGCTTGCCAAGAGTCTCGCTTTACATTTAGATAGGATCAGAGGGTGGAGGACTCTCTAGGTCTTAGAGGGATTCTAGGAAGTGTGTGTCTGGCCTAGATCCTTCGATTTAGGTAGAGGAGGTACACTTAGGTAGTTTTAGGTAGTAGTCAAGTTTAGAGTAGAAGTGGGAGTGGTAGAAGCGGTGAGAGTAGAGCTTGAGAGTCCGGAGAGGCCAAAAAAGCAACCAAAAACACCATTATCACCATTTCCTCATGGTAGGTAGGAGTAGAGTAAGTAGAACATCATGATTCCGATCTAGAGCATTTCATGCATGTATACTTGCTTGGTAGAATCATTACAAGTTTGTAAAAGACGCAAAAAGACGCAAAAGTGTGGTTGAAAGCCTAATTGAAATCCAAAAGTTACTGTGAGTGTTTCTGATAGGCCTACAGAGCATCAGAAGCATTTCTGTCAGAAAAAAAACATTAATTTTAAGCCAGGAGACATCCTACGCGTAGGATGTCTAGAGGCCAATCTGGGAGGGATTCTGGGATTTTGAGTTGACCAGTGTGTTCTGAAGGTAGGGTTTACCTTAATTTCAACTGGAAAGTGGAAACTTGGCCATCTCTTGACAGGATAAGGCCAGATAGACTGAAATTGCTGGACATCCTACCCAATTAGTGCCAAAACATCAACCTGAAACCAAAACCATAAGATGGCTGCATGAGTGTGTCTTTCATGATATATTGAGTGACTGAAAGGGGTTTCATCTCAGTCGGGTAAGAAAATTGGGTTCAAAGTGGACTTTAGCACTTTTGACTGAAAAAGCAAAAACAGCTGAAGTTTAGGACTTTTGACATCCAAATCAAGATCTAAGCATACCACTGGGATACTGACATCAGGGGGAAGCTGTGGAACAAATCTGGGGTCAAACAGACCAAATAGACATCCTACGCGTAGGATGTCTTCTAAGTGATTTGGGACTCCAAACTCAAATCTAAGTATACCAAGGTGATCATCAGCTCAAGGAGAGCTTAAGTCTTGAGTTTAAAGCCATTCTGATAAAAAAGACATCCTACGCGTAGGATGTCTAATGCAAGAAAATGAAGCCATAATTGTACTTTGAGCATTGTAAGGTGTTATATAGCCTAAGGCAAGCCTGCTAGTCAATTTTGGTCCAATTTGGAGTTGATTAGACTGATCAACACCATCACCAGGCCGTCGGAACAGATTTCTGACTCATTGACCAGCTTCTAGAAGTCCAAATCAAAAAGTAAAAACAGCTGTAAGCTCAGCACAACGAGGGGAAAATACAGTGCAGAAATCCAGGCAAAATGCAGCAGGAGACATCCCACGCGTAGGATGTCTATTGGGGAATTCTGCTTACGGGTTCTAGAACTCCTTTCAGAAGTAAATTTGGACCTTGGTTGCCCATTTGACAAAGCAAAGACTGAATTCAAGCTTTTTCGCTTAAATTGGCCAACATCAGAAAAAAGTACTGTTTCAGGTTAGCAACCTAATCCGGAACATCAACAATGTATAAAATACAGTAGTGGTTGAGATTAACTCTCCAGTTATACCAATCATTACTAAGATAACCTCTAGTAGATAAGAGCGGTGATTCAATTGCCGAAATTAACTCTCTAGTTATACCAATCATTACTAAGATAACCTCTAGTAGATAAGAGCGGTGATTCAATTGCCGAAATTAAAACTCTTGTGTACAGGTCTATTTGGCAACAAAGCAAGAAGTTGTGCAGAAATTGATCCATTGCCAGGTTAGTGGTTGAACTTGTGATAAGTTGCATTGATAAGTTTGATGAATTTGAGATCAGGAAGATACATTGTTAGAGACCAGAAGGTGGCAGGTGACCAAGGTAGTGTAGTGTCCACCGAAGAGAGTGTAACTCAGGCAAGGTTAGATCCACTAGCACCGATTATTGAGGAAGGTAGTGATACTGACACTTCGTCAGACAAATCTTTCTTCATGATGGGTAGCCAACAGCAAGGAGGTTTCACCTATGATGGACCTATGCGAGGAGGAAGTACCTCCCAAAATCCTTTGAATGATTCCAGGCTTACGGTGATCTTCTTGGAGGGAACAAACTCAAGAGGAGCCCTAGTCTATTCTGACTATCGAGGTCGCAAGTGCATTTGCATTGAAGAGAAGCCAGCACAAAGATTGGAGATAATCCACGTGTATGATGATGGAGATAGATTCCAAGACGAAAAGGGGAACCACTATTTAATAGTTAGCAACCCTGAAGATTACAACAGATATGGAGACAACGTGGCTAAAGGGAAAATGGTTTCAGAAACTCAAGAGCCGCCACCAAACATTGATCGGCACGGAGCTATTTTCATGTATGATAAGAAAACAATCAGGGTTCCAAGTTATAATGAGAATGTGAGAGTCTACAAACACGAGAGCGAGGGTATTGTCTCTTACTTTCGCAGTAAAGAACCATACATAGACGAACTAAGCAAAGACAAGGCTCTTTACTTATTCTCTTATGAAACTGCTACGGGGAAGGGCATAGTTTTTGTTGATAGATATGGGTGAGAATACCAACGTATTCTTCAAGAGGAAGTAGAAAGAGCAACAGGTCCAGGAGCATCAACATACGCCCCTGAGGAAATACCGAGATCCGCCCACACCCCAAGCAAGTCAACGAATTCGTTTTCAAATGAGTATGACGCTACATCACATTCCACCAGACCACAAGCATTCACCAACCAAGACCAACCAGCAAACCAGCCATCATTGCAGGCATGGCTTCGACAAAGTGCAACAATGGAACCAGACCGAAACCAAGAGGGTTATCCAGTTGCACGAGGGCTCAGGGATTTGCAAGAACCCCGACACTATTCAAGGTATCAAGCAGAGAGTAAGCCAAAGACACAAGGGTCGACCGAGCTTGGAGGACCACCCATGGAACGAGTTCGAAGAGAAGGACCACCTCCGGCGAGAACCGTTAGAAATTATGGCTTAGGAGCACCGTTGGGCAAGGAACCAGCCTATTACAGAAGGCCTGAGGAGGGGTATAGACTTGGAAGGGGTGATCCAATGATGAGGTTTGTAGACCATCGCAGAATTAGACCTTCTCAAGTGCAAAAATGGGTAAACAGGAAATACACAGGAAACAGAGACCCAAGAGATCATGTAGCAGCCTTTGTACGTGTGATTAGAGATGAAGAGGTGTTAGACTTTCCTACCCAATTCGCAGGGTTTGGACTAACCCTAGAGAATGATGCTGCAACTTGGTTTGACTCTGTGGAGCGTAGAGACTTTGAGTCGATGGAGGAAGTGTTTGACGAGTTTATTGAGGAATTCTCTCAAAGGGGAATAGCTCATAATACCGTCTCACAAATCCATAAATTCAAACAAAAAGATGGAGAATCTGTACGGAAGGCATCCCTAAGACTAAAGAGATATGTTAAGTTCTGTCCTGTTGAAGAACTGCCAACTTAGTCCAGACTTATGCTGATATCCATCCAAGGACTAAGGAATGCAGATCTCCAGAAAGACTTACATATGAAGAGGAGCACTACATTGAATGAGTTGACCAAGGAAGCTTTGTACCTTGTGGACAATTGTGTTGTCTACAAAGAAGGGGAGTTCAAGGACCTTGATGACGATTCATCTTCACAGCAAAGTGGGAGCAAGTCCTCCAAGACAACACTGAAAGGAGAAATAGCGATAAACCAGGAGCAGCTCGTAGATGAAGTGCTAAAAAAGATCAACTTGTACGCCAAACCCCAGACTAAATAACCGAAGTGGTGTACTATTGAATAAAAATGGACAAACCATGGGACCGAGGAATGTTACTATAACAAGGGATATGTGAGGGAGAGACCTTATGCTCCCCAAGCTCCTGTAGCTTCCCCTCAAGTTCCACCTATGCCTAGATATCAAGCAGGCAACTTACCAGGACCTGTAGGTGTAGAGAGACCACAACCGGTGTTGGGGCAACAACCACCCCTACTAAGATTACGACCAGTTGGTGTAAGATACACCCCAACGGTAACTGAATCAGAAGAAAAGGCTTTGGTGCCTATGCATGCATATTATGAGGATCCCAACGGATATGCGGCAAATCCTATCTATTATCCTCCGGAAGAACCCTCGACACCAGATCCATGGAGCATGATAGGGAATCAAGGACCTCCAACTGCTGCACAAGCCGCAAGAGAAGGAAGATATAGCTTAGATGAACGAACATTGTTGTTCATATCCAATGGAGGCATGGGCGGACAGAGACAGACTTACCAGCAATGAGGAGCTCAAGGAGCACCTCAACAACCCAAGGGCCCCTGTTACAAGTGTGGCGGAGACCATTGGCTGAGAGACTGTCCCCATCATGAAATCATTAGAGTCAATGCGTATTGCCCAGAATGTGGAATTACTCATTTGATTCCTGATTGCCCTAAAAACCCGAGTAAAGGAGCAAAAGCCACCTTGAACCTGTTGGAAACAGTACCCTCCAGTGGAGTATCAGAAAATGAAACAGTCATACCTGTTCAGGCGATGACACGGGCCGAAGCCCAAAGAAGGACGAACGAACCCATAATAGAAGAACCAAAAACAGATGCCCAAAGTTCAGAAACGAAAAATTCGAGAAGCACTTGGAAGGCAAGAAAGGCGCGTAGGAAAGCCAGAAAAGAGCGAGAGCAAACAGCCCTATCCGATGAGTTGAAACATACAAAGAACAGGTTGGAGCGGTTAGAAGATCTAGCTAGCCTAAGCTCACACACCAGAGTAGCCATAGCACCAAAGGAATTAGCTGAGCTCAAAAGTGCAGGATCAAGAGGATCTGTGCTGGCAGACAAGGTAAACGAGCAGCTAGATGCGCTTCTAAAAGCCTATGAAGCTCAACTTTAAAAAAACCAGACCCAGGAGCAAAGGTGGATGACATATCCATATGCGGAAATAGAAAAACAAAGGTTGGATATGTGTAAAAAGATGATCGAGACGGCTCAATCATTAATGGAAGACCCGTTGGGAAAACCGGCAAATTGCCATGACGCACCAACTCCAACCCCTATCCAACCAACATTGGAGAAACATGAGGAAACAAAAGAAAGACTCACTAATAAATATGAATCCAGGGGAGATCCTATCATAGTGCCCAATACCACCGATGAGACAAGTGACGGGGTCCATCCTAAAATATTGGCAGAAATGGGAAAGGACGGTAATGGTCTAGATGATCTGTGGAAGCAAATCCGAGAGGCCAACGAGGCTAATAGGATGAATGACCACATGAATAGCACGAGAAAAGAAAAGAATGTGATCCTACCTCCTATTGAAGAATTTGAGGCAAGATCACAAATAAACTTTGAGATACATTCACAAGGGGGAGACCAAGGATCTATTAGTTCGAGGAACAGCCAACCAGACTCTTTGAGAGCCTTACCCTCTTACCTAGGAGAATATGAAGCTAAGTCGGAAGTGAAAGCAATCCCATCTCAAAGACTTTCGTCTAACAAGGTGATGGATTCACAAGGATTGATTGAGCTGTTATCCACCCCGGTGGCATGCACAATCACGTTAGCAGAACTCCTAAGGCTAAGGCCAAACATGTGGACCACAGTAGGAAAATGCCTAGAAAAATTTGGAGTGAAGGACCCCACCTTGAAACTACAAGAAGGAATCAGGGAATTGGACAGACCTAACCTAAACACTAGGCCGGTACCATTGAATAAGGTTGGAGAATATTTTGTGGGGGAGAACGCGGAAACACGACGCTACTTGTAGAATTCCAAGGAGTAGTTTCCAAAGCCATTCTTGACAGTGGAGCTGGAGTTGCTATCGCCACCAAGGAAATCTGGAAAAAATGGGGAAAACCAGCTCTGAGGGCTACCAGAATGAAGCTGCAGTTGGCAGATGGTTTCATGGAAAAGCCTCTCGGACTCTTGGAAAAAGTAATTGTCACTTCGTGCGGGATCGAGTATGAGCATACATTTGCAATAGTCGATTTCAACAAAAAGAACAATTATGAGATAATCTTGGGACGACCATTCATGCGACAACTGAAGATGGTCCAAGATTGGGGTTATGACCACATATACCTCAGACATGGCGAGACGACAACTAAAATACAACTGAAAGACCATAGTTACAAAGATGTAAACCAAACACCAGTGGAAGAGTTTGATTCGGCTACAATAGCAGGATCAGAGCTACCAGCATGGTTGGGGCAACCAAAAGAGCTATGGATGTGCGGAGCTTCACATTGTGGAAGCTTAAGGAAAGAGGAATGCGTCTTAGAGAGAGCAATTGAGGACAAAGAGTATATTCTGAAACCATTCCCTGAAGATGCCTTGGAGCCTCTAGAATGGGAACACATACTGGCGACGCTAGATGTCTGTACCATTACCGACAGTCCAACAACAAAATTTTGCGATAAGGATGGTTACGATGTGCTGCCCTATTACATGGTAAGCGTGGTGCCAGAAAAAGAGACGGTAGTACCTCCAGAACAAGAAGAGTTTTACAACTCTTCTGAACAGCTAGAAGTAAATGATGAGGCAGATAATGAGTGTTCGGACACCTCCAGTGAGCATGGGAATGAAGCCGAGAATATCAAGTTTTATGATTTTGCTAATCAACACCCTAGACGCCAAGAACGCTATAGGAAGAAAAGAGCCGGAAATAAAGTGAGAGAGAACCTGATGCCCAGGATAAAAGGTAAAACTCACTATTTGATGCTTGTAAAAGCAAAGGATTGTGTGAAAGATCAAATATCACGGAAATTCTCAGAAAATCGAAAAGAACGAATGCGAGAAGAAATAAAACAGGAAAGAAAAGCTAGGGCTAAAACAAAATCACAAAAATCTGAAAAGTCAAAAAAAGAACCAACAAAAGACCAAGAGTGGACCAAACTGGAGCGTGAACAGAAATACCAAGAACTGAACCGGTCTTTGAGGGAGATATGGACTACTGAAGAGGATAGTGATGGTAAAGGGGAGTCAGGAAAGGGCAACATGAACGTACCACCACACTATAGGAAATTTACTATTCAGGATAGAAAAATCATCATGACACCACCAATCCGGGAGAGAACCAACCAAGAATCTTACGATGGGCCTGAAAATGCAAAAAGAATAGACCTCGCAGAACCAGGTGAAAAGCCCCAGCCGGTCTATATAGCTAATGATTTAAAGCCTGAGGAGGAAGCACAACTAACACAACTTCTCACGAAATATAAAGATGTGTTTGCTTGGTCCTATAAAGACCTTAAAGGAGTTGATCCATTGATATGCCAACATACAATTACTTTTAAATCGGATGCAAAACCTAGTAAACAACGTCCTTATACATATAATGACACATTTGCCAAACGAATCAAAGAAGAGATTGATAGGCTGATGGACGCAGAGTTCATCTATGAAATTGAACATACAGATTGGGTTTCACCTATTGTGGTCGTTCCCAAGAAGAATGGAAAACTGCGAGTGTGTGTAAATCTCAAAAAGGTGAATGCGGCAACCATAAGGGATAATTATCCCTTGCCAATTACAGAACATGTCCTTGAGCGAGTGGCCGGGAAACGGGCTTATTCCTTTCTGGATGGGTTTTCAGGATACAACCAATTGGCAATAGCAAGGGAGGATTAACACAAAATAGCTTTTGCCACAGAATGGGGGATTTATGCATATCGAGTTATGCCATTTGGCTTAACAAATGCACCAGCCACTTTCCAGAGGTTAATGACTCACGCTTTCAAGGAATACCTAAGAACATTCTTAGAAATATACATGGATGACCTGTGTGTACACTCTCTTCTGCGAGAGGAACATATCGACCATTTACAAAAGGTCTTTGAAAAGTGCAGAACATATCGAATCTGTCTAAACCCGGAAAAGTGTGTATTTATGGTTAAGCAAGGACGAATCTTAGGACACATTGTCTCAAGAAATGGCATAACCACAGACCTGGACAAAGTCAAAGTCATTGTAGACGTGCCCAGGCCTACTAATGCAAACCAAGTGCAATCCTTTATGGGGCACTGTGGATATTATCGAAGATTCATCTACATGTATGCGGTCATCACACAACCTCTGTATCGTTTGCTAGTCAATTTCGAATGGACCAATGAGTGTGAGACTTCATTCCAAAGGCTGAAAGAAAACCTTATATCCGCACCTGTGCTAAAGGCACCAGATTGGGACAAGATATTCCATGTGCACATTGATGCTTCGGCATATGCCATTGGAAGCATTCTAGCTCAACCTGGAGAGGGAACAATGGATTTTCCAGTTTGCTATGCGAGCCGACAGTTAAACAGTGCAGAAAAGAACTACACAACCACCGAGAGGGAAGGGTTAGGAATGATTTATGCTGTAAAGAAATTTCCGCATTATTTGCTTGCAAACAAATTTGTGTTCTTCACGGATCATCAAGCTCTTTTATACCTAGTAAATAAACCTTGCAACACAGGGAGGATCGTACGCTGGTTTATTATATTGCTAGAATTTGACATCACAGTGGTGGTCAAAAAGAAAAAACTCATCTGTGAGCTGATCATCTTTCAAGAATACACAATGGGGAAGCTTGTCAAGGGGTAGATGATGACATACCAGATGCTTATCTTTTCAACATTGAAATGGTACCCAAATGGTCTCAAGAAATAGTTAGCATTCTCTCCTTTGGAAGTGAGTTTGATAATACAGAATGTAGATCCAAACAGCGAACAATTCGACAAACAAAAAACTTTCAGTTGATAGCAGGACGGCTGTATCATCTTGAATCTGACCTAATCCTACGATTATGTATAAATCCGGAAGAATTCGAGTGCTACCTAGAAGAGGATCATGTCCAGGGTTGTGCATTTCATTGTTCGACAGTGAAAACACACCAAAGACTGAAACAATTAGGGGTTTATTGGCCAACTATGTATGCGGAAACACATTCTTATGTTGCCAATTGTACAGTATGTAGTGCCAAACGACCAGTGGATCACGCAACTTTGTTTCGGGTGAACATAGCACCTGCATGGAGTCAATATATCATTGACTTCCTAACCACCAGAACGTTCCCTGAGAACACTACAAGAGCACGGGAGAAAGCTATAGAGCTGGAAGCTCGTGACTTTCAGCTAATTGGAAATCAACTCTATAAACGGGGAAAGGACAACCAACTTAGAATCTGTGCAAGTGAAAGCGAATACCTGCTGATTCTAGAACATGCACATAGCGGAGTAAGTGGAGGCCATTTTTCGGGCGATAAGACGGCAAAACTTGTCTTAACCGCAGGAATTTGGTGGCCTACATTGCACATGGATGCCGAGGAGTTTGTCAAACGTTGTGATGCATGTCAACGCACCAAGGTACCAATCAAAAGAGATGAGATGCCATTAAGGCCAATGATGGGGGCAAGGGCATTTGCAAAGTGGGGCATTGATTTTGTGGGACCTATATCACCCCCTGCATATTGCACCCATACCCAATATATCATTGTGGCTACGGATTATCTCACAAAATGGGTTGAAGCCAAAGCAACACAAAAAGCTGATGCACGCACCACGACTCAATTTTTGTATGAGAATGTTTTTGTGCGTTATGGGTTACCAATAGAAATTGTCAGTGAGTGTGGAACACACTTCCTCAATGAAGTCATTGAATATCTACTAGAGGATTTCATGGTCATACATAGAAAATCAGCACCATACCATCCACAGGCCAATGGGCAAGCAGAGGCCACAAATAAAACACTATGCACGGTTCCCACTAAAATAGTGTCACATTCAAGGACCGATTGGGATCAGCAGCTACACTCAACACTATGGGCATACAGGGTAGCTTACAAAACCTCAATAGGAACAACACCATACAACATGGTGTTTGGGCTAAATGCTATACTACCCATAGAGTTTTTAATCCCAACTCTACGAGTAGCAACAAGCTTGGATTGGACAGGGCATGAACTCTCTTCACGAATTAATGATCTTGAAAAGCTAGATGAACTCCGCTTACGAGCTATCGCTTCGATCTATGCTAAAAAGAGAAGACAAAAGGAATTTTTTGACAAACGTGTGCATACCAAAGAGTTTAAAACAGGTGATTACGTACTTGTTTATACCTTGAAGCAACATGTCAATAAACTGAAAAAGCGAGGTATGGGACCATTTTTGATTCATGATCTATCACAAAGTGGGGCTGTCAAGCTTGCTACATTAGCAGGTGAAGAAATGCCAAACTGGATTAGTGGGTGTCGACTAAGGAGATATCACCTACCACTCACACAGGAGAGTTTAAAACGGGTGATTACGTACTTGTTTATACCTTGAAGCAACATGCCAAGAAACTGAAAAAGCGAGGGATGGGACCATTTGTGATTCATGATCTATCACAAAGTGGGGCTGTCAAACTTGCTACATTAGCAGGTGAAGAAATGCCAAACTGGATTAGTGGGTGTCGATTAGTGGATTAGTGGGTGTCGACTAAGGAGATATCACCTACCACTCACACAGGAGATGCTCCAACAAATTCATCAAGGAAAGCAAAGAATGAAGGAAAAAGAGAGAGTACAGGAGGAAGCTCAAACCGAAGCACAAGAACGCATTGCAAAAAGACGGCTTCTGCGACAACAGCAACAATGTAAACCACCATTGAGAATCAATGCCATTCGACTGATGAACTTGGAAGAGGACACAATAGAGCCAATAATTACAGTCAAGGTGGGCAACAATCAAGTTGAATCACCAGCCTTGCTCGATTTGGGTGCTCAAGCAAATTTGATCTCTTACGGATTATACCAACAGCTCCAAGTCACAGATCAACTTCATCCTACTCCCCAAGTGCTGGAAAGTAGCACATCACATCCATTGAAAACATTAGGGTGGATTATATTGCATATACAGTTACATCAATATATTTACCCACACAAATTCTATGTGGTGACAGATGAAAGCACACAACAACCAATGATGCTAGGGCAACCTTGGCAAAAAGCATACAATGTCCAAATAGACTGGAAAGCACAGGCGGTCAAAATCCAACACGAACACGAACAGCAGGTGATAGCTTTTGCTCAAAAGGACCATCAGAATCAAATGCAAGCCATGCAATCACTGGCTACAAAAACAAAAGAACACATACCACCAAAGACCAACATGAAACGTGAGACAAACAACCAGGTAAAGGCCAACCATGCTCATCACAGACAGCCGAAATCACCGGCTACACTGCAAAAATCTAGGCTACCAAAACAAGGTAAACAAGTATGGCTGCGGAAGGATAGAAAAGCCATGGCGGGAAAAACACAATGTGACAACCGGATTCCAACAAAGCAGATGGTGCAACCCAAAACCAAGGTAACCAAGCAGATATGGATTCCAAAGAAAATGCTTAGCCAAAACCCTAATATCACTCACATTTGGATACCAAAGTAAAAGACAAAGCAAATACCTACGGTACAAGCAACAATGGAAAGCATACATCTGCAGGTCAACCGGGCAAACAGATATAAGAGGGTGCCGATGACAGACAAACCAGTGGCAAAGTTGGCAGCACCAAACTACCAATGGAAAGCCAAGGCCATACGGCCCATAGCTATCACATCCCAGCCAATTCCATCCTCAGAAACAGCTACGACTCCATCAACAGTGTCGGCAAAGCAGTTGCCTCTGGCCAAAAAGACCATTAAACAAAGAGCAGTAGAATTACAGCTACTACTTGCAAAAAAAACAGGAAACCTCGACGGCGAATGCCAATAAGCATCTTGCTTATTCCCTTCTCTTGCACAACATTAATTTTTCCAGGCATTGACCGAGTATGCATAAAATAGGGCCACATTAATCGGCCAGGCATTAGCACGACTTTTTCAACCTATGCACGGCATATACTACAAGGCGAGACCTTGTCGTCCGGGAGGACTCCGACTAGGAGGGGGGGAGGCATTCTCAACGCGGAACCAATAACAGAAACAGCAAAAAAGGGCATGATTTTTGACTTTTTAAAGGGTTGACGTTTGATTGCAAAATTTTCTGGAGTAACCCAAGTATATATGCCCTTATACAGTGTGAAGCTACAGGTATATGGGGCCAAACGCCAAATCAAGCCCTTAGGTGTGTGTATATAAGTAGAAATAGCCATTTTTCAGGTAAAATCTTGGTAAAACAGAGAAATCCGGCCATAAAAATTGCATGTGAGTGTATATAATGTGTCGGCGATGTTTGTGATCTATTATGAATTTTGGGGATTTTCTGGGTTTGATTTGCTATTTTCCTTTTAATTTTGCTAATTTTCGGCACAAAAACTTCAAAAATACAAAAAGCAGGTGAAAAACAGTCGTAATGAAAAACAAAAAATATGGGGATGACCAGTGACTAAAAGACAACCTATGGTACGGTGGGGGTGCAATTATGAGACTAGAGCGGAAAGCGTGTTTTGGCCAGGTTTTGACCGAAATGACAAATTTCTGGTAAACAGAGCAAATGGACTCCAAATCAAGAAATTTTTGAGCCTAAACCGCATCTTGCAGAAAGATAGGAGCACATGTCAAATTTCATGAAAAATGGTTCAGGGACCTCCATTATAAGAATTTTTCACCCCATTTTTAGCTCATTCTCACTATTGACCTTGTGGAAAGAGCTTCTGCCACCTAGAGCGGATCGATCTTCCAGCAGCTTCTACGACGCGCACGGCTACCCGACTAGCTCCAGACATGAGAGGTAGGCTCACCACCTTGAGCTTTTCGCGCATGTTTGTCATTCTGTCGCGAGAACTAGCGTAGAAGTCACACACAAAGCGGGCGGTAGAGACCTGCAAGTAGAAACGACGGCCAACCGGCTAACCCAAAAGCAACAAGATTTCATCGGAAGCTTACCCTAGTCTAGGAGACCAGTCCTGGATAGCCAAAGGCAGTGGGAAACCATCGGGAAAAACCCTAATTCCCAGAAACCCGCAAGAGGCCACCAAATGGGAAATCGGCGAAACAGCAACCAAATGCTACCAAAATTTATGGGTAGGAGCATATCGACATGCTCGACAAGTCCATATGACCCGCATGACCAAAAAGTGACCCGAAGCGCCACTAAACCTCAGAAACGGCATCAGACAGACAAAGCGTCAAAATGCACTTGCGGCCAAACGGCAAGTCCGTTTCCCACCAAACTTCACGAGCGGCTTTCCTAGACCATCAACAACCAAGTCCTATGGTGGTGGACCACCACAAATCATCAAAGGTATGTAAACGCAGCCACGGGTGCTTCTAGAGCGACAAATTGCCAAATGAAGCTCCGATAAAGGCGAAGTCGACAAAAACCATACGGCAAGGATCCCCGAGGGATTGGGAAGCTATGGAGACCAACATCGAGGAATTTCATCGCCAAAAAGCACTCCAAAAGTCAGAAAACGGCTCGGAGGCTCTAAAGTCCACACAGGGAGTTATACTCTATCCATTTGACTTTTTTGTTGAAATTAGGCTCAAAAGGGACTTAGGGGGGCAAAGGGCAAGCATTGGGAGCACTAACAAAGGAAAAATCACCAGGAGACATCCTACGCGTAGGATGTCTCAAGGGCATTTTTTGGCACAAAACCCAACAATTCTTGTCATGCACATGTTCTGAATGACATTTACAAGCCATACCCCAAGTTTCATCACATTTGGATGAGATTGGACCTCATATGCATGGAAAAACGCAAAGTTAGGGCATAAAGGCACTAATGGGCCTTTGACCTACCAAATCTTGTCCAAATCTCATGAAACTTGCACAACACATTCACATACACGTCAGCTAACTTTCTGTGTGGTCTGGGAGTTAAAATGAGGAAATAGACATCCTACGCGTAGGATGTCTTATGGACCATCTGGGCATGAAGGAGAAGTTTTGTCATTTCAGAATTGATAACCTCATCAACAAGAGCCCATATGTCAAGCTTCAAGCCCTTCTAATCACTTTTGACCCCCAACACCTTCAAGATACACTTTTTTGAGCCCAAAAACACCTCACAGAGCCCTACAGGCATCAATTATTATCCAAATGCAAATCCAAGAACATGGCTATGTTCCATAGGTCAAGGACAACCCACAGATCAAGTTTCATGCAATTCTGATGAAAAAGACATCCCACGCGTAGGATGTCTTAAGCTTAGATTTAGACTTCTGTGCAAGAAATGACATCATAGGAGCTAATACCATGATGCATTGAGCCCATATACCAAGTTTTAACCCATTTGGACATCAATTGCTTCCCATGATGGACAATCTACCAAAATTGTGACCTAAAGCCTAAATCAGCCCAAAAATCCACTTTTTGACATCCAAATTCAAATCCAAGCTTATAACCATGTTCCATGAGCCTTACACTATCTACATGTCAAGTATGAACCATTTCTGAAGAAAAAGACATCCTACGTGTAGGATGTCTAGATGGATTTTTTTGGTCAAATTTGCACTGTGAGCACATGCACAGCTTCACAAGTTCCTTTTAGGCTATAATTTCAATTCTCAAGTCATTTGGATAAGTAAAACTCAGTTTAGTAGCTGATATGGAAAAAACGCTAACTTCGGATTGCTGAGTGCAACAGGGTCTATGGCAGCCTCGAAGTCACCGACAAAGAAGAAGAGAATGACAATCAAAGACTATCTGGACGAGGTGGAACCATTTGTCATTCCAGAGGGAACAATAAAGCCCACAAGCACCTGGATACAGGAAGATCTACTAGAGTCAAACGACCTAAAGATCTACCAAGGTGTGTTCAAGGACAATGACGGAAATGTAATAGAGCTTCCAATGCTGCCAAGGGAGCTCAATGAATTTGTCCGAAGAAAAATGGCCGGCTACTTGGAGAAAATTGACCTCCATAACTATTTCGAAGCAATCCCAGCAGGGGTGGACGTCAAAAGGGTATGGGAGTTTGTGACCAGCATTAAAGAAGATGGAGTGGCCAAGGTGACTCATTTGCACGGCAGACCCAACACAGAGATCATTATCATGGAAAGGGTTGTCGCCTATGCACTAGATCTCTCCAATCAGGGAGACAGCGTGACAAAAAGAAGGGATGAAGTAAAGGTGTACAAAGAGAAAAAGGCTAATTACACTTTTGAAGACATCGCCAACCCAAAGGTGGCGATCATGATCCAATTGTACAACCAATACTTCCACATGTGCACGAAGAGGCCGCAGAAGTACAGGATGCCGCCAGGTGCAATTGCCACAACATTTACTTGGGCAATGACGAAGGTCACCCCAAAGATAATCAATTATGCGGCATACATACATGATAGCCTGGTGAAGATAGGAAACAAAAAGCCAACCTACATAGTGCCAGGAGAGATGATAACCAAGGTAGTTTATGCAGCACTGCACGCCAAGGGAAGGTGGCCTGACCCCCCATCTCAGAATGACTGGCTCAGGGTGAAGGAAGACAAAGAAGACGAGCCACAAAGAGCACCAAGGGTGGCTACAAGGTTGAAGAGACGACTAGAGCCAGTGGAAGAGGAGCAACCTGAGCAGAAGAAAGGCAAAAAAGAATCTTCTCAAGTGCCGGTCAAAGAGACTCGATCACAAAAAGCGGCTAGACTCGAGAGGCTGATGGAGAGTTTCCGAGCAGAAAGAGCCCTCAAGGGTGATTTAAACAAATTATGGAAGCCATCCCTCGAGTCTATGTCCGGATCCTCAAGAAGAGTGCAGAGGGACCGCTTTGAAGACTACATCAAAAATTTCGAGATTCTTGATGCCGCAGCGGAAAACATTCCCCGCATCCCTTTCACCGAGGAAGAAGTGGAGCAGATACGGCAGACGTTGCTAGATGAACAAGAAAACCAGGAAATGGAAATAAAGACGAAAGCAGATAGAGATATAAAGGGCAAACCTACAGCTTTACCAAATAGCCCTAAACCTAGCCCACAGCCATCACCATCACCATCACCACTCCACTAGAAGATAAGGAGGCTGGAGACAATCAAGAAGAACACCGGGCTGAAGAGCAAGAGCAAAAGCCAGAAACTGAGCCCAAGGAAGAGGCCAAGCCTGCATCTGAGCAAAAAGAACTTGAAGAAGCATATTATGCATTTCTGGACCTGCTAGCTGCAGGCTATACAAGGGAAGAAGCCGCCATAGTTGCATTTGACTTGGTGAGGACAGGGCATGAAGAACAGATGCCAGGCATCCGGCTAATTGAGCTAAAGGAGATTGCTACCGACACGGTAGACCTGCACCCGCCCTCGAATGATTGGGATATGATGATGACAATGCTAGACGGAATAAGGGCACAATCTGTGGCATCAGACGAAGAATTGATAACTCTAAAGGCCACTGAAGTAAAGACCAAGATGGAAAGAGATCTACTGCAGGCAAAAATCCAAGGACACAAAGAAAGAGAAGCTGACCTCCAGGCCAGCCTGGCCACTGCTCTACAAAACTGCCAAGCAAAGGAAGAAGCAAATGAGGCAGCGGCAAAGAGATTGCAAGCAGCTGAAGAAGAGTGCCTGCAACTCAGCAAGTCATTGCGAGATGCAGAAAAAGAAAGAGATGATATGACACTCCAGCTAGCAGAAGAAACTAAAGAAGTAGAGGCCTTGAGGAATGCTAAGGAGAAGGCGGAAATAGAACAAGAATAAAGCCTGGATGAAGTCCTTGAGCTCAAGGACCAATTAAAAGTCAAAGATCAAACCATCCAAAGGCTGAGAGCATCACCTGCGAGAGTTAGAGCTACAAGCTCAACTCAAGTTATTTTGGAGAGTCAAATGTATGAAGAGCAGATGCAAGAACTCCAAAGGGAGTTGACTCTTGAGAAGAAGCAGAGGGTGATCATGGCTGAAGGTTCTATCGCAATGTAAACCAAACTGGAGGACAGCCAAAAGGCCCTACAAGAAGAGTTGGAGAGCATAAAGATAAAGCTCGAGGAGGCTGAAAAAGTAAATGCTGAACTCAATGACCTCCTCATGACTATGGGCGAACAAGCCGAAGTGGAAAAGCAGACGATCCTCAAGCAAATTGAGGAGTTGAAAGGCCGGCAACAAGCAGAAGTAGAGAGCTCAGGGCCAGCTGCCAATGAGGGCATTGACCTCAACAATGTGGCAGATCCTGTGGACACACCCATGCCAGAGGAAAGCATAGCAGGCTCCTCTCAAGAGCCCCAGGATCTAACACAGGAAGAGGAGGAAAATTTGCGAAAAGCAATAGAGGCAGAGCTCAGAGAAAGCACCAAAGAGGCCTTGGAATGGGAACAGAGGGTTTTCAAATCAATGACAATTCAGAAAATCGACGCAAGCGATCTCAGGCGTGAATGGCTACAACACTCTCTCCCATATCCATTGCTTAAATATGAAGCGGCAACAATAAACCAACGGATCAGAGAAGAGCCAACAGTCCCTCTCTACAACGCAGACACCTCGAGGCCAGAAGGAGTAAGGCTGATAGTGGATTCTCAGCCCAAGTGGAGGAAGGCTTGGCTTACCAAGTACCCACAGTACCTAATACACTTGGTAGAGGCACCTAAACACATCAGAGACAACCTCAGCTTCTGCCCTCTACCAAGGGTTAGGACGTGAAAAGCACACGAACTCTTACAGAGAAGCCAACCCACTTGGCTGAACTACCCAAAGCTGCCAGGCGTGAAGGCAGGTGAGAGAATAAGAGTACAATACATGGTGAAAACCCTAACGGGCGCCATAAAGTTGTTCACTGGCTCACCTGACCTTACATGCATCATGATGAGAAAGATCTGCAGAACCATCCTAACAGTGTTTGAAACCTTCAAGCCAGGACAGGTGACAGACAGCATATTTTTCTTCCAGGACACATACAGATGTGCTTATGATATGTCAGGTCAGCCTTCCAAGGAGGTGATACATGCATTATACCAAAGAATCATGTTCCTCCCATCTTATCACCTCCAAGCGTTTGAAGAAGCTTTCTACACGGGATTCTTTACCATGCATACAGACATCTTTGGACCAACAATGCTAAATCTACATGCACGGTACGAATCACTGCTAAAGATGCGGGAGACCATAAGGTGAAGCAAAAGATCAAGGCCATGTCGGGGACAACATGAACAAGGAGGGGGGGGATGTAGAAGCTGGACACACCCCATGGCATCTAACTACTCGGTGGATTATTATTTTTTTGTAATTAGTCATTCATTGAGGAAAACCCGGTTTTTCACCTTGTAAATATTGGGACTTACAGAAGTTTCCAGATTGTATCCCAGTTTTGATAGTTAGATGGAGTAGATGGATGATTTTGAAACTTTAGGGTTTGAGAAGTTGTAAGGTATATATATCACTTGTTGACCTTAATGAAAAACCTTTTGTCATTTTAAACAAGTTTAAGTTTGTGAGTGAGCGTACTGTGTACGTGAGAAAGAGTGTGAGCTTTGTCTTGACGCTATGTGTGCTACGGTGGTCGGAATCGAGTGCGGAGAAGTGCAACGTGTTGCCCCCGACTAGAGCTACGAGCTGATACCAACATTGCACGCGTACGGCCCGGCTTTGGGAGCTCCTTCTACGAGCTTCATCGGTTGTTTGGGTGAGCATACGTTGTCCGATTTCGCATTGCAGCATATCCACGCGTTCACAATGAGTAGAACTACACATTAGGCACTTCATATTTTGGAAACGAAGACCTGTAGATTTCGGCCAGACATCCTACATATTTCTGCACCGGGTTTTTTGGGTCGTGATTTTGGTGCACAGACCTTAGGGAGAGTGGCCTATAGGTATTAGTAGGGTCTCCTTCAAGTTCTATGGTGTTTCGGAAGTGTTTGATAGGTATTCGGCTCTAGCAAGCGTTGTAGGAAGCATCCTCTTTTGTTCTCTTGAAGACTGTGACTTAGACAAGTGGTAGGAGCCTCTGTAGGAATTAGTTAAGAGTCGGTCGAGTGTAGGTTGACACCTTATGCTTGCTTCCACTCACCTGCGGGTCGAGCTTCATCCTTAGCTCACATTACTTGTTAGGTGAGTTCTCACTGTGCTGATGTCCGTCGCGGCGTACCCGTCCAACATAGGGGATGAGAGAGAAACACACACACATTCTAGCAAGCTTCCTTTACACAAAGGGAATAGGGGACACATGTCAGCTCCCTAGGCCGGTTGCCCCCAAGGTGCATTCAAATCCTATTGGATGGCCATAGAGGTGAACCAATCAGAATTACGCTAGAATAAATTTAGTTTAATTCATTTAAAAATACTTGATAAAAGAACCAATAGAAATTAAGCTCTCTAGAGGACTATTGGACAGTCTCCCAAGGGGTCCAATAAGCATTCAGGAGCCCAATGGGCTGGCTGATTCCTATTGGCCAGAAGACTAAGGGGTCCAATGAGAGTTTAATTGCATTAATTAAATACCTAAAGCCCTCACAAAAGGGGAAAGAGGGACACATGTCACAAGGCTATCACTTATGCTTCTTAATTATCATTGGCTAGGCTTTGCAGGGTTCAATGGGATGCCATCATGAGTAAAAATCAAGAGGGGTTCACCGAGAGAGAGAGGGGGCTGATTTTGGAAAGGCATTATCACGCACACACTCACACAATCTCATGTGTGGAGTAAAGAAGACTATCTCCTTCTCAAGCTTTAATGGAAATCTCATCATCTACTCCAAGCTGGTGAGAAGGGAGGCCTACACCAACAACTCTTGGCTTTATGATGCAAATCCAACCAAGAACCAAGCTCCAATGCATGCTCATCTGCTCTACCATACTAATTACTAAACTATGCTAAGCTATTATGAGTAATTATGTAAGGAGACGTACATCCAAATGCCCCATTCATACTCACCTCCATTAATCATATCTTGTTATTCATATCACCTGCAGTTCGATATGCTCTCCATTGTGATATTCGATCGACAAATGGCCTTTAATCTGCAGTTTTGATCCTTAGAAGTTGGCTCAAAATCCATCATGTGTCAAACCTTTTCATATTTGCCCTATTAGGAGCCCTTGCTTTGAAGTTTCAGCATTTTCTTTGAAAAGTCAATTTCAACTTTCCTAGCTTAATTTATTAATTTTTATTGATTTGTTTTTTTTAGCTTTTTAGTGCTAAAACTAAAGAAAAATTACCCATAATTTTTATTAATTGACATATTCTTAACCTGGCATTTAGATGGTGTCAATATGGCTCATGATTATGCTTGCTACGAGTCAGAAAGCTCTGAAAAATTGTTAAAGAAAAAGAAAAGAAAGAAATTAATATATACAAAATGAGTATCTTGCTGTGTTTTTCCCCCTTCATATAGTGAGTCGTCCCAGACGAACATGTGTCAAAGTGCATGGGTACGAAGTAAGTGTTTATACATAGCTGTATATTGTGGCTCTATGATGCGAATTAAAGATATTGATGGGGTAACAAAGTGTTGTGCAAGATATAGGTTCTGAACAATAAATTCAGGGGCTTTCAATGATGAGGTTAGGTTGAAGTTGCATGGTCCGAACAAAAGTAGTTGTAGAAAATGCACTCTTTCTTTGATAGTGGCACCTAGAAGTTGTGACACTGCATTGTCTTTTGATTGAGGGCTCTGTTTTGGACGCCATTAAAATTTCTTTGATGTTGATTTTTGGTTCGAGTCATTCAGTGAGCGAGTTGATTTCTGCTTCCATATCCAAATAACTGCTTTTGGTTGTCGATGGTTTGATTGGATAGATCGGGTATGCTTGACAAAAGCCTTGGGTGGTTAGTTGAGGGTTGGGTTGGGTTGATGTTGCATGGGTGGACTTGTAGTACCATTTCGTTTGGGTATCCATAATTTCTTTGGATGGGTTTGCATAATGGACTTTTTACCCAGATTTTCCTAACCACCGTTTGAGAACATCGCTGGATTGGAGCAGGTTTTGGTTGGAGAGGTTCCCATATGTAGTCTGATTCTACAAATGGTGTGGCGAAAGATTTGTCTTCTAGTATGAGTTGTAAGGTATTATCCTGCCAATTTGGTGTGGCTTGATAAGTACGATCCACGACACTCCCAGAACAACCACTTTGTAAAGATCTGTATCCTTGACCACATGAAATTGATGAGGATAAAATGTTCCATCAATAGTTATTGGTAAATTTACATGTCCTAGGCTGTTCATTGTTCCTTTGTTTTCCACTTTGAACCCAATAGTATTTGGCGTTAGAGGTTCTTTTGTTAATCTCATAAAGATGGAGTAGTTGACAACATTTTCTCTTGTCCCAGTGTCCACTAATGCACGCTCGGTGGTACCATTGTCAAGTTGTAACACAATTCGTAGATCTATGCCACCTAACCATGTAGACTCTGTTTGTATGGATGCAATTGGAGGGGAATTGGTACAATTATTCTCTTGGTTATTTCTATGAGGGTTTGCCCGCTTCTTTTGCTTTAATATATGAACCTTGGCTTCTTGATGTGCCTGTTCCTAAATATTCTTTGTTGACCTGCTGCATGTATTGTTTGGAGTTCTTTTGGTGTCAGCGGAAGAAGATATTTCTCTAACCTATAGCCACTCATCCAATTAGGCATCTCCTCACCTATCACTGTTGCAAGCTTGATGGCGCTACTTTGTGATATATCATGTATTACAAAAGGCTCCATCCCTCGCTTTTTGAGTTTTTTGGAGTGTTGTTTTAGGGTATACATCAAAACGTAATCCCCTTTTTGGAACTCCTTGCTAATCACATGTTGATCATGGAAAGATTTCATTTGTCTTTTTTGAGCATATATACTTGCTACCGCTCCGGTTTCATCTAATTGTTCAAGGATGTCTAGTCTCTTCGACAACTCATGTCCCGTCTATCCTAATTGTGTTGCAACTCGTAATGTGCTAATTAAGAAATCCATGGGTAGAATTGCATTAATCCCGAACACGAGGTTAAAAGGAGTGGTTTCGATGGAAGTTGTAAAAGCTACCCTTGTAAACCCATAATGTGGAGTGTAGCTTTATATCCCAATCATTTTTTGAGTCACTCACTATTTTGGTGAGCATTGTGCATAGGATTTTATTGGTACTCTCGGCTTGTCCATTAGCTTGTGGGTGATATGGTACGGATTTGCGATGGATCACCATGAATTTTTCAAGTAATCTTTCGGTGACGTTGTTAACAAAGTGTGTTCCTCTATTACTCACTATTTCAATAGGTAGATCGTATCTGGTCAAAAGATATTTCAGAAAGGAATGGAGCCGTAATCTGTGCATCATTTTTCTGTGTTGCCTTTGCTTCCACCCATTTGGTCAAATAATATGTTGTTACTATGATGTATTGTGCAGGCGTTCTGTATGCAAGAGGTTTGACGGGGCCAATAAAATCTGTAACATTTAATGGCCTAAAAACTTGTGTGTAGCGGAAATTAACATGAACATAGTGGGCATTTCATTAGAATAGATTCCTAATGAGAATTACAAGAGTGCTTGGGTGGAGAGAGCAACAAAAAGCATAACACCTAGTTAGATAGCATCGACAATACTTTCAAAAGAGAGAGAAATTAAGCTATTGACAACAGTTGAGGACCGGATTTGCATGGAGCCGGTCCCCCCTCCAAAAGGCTTTGTATTATGGTTTCTCCCATCAAGAGAGACATTGTACAATACAATTCTTGTGTTCCTTCAAGACTAGCTAGTGCAATGAAGATGAAAGCTTCATGCACTAACCAAAACACTTAGCAAACACAACTTTAATTATCCCCGTTGTCAGACCCAAGACCTCACACACCTTCGAAGATGGTGAGAGCTAGCAGGGTATGAGAGTAGATTGAGAGGAAGAAGGAGTATCTTACGCGAAAGATGTAGAGAAGATAAAGCATATTCATTAGCCCTTTTCTTAGTGGGTAGAGGATCCCTATGTTACCCTACGACATCATTCCACAATGGATGACTAGTCCATTTGGCGCTTGAGAGCCTGAGGCTGCCGCAAGCATGTCTACACATTAGTCCTATCAGTCTTCCATAGTAGAGTGACAAGCTCTACTTGGTGTTTGGGAGACGTTGTCTCCGCAAACTTGATCTAAGCATGCATACTACTTCATTTTTGTGCACAATAAAGAAAAAGAGAGTCTTATAAGACAAAAAACTTTGTTCATTTTTAACATTTTGTACATTTGCTTACTCTTGGGAAGCATTGTAAGCATTGACAAGGTTTACGTTATCCTTTAATTGTATGCCTTGCATCCATCTAGCATCTTCAAAAGGATATATCTTAAACTTAATAAGATATCGTCGGATAGTCTTACCACCTCTTAATACCTTGTCTTCATGTCGGAGAATGACTCGGGCTGCAGCACCTCCTCCTGGTCCTCGATCTCCGGTGGGTCTTCAATAGTTGGTTCTTGAGGTGGCTCTCCTTTGTAAGGCTTTAACAGGATCACATGGAAAGCATTGTGTATGAGCCAATGATTGGGCAACTTGAGTTGATAGGCCATCTCATTGATTGGCCTAAGAATCTAGAAGGGACCATAGTACCTTTTTGCTAGTTTAGCATAGTACTTTTGGTGGCCCGTAGGATTCTTGCCCGTCGTGTGCCTTAATCGAGCCTTGGGAAACTTTAACAAGACCCAATAGTTTTCTTTAAAGGCTTGGGCTCTTCTGTGCTTGTCAGCAGGTAGCCTTTTGCCTTTGCTGTGAGATAGAGATAGCATCCTTAATCTTTTGAAAAGATTCTTGTAGGTCTCGGCTATACTCATCTGTAGCGAAGATCTTCCCATGTACCTTAAGTAGCAAGGGACTTTTTGATTTTCCCTCAATTACCTCAAAAGGTGCTTTTCCCGTGGAAGTATGTACCGTGTTATTGTAAGCATACTCCACTAAGGGTAAGTACTTCTCCCATTGGGATCTTTGATCTACTTCCGTTACATAGGCTTTTAGTATCGAGAATGGTTAGGTTAGCTATTTCACTTTGGCCATCCATTTGTGGATGCTAGGCCGAAGAGAAGTTTAGCCTTGTTCCTAAATTCTCAAAGAGACCCTTCCAAAAATTACTGGTCATTCTAGGATCTCTATCCCCGACACTATAGACATTGGCAAGCCATGGTACTTGAAAATTTGTGAAATGAAGAGGGTTGCCATTTGATGGGCTTTGATAGTCTTTTTGACAGGTATAAAATGAGCTTGTTTACTGAACCTGTCTACTATCGTCCATATTCCTGTATTCCCATGGATAGACTTAGGCAATCCAAAGATAAAATCCATGGATATGCTCTCCCATGGTGAATTAGGGATTGGCAAAGGTTGAAGCAATCCAAGTTGCTTCCCTCTATCAAATTTTGTCTTTTGGCATACCACACATTTAGAAACATACTCTTGTATGTTCACTTTCATGGTAGGCCAATAGAAATATGTTTCAATTCCCTTTAAGGTAGACTGAATCCCTCTATGCCCCGCATACGGTGGAGCATGAGATTCATACATTACTTTCTCACGTGGTGAGTTAGTAATGCATAGTCTATTGCCATAGAGAAGATAACCATCTTGTAAAGTAAATGGTTCTTCTTTCTTCCCTAATGCAAGGGCTGAAATCACATATCTAAAATCCGGATCAATAGCGTACTCATCTATCATTGAAGATAGATCATTGTGAGTTGCTATGGAAACCGCATTCACTCTCGGCCGTCTTGAGAGTGCATCAGCTACTTGATTATGCTTGCCAGCAATGTGAGCAATATGAAAATGAAATTCCGAAAGGAAATTTGCCCACCTCATTTGTTTGTCGGAGAGCTTGGTCTGCGTCATGAAGTACTTAAGACTTTGGTGATCCGTTCGTAGAATGAAGGGAGTCCCCAATAAATAGTGCTTCCATGAGTCTAAGGCATGTAGAACTGCAAGGAGTTCCTTTTCGTATATGCCTAGAGCTTGCTCAACAGGGTCGAGCCTTCGACTCTCATAGCCTATGGCGTGCCCTTCTTGGAGCAAAACAGCTCCAAGGCAATCACCACAAGCATCACATTGGACCTCAAATGGTTTTGAGAGATCCGGTAGTGTAAGCACAGGTTGAGAGATAATCTTTTCGAAAGCATTGTTCTCCTTAGCAGACCATGTATACCTAACGCTTTTCTTTGTTAGGTCATGTAATGGTCTCACAATTTGTGAGAACTTTTCTATGAAGCGTCTATAGTATGCACACATACCTATAAAGCTTCTTAGTTCATGAAGATTCCTTGGTTTAGGCCATCCTTTTATTATCTCTAACTTTGATGGATCCATTTGGATGCCATCTTGAGAGATAATATGACCTAAATACTGAATCTCTTGCAAGAAAAAATCACTTTTCTTTCGATTAACATAAAGTTTATTCTCTCTCAAAACTTGAAATATTACCTGGAGGTGTTGCTTGTGTTCGTCTAATGAATTAGAGTAGATGATAATATCATCAAACAACACTCCAGTGAAGGTTCGATGAGGCCTGAACAGCTTCTCCATCAAGCGATTGAATGTGGTTGGTGCATTGGTCAAGCCAAAAGGCATGACAATGTATTCGTAAAGACCAAATGTGGTGCAAAATGCGGTCTTTACAATGTCTTGATCAACTATCCTTATTTGATGATAGCCACTTTTTAGGTCAATCCTACTGAAGTAGGTCGATCCTTGTAGCTTGTCAAATAGATCTTGTACCCGTGGAACGGGAAACCTATTCTTGATAGTGATCCTATTTAGTGCTCTATAGTCGACACACATACGATATGTGTCGTCTTTCTGTTGCACTAATAGCACAGGTGAGCAAAATGGAGATGAGCTAGGCCTAACCATGCCCTTCTCAACTAACTCATGCACTTGCCGCATAATCTCCTCTTGTTGAGCTTGAGAAACTCTATAAGGAGGTTTGTTAGGCGGTGAACTTCCTGGAAGAAGTTCAATTGCATGGTCATCATTACCTCGTTTAGGAGGTAGCTCACAAGGGATGTCGTCAATAAAAATATCTTGAAACCCCTTGAGAAAATTGGATAACTCTAATTCCTTTTGGTTGCTTTTATTTTCTTTTGTTAAAGCATTAGGTTCATTTTGAGAATCTTTAACAAAAATCATGTACACGAAAATAGAGCTCTTTATTGACTTGTTGAAAGCTGGTGTATGTACAATGGGAATAGTGTTACCCATTTCCTTAGCATCTATATACATGTCTTTTTCCCTAAACTTAAAGGAGATTCTCCTTTCAGGAAATTTAACATCGGCAGCCAGGAGGTCAAACCATGGTGCCCCTAGGATTACATCCTCATGCTTGAGAGGAGAGATAAAGAAGTCCTCTTTGTCCACATAGCCTTGGACATGAAGCCTCAATTTCCCGATTAAGGGAGTGACTGAAGCTTCTTGCCCCTTGAAGGCACTGTCTCCGGGTAGGACATCTCCCATCTTGTAGGATTGTATACCTAGCTTGGTGGCCAACTCTATAGATATAAAATTGTGAGTAGAACCAGGGTCAAAGAGAATAAAAGCATCATGTTCTCTTAACTTTCCCCAAGCATGGCATAGAGGAGATCCTTTGTGATGAGTTTGGTGAGTCTCCTCCTCTTGGATTTCAACCAAGGAAGCTCTAGGAGGATCTTGGCGGTTGTTCTTTTGGGGACAAGCGTGGTACGCATGCCCTTATTCTCCGCACTTGAAACACCGGTTATCCTTGCGATAACGTTCAAGCTCTTCAGGAGAGAGTTTGTTCTTGCCTTTGTAAACTCCCTTCTCTTTAGCTTTGTTGGAGTTGCCCTTAGGAGACTTTTGGACATTGTCCTTCCCCTTAGGCTCATTGGAACCCTTGTTTTCCGGGGGCTTATTATTTCTTTTAGCCCCCGTTTGGAAATTGATTCGTGAGGCCACCATAGTATGGTGTATTACCGCCGATATGGTACGTGGCCTTTGGGAGTTGACATACTCCGCCATTTCTTCTGTTAAGCCTGCACAAAATTGTTGCTTTTGCTCTCCAAAATCCAACTTTTATAAGACAGTGGCTTTGAATTGTAGGTCCCAAAACTTGTCTACATATTTGTGGATGGATTCATTGGGAGAGAGCTTTAAGCTTCGCCATTTGGTGAGTACTTTGTCTTTGGCATCGGTGGCCAAAAACTGCTTCATAATGGAAGCTCTTAAAGCTTTCCATGTTCGTGGAGCTTCACCGTTGGCTCGTAGGCTAGACCACCATTGCCTGGCGGACTTTTGAAAGTGCATAGCTACATGGCGTAGCTTAGAGGACTCCGTGAAGCCCTCATCTCCAAACGCCGCATTGAATTGTTGGATAAAGGCCAAGACTTTGTCCGTAGCACCAAAGGTACCATCATAGGTAAGGTAAGAGATGCTCTTCCCTCCCTCTTTGAATTTCTTCAACTTGGACGACCTCTTCCATGCGGCATAGGATTTCCTATCGCCTCCTTCCTTTTAATGGTTCAAAGGTTGCACCATCACTTTCTTCAGAAGGTGAAGAATTTGAAGAAGGTGAAGAAGAGGGTGACCTCTTTTTTTGCCTTTTTCTTGTCTTGATCTTCGTTGTCTTCACCATCACTTTCATAAGAGGAAGAGGATGAAGAAGATGGAGAAGAGGGTGTCCTCTTTCTCGCCTTTTTCTTCTTTTGCTTTTTATCATCCCTCTTTGAATTATGGCATGGAGAAGAGTGTGATGGTCTTCTCCGCTTTGGTGGTGATGGAGAGCATTTAGCCCGCCGTCTTCGTGGAGCCATCTCCGCCGAGGTGGTGGGAGACTCACTTCTTTCACGTTCCTTTGGTGGAGGCTCTTGAGTTCTGCTTTGGGAAGGAGATGCATCATCAAGAAGTAAATTCTTGAGCCCTTCGTACGGATTCTCTTCTTCTTCCCGAATCGGAGAGAGACCTCTTTTGGGAGTCTCACAAGGAGGCTTCCTAGGTGTTCTCTCGTCATGGTGATGAGCTTGGAGAATCCCGTGAGCACGGAGCTGTCGTTGCACTTTGCTTTGGAGAGCTGGATTGCCCATGGCTTGTTGAAGCCTAGAAACAAGATAGTTAACAAGCATCGAAGCATCATTAGTAGCTTGCTCATTAGCAAAATCAAAGTTATCAACATTAATTTCACTCTCTTTACTATTGTCAGCCATTCTAACAACTTTTAGGTGTAAACTTTTTAGGTGTACTTTGGCACTTCAAGCCCTACTTGCTACTCCTCTTTACCCCTTTAGAAAAAGCACTCAAGCTACTGTACCCGCGGCTCGAATACCATTAATTGCAAGGAATAGAAGAGAGGGTCTTTCGACACCAAAACAGCACCGGCTCTTGTCAAGCTTCTAATAGCTCAATAGTGGTTAAGCCGTAGGCAAGCCCCGTAGGACTCCACTATTAAGACCATAGCTCTCGACGGTGATGCCCCGTTAACTGCACGAAGGCAGGCGCACTGCAAGGCTGAAAAATCCCTATTCTACTTACTCACAGGCAATTAATAATACCAACCATTTATAGCTAGCTTGAGGACCTCCCTTCTTGAGCAAGAAAAGAGAAACCTTGTGCTCTGATACCAATGTAACATTTAATGGCCTAAAAACTTGTGTGTAGCGGAAATTAACATGAACATAGTGGGCATTTCATTAAAATAGATTCCTAATGAGAATTACAAGAGTGCTTGGGTGGAGAGAGCAACAAAAAGCATAACACCTAGTTAGATAGCATCAACAATACTTTCAAAAGAGAGAGAAATTAAGCTATTGACAACAGTTGAGGACAGATTTGCGTGGAGCCGGTCCCCCCTCCAAAAGGCTTTGTATTATGGTTTCTCCCATCAAGAGAGACATTGTACAATACAATTCTTGTGTTCCTTCAAGACTAGCTAGTGCAATGAAGATGAAAGCTTCATGCACTAAGCAAAACACTTAGCAAACACAACCTTAATTATCCCCGTTGTCAGACCCAAGACCTCACACACCTTCGAAGATGGTGAGAGCTAGCAGAGTATGAGAGTAGATTGAGAGGAAGAAGGAGTATCTTACGAGAAAGATGTACATCTCCTCACATAATTGCTCATATTAGCATAGCTTTAGCTTAGTAATTAGCTTGATAGAGGAGATGAGCATGCATTGAAGCTTGGCTCTTGGTTGGATTTGCATCCACAAGCCAAGAGTGTGTCGATGTAGGCTTCTATCTCACAAGCTTAGAGTAGGTGATGAGCTCTCCATTAAAGCTTGGGAAGAGATAGTCTTCTCTTTCTTCACACATGAGATTGTGTGAGTGTGTGTGTGATAATGCCTTGCAAAAATCAGCCCCCTCTCTCTCTTGGGCGAGCCCTCTTGCTAATTGCTCTTGCAGGCTCCCCATTGGACCTCCCCAAGTCAAGCCAATGGCTATTAAGCAGCATAAGTGATAGCCTTCTGACATGTGTCCCCCTTTCCCCTTTTGTGAGAGCTTTAGGTAATTTAATAATTAAACTAAACTCTCATTGGACCCCTTTGCCTCCTGGCCAATAGAAATCAGGCAAGTCATTGGGCTCCTAAATGCTCATTGGACCCCTTGGGAGACTGTCCAATAGTCTTCTAGGAGACTTAATTCTCATTGGTTCTTTTATTAAGTGTTTTTAAATTAATTAAACTAGATTTACTCTAGCCTAATTCTCATTGGTCCACCTCCAAGGCCATCCAATAGGAATTGGGCACACCTTGTGGGCATCTGGGCTAGGGAGCTGACATGTGTCCCTAATTCCCTTTGTGTAAAAGGAGCCTCTGTGTGTGTGTGTGTGTGTGTGTGTGTGTGTGTGTGTGTGTGTGTGTGTGTGTGTGTGTGTGTGTGTGTGTGTGTGTGTGTGTGTGTGTGTGTGTGTGTGTGTGACTTTCTCTCTCATCCCCTAGAAGAAGGGCTCGCCCCCTCCCATGTAGGGATATGCAAAGACTTTTTAGCTACACACAAAGCATCCAATTTCCCCTAGGGTTGACCTTTGGACACAACCTTTGAATTTTGGAACCTTAGCATTTTGGAAGTCTTAATGGGCTGAACATTAGGGTCTTTTTAGCCCATTGTTGCACATGGCTCTTTTGCAGATGGCCCCCTCTTTGGATCCCTATTTTCCCTCCTTTGGATCCCTACTGTGGCCGGTCTGCTAGCTTAACCAATATTCTAGCATTTTCTCCCCTTGCACTTCCCCACATTAAATGATCAGTTTGATATGAGAAAATCATTTAGGAGAATTAGATATTGATTATTATGACAAAATCCATGTCCCATTAGGCAAAAGAGTGTACTCCCATCATTGGCCGTAATGACATTTTGTCTCTTCGTAGGGGTGGTTTTGTGCGTTGACATTCGTCACATATTTTCACATATGTCTCCGGATGCCTAAACAACATTGGCCACCATATTCTTGCATGAAGTACTAGCTTTGCAGTTTTATCAACAGAGAAATGTTTCCCTGGCTGGCCCAAGTGTGCTTGTTCTAGGATAAAGAAATATTCACTTTCCGTTGCACACAATCTTAATTGTTCATCCTTTCCCCGCTGTACAGTTGGTTTGCAATTAGCACATAATGAGTTGCTTCTTCTTCTACAGTTCTCATTCTTGCCTTATCCCATCTCCCTGGGAAGGGCTTGTTTTTTAAGTACTCGATTATGTGAGTACTCCATTTGGGTGGTTTGTTTACCAGATATAATACTACTTGGTGATCCACGAAGAAAACCAATTTGTTTGCAATAAGGTAATGTCTAAATTTTTTTGACAGCACATATCATTCCTATACCTTCTCTCTCGGTAGTGGCATAATTTTTATGCACATTGTTCAACTGCCTACTAGAGTAGCAAATGGAAAAATCCATTTTTTCTCTCCTGGTTGGGCTGATAAGTACCCTATGACATAAGTTCATGCATCAACATGAACGTGAAAGATCTTGCTCCAATCAAGTGCTTGCAAAATTTTAGTAGAAATTAATCCCTATTTCAATTTGTGAAAAGCCTACTCACATTCTTCCGTCCATTCAAATTTAGCAATGAGGCCATACAAAAGCTTAGCTATTATAGCATACATATATATGAAGCACCTATAGTACCCACCATGACCCATAAATGCGTGGACTTCTTTCATTTTTTTTGGTCTTGGTAGTGCTGTAATTATTTGTATCTTTTCTTGATCAATGGAAATCCCATTTTTGGACACAATGTGGCCCAAAATTTTACCTTGTCTTACCATGAAGACACATTTTTTAGGGTTTAAGAAAATAGAGTAAGTTCTGCACTTTTTGTAGACTTTCTCTAGGTGCATTATGTGATCACTTCTCAGGTGAGAATGAACACAAAGATCATCCATGTATATCTCTAAAAATTGTATGAGAGATTCCTTGAATGCATGACTCATTAGTCTTTGAAAAGTGGCAGATGCATTGGTCAGGGTGAAAGGCATTACCTTGTATGAAAATATGTCCCACTCTATTGCAAAAGCTATCTTATGCTGATCTTCTGGTTTTATGGTCAATTGGTTGTAGCCTGAGAGCCCATCTAGAAAACTATAGGCCTCCTTCCCCGTGCAACTCTCTCGATTACATGGTCTATTATTGGTAGGAGATAGTTGTCCCTGATGGTGGCAGCATTTACCTATTTGAGGTTCACATAGACTTGCAATTTACAATTCTTTTTGGGTACCGTTACAATCGGGGACACCCAATTAATGTGTTCAATCTCGTAGATAAACTCCGCATCCTTCAGTTTGTCTATCTCCTTCTTAATTTTTTTGGCAAAAGTTTCATTGTACGTATAAGAACGTTGTCTGCATGGTTGGCATCACTTTAAGGGGTATCATGTGCTGACAGATCTCTGGGATCTATTCCCTTTAGGTCTTTGTACGACCAATCAAACACATCTTTAGACCGTCTAAGTGTATCTATCAGAAGCCGCTCGTTTTCTTTCGTGAGGTCCGTGGCAATGTATGCTGGTTTAGGTTCCTTGCCTGGTTCTGCTAAGTTTATGCATTTGGCTTTTTCATACCCATCTTATGAAGTTCTAGGCTCTTTTGGGTCTCGTTTGGGCTTCTGCAATACAATTTTGTGTGGGAAGGTGCATCAAACTTATAATCGTTTGATTCATCATCAGTTTCCAACTCTGTTGTCCAAACTTCTTTCAAAGTTCGTTTCAGTTCATTGTATTTGTGTTTGCGCTCGATTTTGGATAACTTTGTTGCCTTTTAAAAAATACTTTCTGTATGTGGCTTTTGTTTGTTCTTCTTCTTCAATTTTGTTTTGGTTGAGTCGGGTTTCATGTGCCTCTTTGATATCCATCCTTAAGCAATCAATTGTGCTTCAACCAACCTTGAATACTGCGTTTTGTCGGTTAATAGAGGTACTGAATATTCTTGTCTTGTTTCGTTTGTTCATGCTTTTATTCAAATATCTACGCTGTCTTTGAGGATTTTGGTTTGAAAATCGTAGTAGATCACTTTGTTAAAGAATATTTCCATTGTGCTATGGGCGGCCGGACACTAACGATACTATGTTGTAAATATACTTTGGATAATAGTTCAAAGAGAAGAAGAAGAGAAGAGCAACTTGTTGAATGGCTGCTGCAGGGTAACGATTGTGTGTGTTGGCGTGTGTGCGTAGTCTTCTTTTCTACCTTCTCCATCATCTACGCACTCTACAAAGTGGTATCAGAGCTCAGTTTAAGGAGCTACAGTCAATACACAAGTTTCCGCAGCTCTGGAAAACAGCAAAAAAGAGAGGTTTTTTGGTCATAACTCCCTCACCCGAACTCTGAATACAGTGATCTAGGAGTCTATCTTTATGTTTTTGGGCATTCCGGACGCATTGGCATACTCAGATTTTCAAAAATCTGCAATTTTCTGCAGTAAACAGCCAGCTCACACAAGCATAGGAGATTTCCAGTTTTGCACTCGGCAGTAGATTTACAGGTTACACGTGAAGAATTCAGCATTTACACAGGTTTTGGAGAGCGACATAGAGCTTTTGCATCATGATATTGTGTTATCGAAGATTATGTTTGGTTGTTGTGGGTCCATTATGGACAGCTGCCTATGTAAGAAAGGTTGTGGGAAGAAGTTGAGGCGGTTATATTGTCAAATTGAGTACTTTGTGGTTATGTATGGATATGCCATTAATGTATTTTGGAAAACTGCAGCCTTTGTAAGCGTCGAGTGAGGTTTTTTGAAGTCTTGCCTTGGGAGCTTTGGTACCTTGGCAAGGTGGATTAGGTACTGGAGCGAACCCCCAACTGGCCCCGCGAAAGACCTCAAATGTCGTTTACGACTATGGGAAGAAGGTGGATGTATGGATAGTGGTACAGGACAACGTATGGATTGCATTTGCATACAGGTCCATGTGGACATTGTTTTAGAATATTTATGCATAGTACTGAGTTAATCTGTGGCAAAGTGAGTCAGTGGATTTTTCCTTGGCAGTGAGAGATTTTCTGTCAGTGTTTATGAGTACTTTGGTTGAGATTGTCACTTGAGATATTGTCCAAATACAAATGAAACTCTGTCGAAATTTTGTCAAAATCCTTTGGAAGAAATTAAGAGAGTGAAGATGGCAGAAATTTCAACTCAAGTCACATAGATTGTTGGAGAGAAGCTGACCAGAGAAAACTACAGCATATGGTCTTACAGGATGGAGAACTTTATCATGGGCAAAGGTTTATGGGATTACATTACAGGTGAACAAGAGTGTCCCGAGGTTGGTTTGGAACCAAATAGAGAGAATGTTGAAGCACATAAAACATGGCAAGCAGGAGTAGAAGCTTACAAGAAGTGGATCGAGAATTCAAGGAAAGTGATGCATTGGATTTCACTATGCATTAGTGACTTCTTTATACCACATGTGAAGAAGGCTCAATCTCCAAAGGAAGCATGGGAGATACTAGCAAGAATGAACAGCTCAAATACATGACCACGAAAAGTTCACTTGAAGCAAAGGTTACATTGTGTAGGCGAGGAAATAGATCCATATCAGATTATGTGACAGAGATAAAGCAAATACAGGAAGATCTTGCGAGCATTAATGTTGAAGTTCCAGATGATGACTTAGTTTCAGTGACATTGAATGGTTTGGGATCGGAATACGAGTCATTGGATACATCTATATCTGTTCGAGGACACATGCCTAATTTTGAAGAGTTAGTAAACCTTTGTTTGCAAGAAGAGGTGAAGTTAGGCAAGTCAGGTCCTTCTACATCAAATAACAATTCCAGAGATCGGGTTTTTCACTCTAGAGGTCGTGGAAACAATAGAGGTGGAAGAGGAAACTATGGTCATGGAAACAATGCTGGAAGAGGTCAATGGCAAAACCAACAAAGTCAAAGTTACAATGATTATAGCCAAAGAGGCAGGGGCAGAGCCCGAACTTGTGGACGTGGAGGTGGACGATTTGTACATCCTCAAAGAGATGGATATTGTAACAGATGTGGCATTTATGGTCACTTTGAAAGAAAATGTTACACAAGGCTAAATCAAAATCGTGATCGTGGTGGAAGAGGCCGAGGTTATGGCAGACATGGAGGAAACTTTGCTGGATACAATCCTCATGATCAAAATATATATGACAATAGATCGAGTGGACATTTATTTCCTATGGAGCATGTTGTTGGAAGCATGGTGGAGCCACATCATACAGATGATTGGTATCTAGATAGTGGCGCCACAAATCATATGACATATCATGGTGAATGGTTTGACAGGAAAGAGAAATTAGAAGATGATGAGTTTGTCGCTACAGGTGATGATACTATGCATCGGATTACGCATGTTGGTTCAGTTCCATTGCTAGAAAAAGACGGGACATACAACACATTGGGAGATGTTCTATATGTGCCTTCAATCACAAATAATTTAGCATCAGTTGGACAGATGACAGATCAAGGGTTGCAAGTCCATTTTAATCGTTATGGCTGCTTCATAGAGGAGTTTCACAAAGGCAGACCAGGCAAGATATTGGCACGTGGAAGAAAGAAAGGTCGCTTGTTCTCATTGGAAGCTGGAGATCCATGTTTACAGAGTGGTATGTATGCAAACACATCAGCCACTCAAGATAATTGGGCAGATTTATGGCATAAGAGGATTGGTCATGTCAATCTTAGAAGACTAAAGCACATGCAATCAAATCAAATTGTACGTGGATTACCAAAGTTTGGTAGATTGAATTTTGATCATGTTTGTGAAGCTTGTCAATTTTGAAAGCAATCTCGTTTACCATTTCCAAAGAGGGGGAGAATTAGCCAAAGTCCTTTGGAAATTGTTCATTCAGATATTTGGGGACCTTGTGATCATGCTACGCCAAATGGTTGTCGATATTTTATCATATTCACGGATGATTACAACAGAATGACATGGGTTTACTTTCTAAAGGCAAAGTCAGAGGCATTTGAGGTATTCTTGAAGTTCAAAGTTATGGTTGAGAAAGAGAATGGTTGTCAAATTAAATGCCTACGCACAGATGGAGGGGGAGAGTACATGTCACACAGTTTTGATGATTACTTACGTGAACAAGGCATAAGAAGAGAGATTACTTGCAGATACACACCACAACAAAATGGAGTTGCTGAGAGAAAGAATAGAGTCATAGCAGAGATTGCAAGAGCCATGATGAATGAGATGAATATGCCATTAACATATTGGGCTGAATCAGTTCATACAGCAGTACACATTATGAATCGAACACCAACAGTTGCCATTCATGAAATTTCACCTTATGAGAGACTTTATGGGATCAAGCCAACAGTTTCCTACATGAAAGTTTTTGGATGTGTTTGCTATGTTCATGTGCCAAATGAAGCAAGAAAGAAGATGGAGCCAAAGGCAGTGAAGTGTATATTCTTGGGCTACCCAGTTGAAAAGAAAGGTTATAAGTGCTATGATCCTACGACAAGACAAGTTTATGTCAGTAGAGATGTCAGATTTTGTGAGTATGAACCATGGTATCAACCAAATCCACTGATGATAGAAGATGAGTATGAAGAGCAAGAGAATGTGCGTCATGTTGTTGATAAGCCAGGACCATCAACAAGAACTATTTCAGGACCACATATGGCAGAGGAGAGTACAGGAAGTGTCAACCCATGGAGCAGTCGTTTGCGAGATAAGAAGCAAGATGAGAAAGGCAAGAATAAAGTGGTTGAAGAGAGTTCTGGAGATGAAAGCCTCGATGAAGAGCATGGTTTACCACATTTGAGGACACCTAGCACTAAGCATATTGAGAAATATGTACCCCCATATGCAAGAGTTGAAGAGAAGAGTGCACCACTGTTGAGAAGATCAGAGAGGGTGCCATTAGGAAAATATTGGACTTCTTTGGGGCCTTGTAAGGTTTGGGATTAAGTTTCTAATTGGTAGGGGGTTAAGGGGACACAAAAAACCTCTTAGTGGTTTTGAGCTAGAATATGTCAGTTTTCAAAAGAAACTGACTAGTGGGGTCTTTGGCCCATTTTTAATAGGCCTTGGAAGATGGACCATTGGTTAATTGGAGGGGAAGGTGCAAGTTGTTTAATGGGTAAAAGAGCAAGGCTCCATATGATGTGGGGGTGAAATCTTGACCATTGGATCTTGCACAAGATCAAGGGTGGAGGTTGAAAGGCGCCATTTGAAGTGGGGGCTCAATCTCGGCCTTTGGATCTCAATCAAGATCAAGGGAGGAGGTGAAAAGGCGCATTTTGAAGAGAGGGAAGCCCATCCTAGCCACTAGATCTCACTCAAGATGAAGGGTGGAGGTTGAAAGGCGCCTTTTGATGATATCCATTGGATGAAAAAAGGATCTAATGGTTGAGATTGAAGCCCCCCCCCCCCCCCCCCCCCCCCCTTCCCCCCTCCCAATTCAAATTACACTGTACCATCATGTCATCTTCACTTTTCCAATTGTCACCTCACTGTCACACCCCCTTTTCCAGGTTTTAAAGGCTTGTAAGAGCATGGTATTCTCCTCTAAAAGGTTGTTTTGACATAGGCAAACCAAGGGAAAGAGGGGACAAACTATGACACACCTAGCTCTTCCTAGTTGTAGAGTGTGTCCACCACCCTCTTCCTATTGGCTGGCCTCAAATTAACCTTAATCCCAAAGGGCCCCTAGAGGGTTCATATTTCTCCTAATGCGTTATCCAATTGATAGATTGACATACAACGGTTACATGCGTACACATTATGCATACATGGTTTCACGTGTGCAACATAAAGAGCCTACATGTTTTCAAGAGGCAATTGGAAAATCAGAATGGGAGTCAGCTATGGATGATGAGATGGATGCTCTTGTGAAGAATGACACTTGGAATTTGGTTTGCTTGCCAAGTGGAAAGAAAGCAATTGGTTCAAAATGGGTATACAAAGTCAAGTGCAAGTCAAATGGTAGTGTGGAAAGATACAAAGCGAGGCTTGTTGCTAAAGGTTATGCACAAACAAAAGGTCTTGATTATGATGAGACATTCAGTCCATTTGCAAAGATGACAACAATCAGATTGGTGATAGCAATGGCAAGTATGTTCGGTTGGAAGTTACGGCAAATGGATGTGGATAATGCATTCTTGAATGGTGACTTAGAAGAAGAAGTTTATATGATACAGCCAGAGGGTTATCAGCATCCAGAGTTTCCATATTATGTGTGTAAGTTGAAGAAAGCATTGTATGGTTTGAAGCAAGCATCTAGAGCTTGGTGTGAAAAGATAACCAGATTCTTGAAGAAGATTGGATTTAAACAGTCTACTGCTAATCACTCATTGTTTTTGAAGCATGTTGATGGAGAGATCGTCGTTATTTTTATCTATGTTGATGACTTGATTCTCACTGGAAGTCATGATGAGCAAATTTTGCATGTCAAGAAGAGTTTGTTGAGAGAATTCAACATGAAGGACCTTGGTGAGTTGAGATATTTTTTGGGAATTGAAATTGTCGACACTTTATCAGGAATTTGGATGATACAAAGACAATACGCATTGGATATGCTTGAGAAGTATGGAATGACAACGTGCAAACCGGTTGATACACCTCTTGATCAAAATGTGAAGTTGTTTGATGATGGACATTACATTGAGGATGTCTTTATGTACCGCAAGATGGTTGGAAGCCTTATTTACTTGACAATAACAAGGCCAGATTTGAGTTATGCAGTGGGTGTTGTGAGTCAATTCATGCAAAAGCCATCTTGATGCAGTGAGACGGATTATGAGATATGTGAAAGCCACTGTCAGTTATGGAATGTTTTATGAAAAGAATGGGAAGCTTTGTCTTTATGGTTACACAGATGCAGATTGGGCAGGAGATTTTATGGATAGAAGATCTACGAGTGGTTATGCATTTTCCATTGGCAATGGTATGATAAGTTGGAGTAGCAAGAAGCAATCAACTGTAGCATTATCAAGTACAGAAGCTGAATATCGTGGAACAGCTTTGGCAGCATGTGAAGAGTCATGGTTGAGAGTGCTTATGGTAGACTTTGCTTTTGACTACCTTGACAGTGTCATTATATATTGTGACAATATTAGCAGCATCATGTTGGCAAAGAATCCAGTCTACCATGCTCGCACTAAACACATTGAGATACATTATCACTTCATTAGAGAAAAAATTTTGGCAGGTGAGATTGATTTGGTGTATGTGAAGACAAATGATCAATTTGCGGATATATTCACAAAAGTGCTTGGAAAGGAGAAGTTTTGCTACTTTCGTGAAGCATTGGGAATCCATCATATGCAAGCTCACTCTGAGCTTGAGGGGGAGTGTTAAAGAATATGTCCATTGTGCTATGGGCGGCCGGACACTGACTATACTATGTTGTAAATATACTTTGGATAATAGTTCAAAGAGAAGAAGAAGAGAAGAGAAACTTGTTGAATGGCTGCTGCAGGGTAACGATTGTGTGTGTGTGTCTCGATGTGTGTTGGTGTGTGTGCGTAGTCTTCTTTTCTACCTTCTCCATCACCTGCGCACTCTACACACTTGTCGATTCTCTCATTTGATGTCTTGATCTAAACTATTAGAAAGCTTGTCATCCGCATTGTCTTCTAAAAGCTTATTCGTGGAGTCCTGGAATACTTCCTCATCAGTTTGGTCAAGGTCCCTTATTGAGATCTCATCCACTATGCGTCGGCAATCTGCAACCCCTTCCTTGTCAAGGACTTCCAATTCTGATTTTGGACTTAGACTGACACTCATCATCTAGAATAGATTGATATCATATCCTTCCTCATCACAAAATTTGGTCAGGGTCACCTCATGCACGCACACATTAAGAGTCGCCAGTATCTGCTGCCATCCAAAAATAAGAAGCGAAGATGGTAAGCAGTCCCATAGGTTTGGTTTGGAGATCAGTCTCCAAGTGGGAGATTATTAAGTATGGAGCCTGATTTACCCATTGTAATTTTTTGTGTTAAAAATGCACATTTGTAAGGCCCCCATTATGAGGAGAAGCCATCGTGAGAAACAAAAATAACTCGCCGAAAAATAAAATCACTCGCCGAAAACCAAAATTTTCACGCGCTTCGTCGGAATATTCCTTTTCACCGGAATACTATGGCCGGAAAGTGGTCAAAAAACGACCGGTCGGTCGGCCGGTGGTGGCCGGTAGTCAATGGCCGGTGGGCCAATGGTCGAAAGTCAATGGCCGGTGGCCGGTGGCCGAATTCAAAAGCGGACATGTCTTCTCAAGGCGGCCACACATGGATGGATTGGAGGTTCTGATTTGGACTTATCTACACAAGGGCGGCTACACATGGCTGCCTCTCATGAGAGAGGATAGCCCTTTTGGCCTATAAAAGGAGGCCATTTCTACACACATTTCATAGTGTGAAGTTGATGCAACAAGGTGGGTGTGAGGTGGTGAGAGTGAAGCAAGCCGGGAGCAGGAGCTCCAAAAGGGTACAATCCCTTTGTGACCTACTTCTTGTTTTGAAGTACTAAAGCCATTGAGTGGCTGCTTTCTCGTGGACGTAGCCCACTTTGGGTGAACCACGTATATCGTGTGTACTCTCTCTCTCTCTCTCTCTCTCTCTCTCTCTCTCTCTCTCTCTCTCTCTCTCTCTCTCTCTCTCTCTCTCTCTCTCTCTCTCTACTCTATAATCTCTTGTGTGTGTAAATTATCTCTCTCCATTAAGTAATCTACTCAATTATCTACTTAGCTACGTCATAATTCCTAGCATGTAGAACATCCATATAAGGATAATCTTCCCTAACATCAGTGTCCATTTTACATGTGTAACAATACTGTAATGGGGCCGAGTAAACTGTGGTGTGAGATCTATGATCAATTATAAACCTGTTTCCTAAAGGATGCGCTCGACCAGTTACAAGATCCACTCAAATGAAAGAATCTTGGAACTGCAAGTAGACATGGTTTTTAGACCAGTCATGCACCATTTTTGCTTTCCTCATGAAAGGACGTCCTAAGATCATCTCAGATGCCATAGTGTGCTTGGAAAAATCCATAACAATGAAGGTATTTCTTATTTTATGTCCAAAGACCTTGATTTTGAGATCTTCTAGCATGCCAATAGGTTTAACAATAGACCCTAGGTTGGGTTGTGGATCCATATGTTCCTAGCCCGACCTTCAGTTCTTTATTGAGGAAAGCTCGAAGAGCTAAGAATAGCTCAAGGTCTCCGTATAGTTTGGACATGATGGTGATTCTAACTTTTGAAGCCATGAAATCCATCAATTTGACAATATTTAACGGTACCTTTTGGGCTTCAGTCCCTTGACGCGGGGAAGATGGGATCTCCATATCTTTGATAGGGTCAGGTAGTCCCTCTATAAACATTCTTTCCAACAAGAAGTGAGTCCGCCCACTTTCCCATGACTTTAAGTCACTTTCTCTTGGATGACACTAGGTATGGCTAGGGGTCTATGGACTTTGTGAGGTTGTTGTTGTGTGGGGAACAATGTGTCTGTAATCTGGATCTGGCTAGGTGCTGGTTCTAGATCCATTTGGGTATCTTCTACCAATATGCTTGACTGGCTCGATCTCCTCTGTAGGGTTTGGATAAGTTCCTATCTTCTTCTTGGATCTTGGCCATTGTGGCTCATGACGATCTTCCTTGTTGGTGATGGGGGCTTTTCACAAGCCAAGCTCCCATACCCCTCTTCTCTCGTCCCCACCCCATAAAAACCCCTCTTAGGGAGGGAGTGATAAAAAAGCATTGGAAAAAGTAAGAAAAAAATAAAGTATGATTATGTAAATATATAAGAAAGGTAAAATAGGCCACCTCATGCCTGCGGGGTAGCCCATCCCCACCTTGCCTCCTTTTTCTTCACTGTTGCCCCGTCGGGTGTCCCTTTTCCTCTCCTCCACTCAAAAGGTCAACCCCCTCTCTCTTCCCCTTGTCCTTTCTCCTTTCTCTCTCCCCTCAAGCTACCCCACCTCTCACCAATAATGCATTATAACTCACCAATAATGCACCCTAACTCACATGCAACTTACCCTATCTTCCAAAATAGTATACCCCACCCCCTCTTTCTCTCTCCTATCATATCCCATGACCCAAATACCCCCCTCTCTCTCTAAAGGGCGCCATGTCTCTTGTCTTGTAGCTAAATAACCTCCCCCACACTCACACACACTCAGTTTCACTGAAAAAGGTGCCCACAGACCCATCCCCACCCGGTGGTTACCTGATTTTTCTTGTGTTCACACACATCTGGACACAGATTCACCTCTGAACACACTCCCCTCTCTCCCCTCTTGTAATTACTTTATTCTCCATGTCACCTCTCACTTTTTTCATCAACCCATCTCTCTCTCTTAGTCTCTCTCTCATGAGACTGCTGTTCTGGCACATATACACACAGCCAGACAAGTGGGGCCCACAGTCACATGGCCTATGTAGATAATGATTTCTTCATTTCTAAATTCTAGAATTTCTCCCCCCTCCTCCCCTATATAAACAGAGGTCACCATCACACTAAGGACACACAACATCACCAAAGAACACACTATGCACTGTGTGTGCCTAGTGCACACACACACACACACACCCACACCATCACCATCACCGCAATCACCATGCTTGTCTTGAGCATGACCTCTACACCCTTGGCTATAGAAGATGAAGGGCAACTAAATGAAGGATGATGGCCATAATCCTCGTGCGAATCTTCGCCATCAACTCCCACCTATCCGCCATGTGCTCTACCACTCTCTCCCTTCTCATTCCCCTACCCTATGCTCCCCATTTCATCGCCTAATTCTCTAAATAAAGCTTGAGGTTTTGTGAGTATGTTTTCTTGCAATGTTTTGCCCATGTGAGGTGTGCGGAATCGCCACCTAGTCTTGTGTTTTGGAGTGAGCTTGTGTATGTGTGAAGGGTGTGCGGATTCGCCATCCTTTTGTGATGCCTAAGTACTAAGCCGCTATACCCCCTCCCTCACTCTCTCTCTCTCTCTCTCTCTCTCTCTCTCTCTCACTTGATCTCATTCCCTTTCCTTTTCATCATTACTCCCAAGCATCCATCTCTCTTGGATGAAAACTTTGTTATGGTGGTGTGTTGTTTGCGTCCTAGCCGCTGAAGCTAGGTGGTGCCCCCTGTTTGCTTTACAATGACAGGCTCGAGGCGCGCCATTCGGTCCCCGGTGTTTTAGAGGCCGTCGGGGTTCGGGGTTCGCTTTGCTCCCGTCATTGGTTTCTTTCTTAGTGGTTGTTTTGGTCTCCATGGTTTCACCTAAATCAGAATCCTCTTCAGCGTCGTTCATATATACGGGGTCGTCACCAGTCTCTATGTTGGTCTTTGAAACTCGGGTCTGACTTCACTGCTTTTTGCGATCTCTTCCTTCGTGTTTTCTTCTTCTTCTGAGATTGGGCAATTCATGCCGTGTCCCTTTACTCTAACAATAGGGCATTCACTGGTACTATGCGGACCATAGCATATTGAGCACCATTGTTGCTCCCTTCTTGGATACATATGATTGTTTTGTGGAGCACGATTGTCTCTAAGACTCTCTTGAATGGCCTTGGTGAGATCTGCTAAAGTCATCTCAGATATCTTTGGCTCCTTAGCAATAGGCTTTAGGGTCATTGGATGATGCCTCGATGCTTGCGAGCTAGTAGATTTAGGCTCAACAGACACTCTTTCTTCTTGAATCATTCAATTATCCTCCAATTGGATCGCATTGGTGGTGGCTGCTTCCCAAGTGGTGATACCTCTAATGACTAGGCCATTGTAGATATCCTCATGTCGTAATCCCCTAATGAATCTATCAAGAAATTGATTATTATTGAAGCGCTCATTTGGATTACAACGAGAATTCAAATGTTTCAAGCGACTAATAAAGTCTCTCACCGACTCTCCTTCCTCTCGTTGGGCTTTCTAGAGCTGAGAGGCTACACCCCAAAGCACTCCCTCTCGTATGTATTCTTTCAAGAACAGTCTCCTAAGAGTAGGGTAAATCATTTTTTCTTCCACCCTTAGGGTTCTATACCAATCCCTAGCCTTCCCACTTAAGGTTAGGTCTAAAGCATTACTCTTATGCAGGTCATTGTGTTCTCCTAGAGAATCACATATTTATTCAAACACTTCGATATGCTTTCTCACATCCCCGTCTCCACTAACTTTTTGTGTGAGCTTGGCTATTTGTACTGCCTTACTTCTAGGCTCTCTATCAGGCATGTTACGCATATTCTCAGCAATAGATCGATCGATAGCAAATGGTGCCAAATCTCCTAAATAAGCTGATATAGTGGCTGTAGGTGCAGGCGCTCCTGGAACTACATGTGGGATGGGAGTTGGCCTTGGCTTTGGCATACGTGCAGCCCTCGGATCCCATACCTCGTATGGTGGTGTACCATGTGGTGGTCCAAAGTTCATAGGTGTGGCCCTAGGCATAGCGGTGCCGGATATGACATGTTATTGCTAAATGGTATGGCCCCACTTGAATAAGAGCTCGGATAATGCCATTGTGGACTGTGAGCCCTTGGCATAATTGGGGGTGTGGGAGCTACGTGGGCATGAGGTGCGACAAGTACATAGGCTTGATGCACACCTGTAGGTATTGTTGGGGGCATTGTGCTATTAGGTAGCGGTGCAGTGCTAACAAACAAGGTCCAAGGTGTACTTTTTGTACTCATCACCGGAGTAGGTATCATAGTCGTAGTGTCTTCGAGAGACAGATGAGCTAGATTTGAAAAAGTAAAACTACTACTTGTGGGTTTAGATTGTACCAAAACTCCAAGCGACACAATATATAAAGGGTCCATTGGACTCACTGAAGGAGTTTCCATCTGTGATAGTGTCGGTTGTCTAGCCTTGCTGGTATCCAAGAATATCATAAGGCCCGTTGAAGGAATGTTAATCCCTCGGTTTTGCCTCTCCGATTGGATGATGCTATGGATGACATTGTAGACCATCTGTTGCCGCTCCTCTAAACTCGTGGCGCTAAAATTAGATTGTACAACTTCTAACCAACCTATATGGTATGTGTAACCCATGTACAAGTCAGTCAAAGTTTAAGTTTGTAGTTCATATTCTCAATTTTCGTTGACAAATAACCCTTCTAGGCCCGTCGTACTAGAGGTTTCCCTTGAGGTGGAAGCATTGTTGTTCCCCACAATTTGACCCACTTTTCCTACTAACTCAGGAGCACCCGAGTGGTCAATTGCTATGCCTGTTGTCCCAAGGGTCTTTCCCTTCATGGCTTGGTATTGTTCTAGGAAACTCTCCATTTCCCTCTCCCTAGCCGCTTGCATATAGCGCTCAACTTCTTGCACCTCCGCAAGACTCCTACCATCGGGTAGTAGAACTTCGGGGAGTGATTGCTTTGCAGGGTTTTCCATGAAAGCAGGGGGCAGGATATCGACGTGGAAACTCTTGGGGAGTATAGGCTCTCCCTGAGATACCAAAGGCAAATCTACCTCTCCCTCACCTTCGTTAACTTCACTAGCCGCAGGTCCAGCACGAGTAGCTCTACTAAAGGTTTCTATAAAGCGATTAAACACACTAGATCCAGGATGTGGGGCCCCAACAGGTACGTTTTCGTTTACTTACTCAGGGTTTGGTATAGGATGCCCTTCCATAATATCGTAGTCAGATGAAGAGTCACTAGCTGCTATGTTTGGGTCTTGGGTTGTACTACCTTGGGTCCTCGTCGAGGGCCTAGAACCTAAGGTAGGTGGGTATTGAGAACCCATGTAAGTCAAAGTGCTCGCTAGTTGCTCAGCCTCTAGCACATGACCAGAGCACAGATGCATGTGCCTTTGGCACCCTACAAGCGTCGGCGAATACCCTCGAAGGTTAACCGCTTGATTTTTTTGGGCGTTTTGCACCCCATTTTCACTCGTTTTTTGATGTTTTTTTATGTCTTTTTACGATCGGTTTTTGGATTAGAGCGTGTGATAGCTCCAAACGAGCGTATTGCTCAAGGGGTCGTGGTGCGCTTTACAACACAACTTTCAGTCTTGGGCTTGGGCTTGGGGAATATTCCCAATCCCGGTCCTTCCTCTTTTTTTTTGATAAGGTCACCGCGGTTGCGCTGCGTGTGCGTGCACACACACACCTAACCTACCTACTTACAACTAACAGATCTACTGTTTAACACAATACATCAACTAATTAACTAACAGACCTACTTACTGCACCTTATAGATCTAACATTATAGATCTAATACCTTAAATCTAACACCTTATCAACAGAAAATAGTACATTGCAACACCTTATTAACAGAAAACAATACACTGCACCAAAAACAAAGTTCACAAATCCTTCTCAACAGCCACACACCTTCTTTATCTACTTTTCCTACATCTCAAATTGCACCACAAAGCAATATAGAGTGCTATTCGAGCTTAGTGTAGGGTATCCCCCCGGGCAACGGCGCCAAAAATGTGTGCGTATGTTGCACGTGTCAAAGCAAGGGACTTGTTGTACACTATGTGCGAGCCACAAATGGCTGCAAGCACACAACAACTCATTTTTGTTGGGATGTACATCAATCAAACACTGTTACTGCTTTCTTGAATGGTGACATATTTGAGGAAGTTTATGTAACACAGCCTCGTGATTTTGTCAAGAAAGGACAAGAGAATAAGGTATGCAAATGTAACAAAGCTTTGTATGGGTTGAAGCAATCTCCTCGTGCTTGTTATGAGAAGGCTTACACTCATTTGGTCAAACGAGGCTTTCATAACAATCCAATAGAAAGCACATTGTATGTAAAACGTGAGGGTGATGTACTTCTCATTGTGGTTCTTTATGTAAAAGCAGGAGAGATCAGCTTGGCTTATGTGCCAACACAAGACAATTTTGCAGATCTCTTCACAAAGGCATTGTCTCGTGAGAAGTATTAAGCTTTTTGCAAAGCTTTGTGCTTACTCCCCTTTGTGGACTGATCATGTCCTCAGGGCATGGCACTTCCCTTTACTCATGTGCCAGCTCTCGTTCACCGCATCACTCTTGGAGGGACTTGTTACCATATACATGTGGTAGTGATGTGTGCGAACACACTTAGGACCACCGGGGCACTTTTTCCCTCTTTAGGATGTTTTTCCCCATGCATTGAATATACGTCCATCATTATAGGGGTATCCATCTTTCCATTGCACACTAAGTAATACACTCTCTGTTGTGTGCCTTGAGCTTCCTTTGTCTTCTCCAAGCTATGTGTGTTTTCTTGCAACCCTAATTCCAATACACGAATCGTATCCTTGTGATCTCGTAGGTAATTTTTCGTTTTGAAGATTGTTAATATACCATTTCATATAATTTCTCTCTATCCTCATCAACGGATAAATCTTTCAATTCTCTCGAGATAGTTTCCTACAACATTAAAAACTCTTCTTCTTCTTCTATACCAAACACTGGCATGCCCACCATGCAACCCACATTGCTTTTTTTTCTTTGGAGATAGGCAGTTGACCCTTCTAGGGGTCAAATCCACAACTAGTTCTACATCTTTTAGATGTTGGGTTTTTGCAACGGGCTAACTCACGTAAGCTCTCATACTCATCATGTATAGCGGCTCTCAAAATTCAACATCCTGCTTCTTTCCTTTTTCAACAATCAATGAGCATTACAGTCACATGATATTTTTGCCTTGTAGCCCAATCGGCCAGAGTCCTTCATGTATCTCCTTATCTAGGAGCCTTCAACTACTTTGCAATATACATATCAACCATAGCACCGCCAAGCATGTTGCTAAACATTGTGTGGACACAAAACTTGTGTGTGGAGCATCACATGCATATTGATAGTGGCACTGTCCAAAACATACAATGAGAGATAGATAGAGAGCAAGATTCCTTAAGTTCCTATCTTATTTTATGTAGATTAAAATTAAAAATAAAAACAGTAGTGGCTACATACTAGTACTAATTTGCTATTTGTGGCTTACGACTTTTGAATCACCAACTGATATTATTGGCGATAATCCCTTTGTGATTTTTTTGGACTATTTTTTAGGGTCCCTACTAAGTGCCAGCCTCGTAGGTTTATAACCCAATGAAAAACACATTTTAGAGTAGAAGGTTCGTCTATTCAGTTATTGTGGCCTCTTTAGATTGTTAAGGGGTGGACGCGTCCATTTAGACCTATTAGACTGATCATGGTGACTTACATAGTTGATCATTGAGATTAACCTGAACATCCCCAAAAAGGTGCTTTTGTTTTAGTCTATATTTAAAGCACAGAAACAATACCACATATAAACGATATTTGGATTTGGATTTGAAATGGGTATATGTTGGCAGATATTTGGATTTGAAATTAGTATATGATGATTTTCTATCGCGACAATGTTTATGGAATATCACTTGAGATTTATAAAAACTGAATGATAAGTATAACCAATGATATCCTGATTCATCAGGGTATGACAAAAACTGAATGATAAGTATAACCAATGATATCCTGATTCATCAGGGTATGACAAAAACTGCTTATTCTGGTGGTATGGGGCACTAGAATAGGTAGTATATGGATGACGACAGACATAAACAACATTGTTTAGTTTATTTTTTTTTTATAGTATGAGATGTTCCTAACACAGAATAGTAATTACTGTTTTTGACCAATATAGTTTGCAGATTCTTATCTTTGCAATTGAGGACAATTGCTTTCTAATGGAGAGGTATGTGATGGAATTGACATTTTGGTATTTACTGTAGCTGACAAATGGAAAAGGCTTAACCGAGCAAAGGCCTATGTGAACATATATACATTCTATGTACATTTTATTATTCAAGTGCTCTTTATGAGCTTTGGCCATTTATGACCGTTGACCAGTTTGTACTCACTTTGACCATTCAAGAAATCTATAAAATAAATACGTGCAAGAGGGAAATGGTCACTCTTGCACGTGGGGAGATTGCACCCAGTGTCTGTGTCTTTCTTCTCTCCTCTCCTCCCTCCTCTCGTCATGCCGGTGTAACACTCCGCTCTAGGAGGTGCGCGTGCACATTTTCACTTAGTCTTTCTCGCTCTTTGTCTCTCTGTGTTCGCATATGATGCTGATTATGTGCTATGAGATTTGCCCGGTAAGCAGATTTGTGTATTTCATGGATTGAAATATGTTGTTTTTTGGTATTCTATAGGGACACTGTGCCTCCGTTTGTAGCAGATATAGTCCCTATGGATGATATGGGAGTGCCAACCACCTTGGCCGTTAGGATTGACTTATCCACATGTGACTAGTTCTGGTGGTGATGTAGTGAAGGTTGAGATACCTACTGTAGATAGATTAGCAAAGGTCATTGCACATGGCATTGGTGCGAATGGCATGGATATGCTGACAAAGATTACACATTTTTCATCAGCCTTCAGGACTCTCATGTATGACCACTTAGTGTCGAGACCCGAAATAACAGTTACAATGGGAGCGTTAGCAGTTGGGGTTCTCAATTGTGTGATGATTGACACTATCATGATGCATCATGGAGTGGTGCAGGTCAATGTAGGATACCTGCAAAGTATGGATGTTGATTCTAGCAGGGATATATGCTTTGCACACAGTTAGAGCCTATACAACGGCATGCATTGGCTTCAAGAGAGCCAGTGTTCATAGGTTGAGATGAGTTTCCTCCCTTACCTATTGTACATAGTACTAGGTCCTATAGTAGTACCACTTATTGACACATTCTTCTTTAAGTGTGAGATAGTTGGAGCAAAGGCGGTGTGCCTCTTACACTGGTCAAACACGTGAGAGACATCCGATCGCCCATTACTTGTATACACCTTATTCTTTACTAGTTAGTAGAGTAAGGGGCTCTCTCATACACATACTGTTGAGCTACTCCACCCACATCATGTTCTCTCTCTCTCTCTCACTCTCTCTCACTCTCTCTCTCTCTCTCTCTCTCTCTCTCTCTCTCTCTCTCTCTCTCTCTCTCTCTCTGTGCACACGCATCACATTTGCACACTCATAGATGTGTGTATGCACAATGCGGATGCGATGTGGTGTGTGCATGCAAGAAGGAGAGAGGGAGAGATTAAACTTCGTGTGGGTGGAGTAGGGCTCAGAATGAGCTACTCCTTAGTGTTGTACATATGTACACATAATAAGGTGAGCAATGGGCGGGTGTCCATAGCCTAGGTTGTCGGGCCAGTTGAAGAGTACGTGTGCGCAGTTGTGTGTGTACGTGATGCAGATGTGGTGCAATGTCTGTGTGCTATAAGGAGAGAGAGGAAGAAAGTAGACATTGTGTGGATGGAGTAGAGCTCAAAATGAGTTTCCATTTATTCTTTTTATATATACAAATGAATAAAGGTGGTCAGCGGGTGGGTGCCCATAGCCTGGGCGATGGGGCAAGGCACAGATGCCTTTACCCCAACAATCTTCCCCTAAAAGACGAATGTCCCTATAAGTGGTTCCTACTAGAGAAACTACTAGTATGTACAAGAAAATAGGTGAGAAACTCTCCCAACCTATGCCCACTGGCTTGTTTAGTTGATCTACATGCAACCATATTAGCTCTAGTGATAGGTAAGCATTTGTATCCATGCTAGAGCTTGCATATAGATCCTACAGACAACACTGTATGGTTTGCAAAAATCCACTATGTATCATGCTAGTGTTATCACCGTATGACTGACAATCCCTGCTACAAATGCTCCCACTGCAACTGCTAGGTCAGGACTTCACAGTAGTAGGTCGTAGATGAGACACCCAAACACTAGGATGATTGCATCCATCTCATCCCTAGGCAAAACGGTGCGTATTGGAGCCAACACATCAGCCTCTAGCATGAGCATATCAAAGAACTCCATGTTTGACATCTCTGCCTGTGTCTCTAGGGAGCATACCCATTCTACCTCTGCTTGCACAGACTCTGACAACACCTGCTGTGTCTCACTAGAGCACTGCCACTCTACCACTATCTCTACAGAATCTACTGGCACATCCTGCACAACTAAATTCTCTGTCTTGTTAGCATGGCAAAGCTCACCCGCAAAGAAGACATGTCTCATCTCTTGCTCAAAGCATGCAAGCAATCAAGACCATGCCGTCTCGAACCTCAGATCATGCATAGGATATACCAAGCCACTGCGGACTCCTCTAGAATCATTAATGAACCACAATGCATATAGAAAGACTGCTCTCTAAGCAATATCTGATACCCACAATTTGCTAGCTGTCATAGTGATTAAACTTTGTCTCAACTGAGGAACATAACGCACATGTCGTAGCGTATATGATGCACCACCGACGAGCAATGCCAAACAAACATCTCCTATACATGCAATGTCAATCGCCAAACCATTGGCCAAGTGTAGACAACCAAAGCTCCCACTAGAGAAGGTGCTAAACCAGTCATGATGTGCTGTGACGTGGAAAATTGCATCCTCATCTAGCAACCCTCTTGCATGTGCCAACACTAAAGGGAAATGTGACATCCCCGTCACTGGCATATGAAGCCACCACTCTAGTATGTGTCAAAACCTCATCTGCACCACGCATACATTTTCATTGTTGTCTCATACATCTGAAACAATGGTGCCTTATGTATCTTGTGTGACCACAATGCCAGCATCGCATGTATCGGAAACTACAAGACTGCCGTCTCTCACGAGTCATCACAGTAGACTCTAAATTGTCACACACATTTGCAGCCATAAGTGAATGTCAAGAAACTATGGTGAGAAAAGCTAGCAGGAATTTGGAAGCTCCCTTGTAAAGTGAGAAAAAAATTCAAGTACGATTGCTACCATAAGCCATGCCAAACTGGAAACAAAGTGGTAGATAACCATGATCAAATGCATCAAAACCGATGCTCACATATGCATAAAATCAGCTCCATAATCTGCTATATTTGCAAGCATACAATATGGGACACACAACTCAATGGAGTGTAAACCGCATAACGATATATGCAAGTAGTGAGCAATGTAGCTTAAAACACATCCCACAAGAGAAATTGTCTACAAAAAATCTGCAAAAACCTATGAACCTTGTGATTGTTTGTCTGTAGCCAGACAAGCATACACAATCCTCACTCTTGCGAGAGTGGGTATAAGAACATTAAACTATGTCCAAGCTGACAAAACCTGTCAAAGTGGGAGTCAAACTCCACCACTAAACCATCAAAGAGTAAAACTGCAGATATTCATGAAACATGGCAAGAATTTGGAAAAATCCAAGAGAGTTTCCACTGAAAAACAAAGTGAAAACTCAAAAAATCTCACCAATACCGCATAATAAATCCACAAATGGTATACATGCACTACCAAAATCTTGGAAAACTAGCTCACTCTTGAATAAGTGGCTCTATGGACTTGTACCTATCCAAAAACACTGCAAACTTGTGAACTTGCTACCTGCAAGCTATAGCTAGCTCAAATTGTATCCGCATATGCATACATAGCATGAAACTACACAAAATCGCTCTAAAAACTGCTCTCTAGAATGCCCCACACAATTGTTTAGAGTATGCATAGCAAGAAAGCGCAAACTGTGAGCAAAATGGTAAAAAATCTAGCACACTACCTCATTAATCGGTAAACACATTGACCAAAAACCAAAACACAAAGCATGATCAACCAACTGCATGTGGTTGAAATCGTCGTTTGAGAGCCGCGCTCATGGGAAAAACTACTTTGAAATGGTCCTCAAAGCTGTTGTGCATCGGTATGTGCGGCCGAAGCTGGAAACTCGAAGTATCGTTGAAGCCAAAATGCTATGGAGACTCTATGTTAGAGCCGGGCCGCTCTGGATGAGGGTTAGAGGAGAGTTAATGATGCTCTACCTATGTATGTCTCTTGCTAAGTCAACGTCAAGACGCTGAGGTGCCGAGAAAGGTCCGTCAGAGAAAATCCACTCTCGAATGGGCATGGGAGGGAATTTGCTGGCAAAGCTACATTGGAGGAGAGCCCAACTTCTCTCTCTCTCTCTCTCTCTCTCTCTCTCTCTCTCTCTCTCTCTCTCTCTCTCTCTCTCTCTCTCTCTCTCTCTCTCTCTCTCTCTCTCTCTCTCTCTCTCTCTCTCTCTCTCTCTCTCTCTCTCTCTCTCTCTCTCTCTCTCTCTCTCTCTCTCTCTCTCTCTCTCTCTCTCTGTGTGTGTCAAGGCCAAGAAAAGAAGGCCGATGTTGCCTTTCACCGCCGGAGGAAAGCAATCGCTGGTGCCATGGCCGTCGAAAGTTGTCGAGAATAATGTTGAATCGCCTAATCATTGTGGAGCCGTAGAGGAGAACGCCAAAAATCAATGCCCAAAGCCGATGACTAGTCGTTGATGTAGAGCTCGCCGGAGTAGGGATCCTAGCAGCAATGTTGATAATTGCAAACCAGAGAGATGTCGAATCTCTCTCTTGCTGTCTACAACTCCAAGCCGATGTCGTTGAAGCCGTAGCCACTGAGGTTTGTGTTCTTCTCGCTTTTGATCCCGGTCTACTTTTTCTTTCCCTCTTTTCTTTACATAAACTAATCAAAAATAAAAAAATCAAGTCTATGCTTACTACCTTAATCCGTGGATTTATTGGAGGAGAGCTCCATCCACCTCCCTGTGTGTTGTTCATTTGCATGTGAACGACCCAAAGCTAGTGTGACTCTTGTTAGATGTTCAATCACCCCGACATCTACAAAAACACAAATGATCTTGTTTATAATGATTCTTGGATATACTTAAACTTACTCCAAATAATATGAAAGACCCATTTTACAATGGCTATCTCTACCTGCTCACTTGAATATTTGATACTCATAAGGTTGCGCATAGTCTCCATTCTATCGTTCATCTACATAGACAAAAAAATAAGTAGATATCTTCTCCTAATCTCCACCTCTCTTGTTCTCTCTCTCTCTCTCTCACACACACACACACACAATAACTCTCGCTCTTTCTCTCAAATATTATTATAACACACACACACACACACACACAGACGTACACACACATGTGAATATTTCTCTCTCTCAATAAACCTCTCTCTCTCTCTCTCTCTCTCTCTCTCTCTCTCTCTCTCTCTCTCTCTCTCTCTCTCTCTCTCTAAAAGAGCCACGACACCATGTCCACAATGCCATACTCTAGGGTTGCACATTCTCCACTCAACCACCTCATATAAACACCTTGCTCTACATTAAGGACCCCTATTTATAACATGTATTTCAGAACCCTCTTCCCATGGCTTATAGCTATTAGGATTGTTGTCGTGACATTAGTCTCCTCTTAAGGAAATTTTTTGTCCTAAAAAAGATCAATGAAAAAACTCAAGTAGTAGTTGTACATGTATATAAGCATGGTCATCTATCAAAATAGGGTCATCATCTCATCCAATTGCACTAGTGATGCTTCTTGTTAAGTTGGAGCACTTACGCTTGATACAAGAGCATATCATGTGCGACATGTTGCAGATATTGACCTAGAGGTACACGCCCATACAATGGGTAGTATATGCGCTCAAACAAAGTCTATAGACATGAAAACTCCTTTCTCATCGAGTGTCCCTCCGACAACACCTCTTTCTCACTACCATCACCGATGATGGTACTTCTAGCGGCACCACCATCACATGGTCCCACACCAAAAACTTCCACTATGCCGTCATTGTAGCCAACACACACCTGATCACTTTCTTAGATTTGGGTGAGCTCCGTCAGTAGGTTGAAAAACACTTTTGGAGATCTTATTGAGCTTGGTCTACTCAAAATTTTCATTCGGACTCATTTTGGCCTACTTTTTCACTACAAGTAGGACTATGCATGCAATTTTTCCTTTTGTGTAGGTATTTTGTAAGTGCATTTTTCTGCAGGACAGGTCCCTTACAATCTTCTTTGGGTTGTGCTATATACCTATCACGTGCTAGTCGTACTTTGTTTTTTTCTCTTTTCAGGTAGTCATCACATTAGGTGCAATCACTCGTCATGGCTGACAACAACACATATGTTTGTTGCTAAGGATAAATTTGATGGGGACAACTATCTAATGTGGGCTTGCATGATGCAACAAGTTCTTGTGTCAAAGGGTGTTTGAAATGTTGTACATGGCATTGATGAACGCCCACCTTCTGTGGATACAGGTTTTGTTGATGATGCTACAGGTTTTGGTGGAAGGATTGCTACTGCTAGAGCTATTTTGTCTATAGCTTAGCAGTCTCGTTTGGATGTTAGAGATGTGCACGCTCATGCATTGATTTCATAATCTATGAAGCACACTATTACTCCTCACATTTGCTCAGCTAAATTTGCAAAAGAGGCTTCGGATATTCTGGTTGGTCTTTATGCAAGTCGCAATGAGGCTAGAATTGCATTGCTGCATAGAGAGCTAGAGTCAAAGGTTATGCATGTGGAAGATGACATGGAAAATTTTCTTGTTGGTATCAAGGATATTAATGAGCAACTCATTTCAATAGGTGAAGTCATTTCTAACAGTTCCCTTGTGCATACTATTCTTGATGCTTTGCGAGATTCTTACTAGACTTTTGCAAGTACTTGGAGACTTATGACCCAAGGAAATCTTGATGTTGTCAAGTTTGATGCATTACGTGCGCTGCTATTGCAAGAGTCACTTTCAAGAAAGAAGAGGGCTAAGCAATATGCAAATGAACATGCTTTTATTGCTGCTCAAAATAGGTGGTAAGAGAAATGTAGCCACTTCTCATGGTTCTTCGACGAGTGGCAAATTACCTATTTCCAATGCTTCTGCTAGCAGCACCTCATGTAGGATTTCTGGTGAAAAAGACAAAAAGAAGATGCATTGCCATTATTGCACAGCTAATGATCACTTGATTAAACAATGTCCTAAATTGAAGGCAAAAGAGGTAAAGAAGAAAGAGGCAAGTTCTACTACAAGTGCAACTATTGTAGAATCTTTTGAGATTGTGATGCCCATGTAGATGCACAATGGGCATTCAATGGAGAGTGCATTTATGATCCTTCTGTCCATGATATATCTATGTCAATTTGATGCAAATTCCCATGTGTGGCACTTTGATAGCCGTGCTACAAAGCACTTTACCTCACAGTGTGACTTGTTTACCTCTCTTGAGGGCGTCCTCATGGGACTACAGTCACTTGTGCCAACAATGCCTCTTATCTGATCAAGAGAGTTGGAAAGATTGTATTGGCTGCTGCAAATGTCAGTTCTTTCACACTTGTTGATGCACTTTATGTACCTAGGATAAAAAAGAACCTCTTGTCTATATATGCACATGCTGGAATTGGTCTTGTGTGGAATTTGTGGATGAAAGATGTACAGCTCATGATCTCAATTTTGGTGATGAAATTGTTGCATCTAGAATTTTGTGTTGTTGGCTGTATAAGCTCACTTTGCATGACAAGTGTGGGCAAAATTTTACAAATGCAAGTGTGGATTCAAAGGTTGATTTAGATGCAAAACTTTGGCATGCACTTTTTGGGCATCTAAATTTTGCTAGCTTGCTACGTTTGTAGAAATTTGGTGTGGTTGCTTCTTTGCCTCCTCTTGAATCAGCTTCAAGGCATGTTTGTGAAGGGTGTATTTTGGGTAAGATACAACATTTGAAGCTCCCAAAGAATGGTTCAATAAGGGCTACATGCAGATCGAAACTTGTGCGTAGTGATCTTTATGGGCCTATGCAAATTCTTAAAGCTAAGTCCAAAGTGTTCATTTGCTTCAAGAAGTTTTTGGCTATGGTGGAAAATGTCTCTAAATTTATAATGGGCACCCTCCATTCAAATCGAGGGGGGAATATATGTCTCATGATTTTACTGCATTTTTGGCTAGCCATGCAATAAAACACCAATGCATAGTGATGTATACAACTGATGTTGCTAAAAGAAAAAATAGGTTGCTTACAAAGATGGCATGATGTATGGTCAAGAGTCAAGCTTTGTCACATTTTTTTTGTCTTGAGGCCATCATGTGTGCTAATTATGTACTTAATAGGTGTCCTACAAAATCTTTGTAGTCTCTATGACTCCTTATGAAGCGAGGCATGATAGGAGCCATCTATTGATCGTTTTTGGTTGTTTAGCTTATGCTTTGATACCACAAACACATCGTTGTAAATTGGATGATAAGGATGTTAAATGCATTTTTTGTTGGTTATAGTATTGAAAGCAAAGACTATAGGTTATATCATCCGCAAATAAAACATATCTTGGTTTCGCGAGATGTTGTGTTGTGGAAGAGTTTGTTCAGCTTTTGCTATCATATACTAGAGACAATAATGTAAGCTCACATGACATTTATGACAACTTGTTGCCTCCTTTTGATGGTGGAAACTTGAATGTTAATTCTAAGGAGATAAATGTACAGCCTATGGATGTTTTTGAAAATGCTATGAATCAGCTTATTACTGATGCAGATGTACATGATGTACTTGATGCGGAAAGGCTGAGAATGAGTAGGCTAGAGGTATGCCAAAATGGCATACTTTACGTGATAATGAATTGGATGCACCTATGCCTAGTCGTACTCATTCAGGTTCTCGCCATGCATCTTATGTTATGCTTTGGCTGTTTCTATTTTATGTCATGTGGAGGAACCTTTGTCTTTTGATGAAGCACAAATTTCAAAAAATTGGATGGCTTACATGTAATCAGAATATGATGCTTATAGAAAATGACACATGGAATTTATGTGATTTGCCTCCTAGCAAAAAGGCCATTGGTACAAAGTGGTTTTACAAGTTGAAATGTGAGACAGATGGTGAGATTGATCGCTTCAAGGTCCGACTTTTTGCAAAAGGTTATGCACAACAAAAAGGCATAGATTATGAAGAAACTTTTGCTCCCACTTGGTGTGTGACATGCTTGTTTTCTATTGGCATTGGCAACTCATTTTGGATGGGATGTACATCGATCAGACATTGTTACTACTTTCTTGAATGGTGATATATTTGCGGAAGTTTATGTAACGTGACCTCGTGGTTTTGTCAAGAAAGAACAAGAAGATAAAGTGTGCAACTTCAAGAAAGCTTTGTATGAGTTGAATTAGTCTCCTTGTACTTGGTATGAGAAAGCCAACACTCATTTGGTTAAACCAGGCTTTTGTAATAGTCCAACAAAAAGGACATTGTATGTAAAGCATGAGGATGATTTATTTCTCATTGTCGTTCTTTATGTTGATGATTTGATGATCATTAGACCAAATGAGACACATATTGCTGAATGTAAGGCGGATTTGAATGATGATCTCAAGATGAAAGAAACAGACCTATTGCTACTCCAATGGAAACAGGTTTGAGTCTACATGATGCTTCTTATCCTACCGATGTCACTCATTACCAGATTAATGTTGAGTGTCTTATTTATGTACGCAATACGAGGCCCGATATTCAGTTTGTAGTCTCATAGGTCAGCATATTTGTGCATAGCCTAGGGTCTAAGAATTGGTAGGCTATCAAGAGTATTTTTTCTACTCGAGTGATACTTTACATCTTGGCTTGTTTTATCCCAAGCGAGGAACATTGCTGCCAGATTTATATGTTTTTTTAGACTCAAATTGGGCTGGTTGTTATGACACCTGAGTGTCCACAAGTGGTTTTTGTTTCATGCTTGGCAGTTCATGCATATCATGGTTGAGCAAGAAGCAACCTACTGTGGACATTTCCAATTGTGAGGATAAATACATGGTAGTCTTCACAGCTACGATTGAGTGTGTATGGCTCAGACGCCTTATGAATTACTTGGGTGTTGGACAGCACACTACCCACATCATGTACATTGACAGCTAGAGGGCATTGTCAGCTGCAAGGAATCAAGTTTTTCATGCTCACACAAAGCACATTGAGGTGTATTATCATCACTATATTAGAGAGAGACTCTCAGTAGGAGAGATCAACTTGGCTTATGTGCCAACACAGGAAAGCCTTGTAGATCTTTTCACAAAGGCATTATCTCATGAGAAGTTCAGCTTTATGCAAAGCTTTGGGCTTACTCCCCTTTGTGGATTGATCATGTACTCAAGGCATGGCACTCCCCTATACGCTATGTGCTAGCTCTTATTCACCGCATCACTCCCATGGGGGATTTGTTACCATATATATGTGGTAGTGATGTGTGTGAACATGCTTAGGACCATCGGGGCATTTTTTCTGTCACTAGGAGGGTTTTTCCCCCGTGCATTGTATATACACCCATCACTCTAGGGCTAACTTATCTTTCCATTGTGCACTAAGCAATACACTCTTTGTTGTGTGCCTTGAGCTTCTTCATCTTCTCCAAGTTGTGTGTGTTTCCCTACAACCCTATTTCCAACATAGGTTGCTTAGAAGGATAAATGTTTAAGTAATGTAACACGCATTTGACATTTTTGAGCTACTTTCAATATATGGTAGATTATAACACAAAATTTGATATTCTTTTAGCCTTAGAAGCATATCACAAGCATGTGACACTCAAGAGAGATGGTGTAGTATAGAGTGGGCCACTTGAAATACAAGACCTGGGGATGACTGTGAGAATGATGCATGAGCAATTTGGAGCTGCTTGCAAAACATTACATGTGATGCTCAATATCTTTTTCTAAAGAGCTTTGTAGCTTGATCAATCAATCACAAATGATTTTCTTTGTTTTTTTATGCAAAGCTAAGAACATCATATTAGTCAATTTGAGAATTTTTCAATTCCCACTTTTAAAATGATCTTAAGGTTTGACCACATGGCCAAATCTTAGCCAAAGTTTTGAGAGCATGGATCAAAAGAACTTTTCAAGTACAATCTTGTGGAAGGATTTGGCCTTAAAAAATAGTTTGAGATTTCTCCACCATATGAATAAATCTTTAAGATATTGACGATTCCCAAATTGGCTCTAAATTCTCAAACTCATTAATATGGTTTTCAAGGAGTGCCCAAATTTATGGTAGAGGATGAAGATGCTCATGGGCAAGTAATCCAATTATTTGGGCTCAGATCAAGAGGCTTAGTTATTGCATAGCCTTTATGGATGCATATTTGTTTAGTGATTTTTTGAGATCCTTGAAGGAAAAATGAACTTCGTACTTGTTTGAATTCCATAACTTTTTTCAAAAACTCGATCCATTTCAATAAGAATTTTAAACTTCAATTGACTCTCTATTGATACTTAGTAGATGTTCTGCCAATATTTTTTCTCTACTTTCTTTTGTTATTTTCTAGCTATCCTTGTGGTAGTGGACTCACCATACCGTAATGTAGCACTAATGAATGGGCATGATACTAAGGTGTGGGATACTCAAGCTAAAGAAGTTCCCTTAAAAATGCAAGGACACACTATGACTCTAAATTTCTAAATTATGAGTATGGATATGACAATGTGGTTCTAATCCATGAGTGGTTGCATTGTTTTCTTCCTTCATTACATCATAGTTGTGAACACAATAGTCTAATTCTTAAATCCAATGGTTCACACAAGTTGCTATTGGGAGAATAGAACATCCCTCCCTCACCACTTATCTGTACAAATGAACTTTTCTAGCTAGCTTGTGACCATGAAATAGAGCATATCTTTCTTTGTTACTCAATGTGCCATGCTTTATCTATTTTTGTTTTATGTGCAATGTTTGGTAATGAAATATCTCATATAAATGAAGCTTCTTGAGCGTTTCATGCTTCTCTTTGTTTTTCCTCCACAATGCATTATAGCTCACACTCATAACAAACAACAAACTCAAATTGCCAACCTTGACCATAACTAGTCCATGCCAAAGATAGTTGTGCTTCCACAGAAGCAAGGAGAGAAAGTGGCTATTTCTTCTATAATCATATGTGACACAAAGTCACATCAACTCAATTAGTTACTTGGGGAATACCGTTGTCACAGTGCGTGCTTCTCTAAGGTTGATCAAGAAGGTGCCATGCCTCGTGCTATGAGGCATGTGAGAGAGGAGAAGAGAAAAACAGTAGCAAGTGCCCAATTCAATACTAAAGGTATTGAATTTGAGATAATTAGTACAAAATAAGATCAAACCGACCATAATAATCACAAAAAACCCTCATGGGTAAAGGCTTCAAGATGAGCGCTAGTACCAATAGACAATGAAAAGTTGATACTTGGCTTCCAATAGTTCATATACCCAGTCCCTTCTTGATGTATACTCAAGACTTTGTGGAAGCATACACTTGAGCCCCTTAATGATCATAGATTGGTTTTGTCTTCAAGCATCAACATCCATCCACTTGCACTTAAGCTCACCCTAATTTTTCAAGAAACACACCCCAAAACATTGTCTTCTCCATGTCTCCATGAGAGAGCTTGCTAATAAAACCCTCCTCTGCTGGTTTCCAAAAGAATCCTCCTCTTCCCCTTCATCAAAAGCAAACAAAAACTTCTCTAAGAGCACATCAACCCTGTCTCCATGAGAGACTCTCACTAATAAAAACCTCCTCTGCTCGTATCCAAGAGAATCCTCCTCTTCTCCTTCATCAAAAGCAAACAAAAACTCCTTTAAGAGCACACCAACCCTATCTCCTTCTTCTCTACCTCTTATGCTCCATCCCTTCCACACTTCCTTTGGAGAGATATAGATAGATAGGCTAGATTATCATTCACGGAGGTCAGATATGACCCATGGGACCAAATACAAAATCACTAAAGTTGTTTTTTCAAGGCGAAGGCAATGAGATACATATCAATTAAGGACTGAGGGTCCATAGGCAGGGCAGAGAGAGAGAGAGAGAGAGAGAGAGAGAGATACTCCATGTGAAAGGCCCCTTCATTCTCCTTCTCTTCCCCTCTTTCTCTTTCCACCTCAAAAATGTTTTCTCTCCACTCATCCCAAAACCGTCCAAAAGAATCCCAAAAACAACCATTTGTCTTGCATGCTTAGTTGTGACATTTGTCCTTTTCCAAGTTTAGAGCTCAGGTTCACCCCTTGCTACACCACATGGAGCCCCACTTGGGGTGGGATTGACATGACATCGTGACAACACCCCCTCCTTTTACAATGGAACTCCTTCAACGTAATGTGTGGCCTATTAGGGCCCCAACCACCTGCCTGCATGTGAATGGGGACAAATTGAGCACACCAATGGCCATTGCGTGGCTGTGAAGTACAACAACACCCATTGCAACAAGACCATTGCAACAAGACCATTGCATAGCAACGACAACAGAGTCCACCACTGCACACCCATTCACAAGGAGGGTGTAGTGGCCACCATAGCCACAACGTGTGGCTTGGGGGTCAACCGCCTTTGATGCCTTTACTAGTGTTGCATTGCATTTATATATAGCATAGACCCGTTCTTCCTTCATAAAAAAAAACAAAAACTTCTCTAAGAGCACATCAACCCTGTCTCCATGAGCGATCTCACTAATAAAAACCTCCTCTACTCGTATCCAAGAGAATCCTCCTCTTCTCCTTCATCAAAAGCAAACAAAAACTCCTCTAAGAGCACACCAACCCTATCTCTTTCTTCTTCTCTACCTCTTATGCTCCATCCCTTCCACACTTCCTTTGTAGAGATATAGATAGAGGCTAGATTATCATTCATGGAGGTCAGATATGACCCATGGGACCAAATACAAAATCAATAAAGTTGTTTTTTCCAAGTGAAGGCAATGAGATACATATCAATTAAGGACTGAGGGTCCATAGGTAGGGGGGGGGAGAGAGAGAGAGAGAGAGAGAGAGAGAGAGAGAGAGAGAGAGAGAGAGAGAGAGAGAGAGAGAGAGAGAGAGAGAGAGAGAGAGAGAGAGAGAGAGAGAGACTCCATGTGAAAGGCCCCTTCATTCTCCTTCTCTTCCCCTCTTTCTCTTTCCACCTCAAAAATGTTTTCTCTCCACTCATCCCAAAACCGTCCAAAAGAATCCCAAAAACAACCATTTGTCTTGCATGCTTAGTTGTGGCATTTGTCCTTTTCCAAGTTTAGAGCTCAGGTTCACCCCTTGCTACACCACATGGAACCCCACTTGGGGTGGGATTGACATGACATCGTGAAAGCACCCCCTCCTTTTACAATGGAACTCCTTCAACGTAATGTGTGGCCTATTAGGGCCCCAGCCACCTGCCTGCATGTGAATGGGGACAAATTGAGCACACCAATGGCCATTGCGTGGATGTCATCTTGAAATACAACAACAACCATTGCAGCAAGACCATAGCATAGCAGCGACAACAGAGTCCACCACTGCACACCCACTCACAAGGAGGTGTAGTGGCCACCATAGCCACAACGTGTGTCTTGGGGGTCAACCTCCTTTGATGCCTTTACTTGTGCTGCATTGCATTTATATATAGCATAGACCGTTCTTAAGTTTTTTGCATGTGGGATTATGTGTGCTACCATGTGGTGCATCAAGGTGGATCCACTCCTTTTGAGCCACAACCCTCCACACAAAATCACACAAACTCTACCATAGAACCCCCATCTAGCATCAAAAGTGATCCTTGTAAAGCCCAACACACCATTCAACTCATTGGCCACAATTTGAGCCTCAATTCTTGTCCACAATCTGACAAAAAACCTCCACTACACAACCAATTTGGCACTCACCCAAGAACTTTGAAAAGCCATAAATTGAGTAAATTGAGTCATATCCTCCCCGTTCCAATCTAGTTAGGGTCCGAAGACATTGACATGGCCACGACAACAAATCCCACACAACCAATATAACTTCTAGCATTTAAAAAAAATTCCTATCCACAACTTGCAATCACATCACTCACTAAAATGCACCAAATTCTACAAAATTGCACAAACAACACCTAATTTTTTTTTCTCACCCTACCACAAAACAAAATCACATCATGACGTTCCCCCAATGATCTACCTATAGTTTCTACCTGTAGTTTAACTTGCAATCAGATCACTCACTCAAATGCACCAAATTCTACAAAATTGCACAAAACAACACCCAATTTTTTTCCTCACCCTACCACAAAACGGAATCACATCATGATGTCCCCCTAATAAATTACCTGTAGTTTATCACTTGCATGAGATAGCCTAAAATGTCATGCCAAGTAGTAAACTTATCAGCAAGCCACCCTATCCACTTAGTCACAACTTTAGAAGCACCTAAGGTAGAATGGCAATTGGGAAACTACCTCTATGAAGGTTTCATTCAAGCTAGCTCTTTAGTATGGGCTTCTCTTGTTCTATTGGAAAATAAAAAAATTGGCACTATGCATATGTGTGTAGATTATTGTGGGCTGAGCTCTGTTACTATTAATAATAAGTACCTCCTACTAAGGGTGAATGAATTTTTTGATTCAGTAACATGGAGAATATGATCTTACAAAAATAGATCTATGTTTCAAGTATCAAGTACACATGCGATTTTCACATATACACAAAATTTCCTTTCAAATATGGTTCATAAATTATGAAATTTTAATTATGTCTTTGGGCTTGATCAATGCACTAGCTACATTTAGGCACTTATCAATAATGTTTGAAAACCATACTTGCACAAATTCACTACATTTTTCTCAATGACATCCTGGGTGATTCACTAGTACTGCTAAGGAGACGTTAATTGTGGCTAGTGTAAGTAAAAGCTAAATAGTTTTAAGAAAAGTTATTCTTCCTATGATAGAAAAACCTATGATATAGACTGCAAGGTATGGAACCATGCTCAAATGAGGGGTCCTTCGTGCATGGTCCCACACATGGTTCTCCTCTATCGAGTGCTAAAGTGAGTCCACAAAAGAAGTTCCCCATCAAAGATGGATACCTACTTGACAAAGGGAGGAAGTCTACCAAAATATGCAGACATTTGGTGTGTAATGCTTTATGAGCTCCATGCTAACCAAAGTCCAATGTATCCATTGCATAACAAATACATACACTCATACAAAGGTCAATTTTACAAAGTTTTACTGGCCAAGTTTACATAGACACGTTCAAGACTATTGTGAGACCTTCTTGAATGCCGATTGAAGATGAGCGAAACCTCAACTTCTCCTTGTTGACCACCTTTGTAAACATGTCTGCAGGATTTTCACTTGTATGCACCTTTCTTAGCTTTAGCTGTCCCTCTTCCAAAAGAGTGCGTATGAAGTGATAATGTGCTTTGTCCTTGAATGAAAGGCTGAGTTCTTTGCAAGATGGATAGTGCTTTAGCTATCACTGTACAAGACACAATTGTCTTGTTTGAATCCAACCTCTTCTAAGAATCTGTGAAGCCATAGAATCTCTTTGCTTGCCTCCGTCATTGCTACATACTCTGCTTCCATGGTAGAAAGTGAGACCACTTTCTGCAGCTTTGAAGCCCAACTTACTTCTGTGCATCCAACCGTGAAGACATAGCCAGTAGTGCTCCTTTGAGTATCTTTGTCTCCGGCCATATCTGCATCAGCATACCCTTCTAGAAAAATATCAGTTTCTTCAAAATACAAAGCATTCGTTGTTGTCCCTTTTAGATACCTAAGTATCCACTTCACAACTTGCCAGTGCTCTTTACCTTGGTTATCCATGAACGTACTCACAAATCCCACTACATGTGCAATATCTGACCTTGTCCAAACCAAAGCATACATTAGAGAACCTACCGTTGCAGCATATGGAACTTTAGACATATAGGCTATCTCCTCTTGTGTCTTTGACACATATCCTTGGTTAGTTAAAAGTGACCAGCCAAAGGTGTAGAAACTGGTTTTGCATTTTGCATTGCAAACCTTTCTAGTACCTTCTTGATGTAATCCTCTTGAGATAGCTTTATTGTCTTCTTCGTCCTGTCCCTTGATATTTTCATACCAAGTATCCTCTTTGCAACACCTAAATCTTTCATTGAAAAAGATTTAGACAGCTCCTCTTTTTAAGTCTTTGATGTTCTGCATGTTAGCACTTGCAATCAACATGTCATCAACATACAACATTAGGATGATGAACTTCCCATCTCCCAAATTCTTCATGTAGACACAGTGATCTGAGTTGCATCTTGTGAATCCATGATCCAACATCCATCGATCAAACTTCAAGTACCATTGTCTTTATGCTTGCTTTAAACCATACAAGCTCTTCTTTAATCTGCAAACCATTTTCTCCTTACCTTTTACTACATGTAGATTTCCTCCTCTAAGTCACGGTGAGGGAATGCCGTATTTTCATCCATTTGCTCGAGATTTAAATCATGAGCAGCCACAAGGCTTAAGACAAGACTAATTGAGTTCATTTTTACAACAGGAGAAAAAATTTCTTTGAAGTCAATACCTTTCTTTTGAGAAAACCCTTATACCGCAAGCCTAGACTTGTACCTTTTCTTCCCACCTTCTTCTTCCTTCAGCTTGTACACCCATTTGTTTTGAAGTGCCCGCTTACCTTTAGGCAATTCAACCAAATCCCATGTTTGGTTGCGATGTAGTGAGTCCATCTCCACTTGCATGCTCTTCGTCCATTCTTCTTTGGATTTGTGTTGCATAGCTTCTTCGTATGATTCCAACTCTCTAGAATCTGAGATCAAGAGATGGTTGAAGGAAGGAACAAACCTTTCTGGAGGTCTACTTGCTCTTGTAGATCTTCGTGGAATAGGTTGAGGCTCCTCATTTGGTTGACGTTGTTGCACATTGTCACCGTTTGCAGTCCTTGAGTCTTCATCGTCCTCAAGCTCCATGTACTCATCAACTGTTTCTTTTGTTTGGATTCTTTCCAAGTAACTTTTGTACATATTTTGTTCGTTAAAAATTACATCCCTACTCCTTAAGATTTTACCATCTTCAGGATTCCATAGGCGATACCCAAAGTCACCTTCTCCATAGCCAATGAAGAAACACTTTTTGGACTTTGCATCTAGCTTTGATTTTAGGCTTCTATCTATGTGCATGAAAGCCTCACACCCAAACACTTTGAGAAATGCATAATTCGCCGGTTTACTTGTCCATGCCTCTTATGGAACTCCCCCATCCAATGCCGTTGAGGGTGACTGGTTGATTAAGTACACAGACGTACTTGCATCTCCCGCTCAAAACTCAAGCGGTAGGCCTGCATGTAGCCGCATGCTTCGTGCTCGCTCCATGATTGTCCTATTCATCCTTTCCAAAATCCCATTTTGTTGAGGCATCCTTGGGGTTGTCCTTTGCCTCCGAATGCCATTGCTAGCACAAAAGCCTTCAAAAGCTTGGCTGCATTATTCACCTCCATTGTCAGATCTGAGGCATTTAACCTTGGTACCTGTTTCATTCTGCACAAAGGTTTTCCACCTTTGAAATATGGAAAATACATCGGACTTATTCTTCATGACATAAACCCATGTTTTTCTAGTCGCATCGTCTATGAATGTTACATAGTACAATGAGCCACCAAGTGATGGTGTACTTGCAGGACCCCAAACATCAGAATGAACCAACTCAAGTTTTTTACTTTTTCTTTCATCTCCTGATTTTTGAAATTTTACCCTCTTTGTTTACCATAAACACAATCTCCATAGAACTCTAAGTCTACTTCTTTCAAATCTGGTAGAAGCTTCTTTGTTTGAGGGATTTGAATTCCTTTTGCACTCATATGCCCAAGCCGGTAGTGCCACACCGCACTGTCATCTTCTGTAGCTGTTGCACAAGCTGAAGGATGCGTGCTGATAGGACACAAGTAAAGTGTACCGACCTTTTCTCCCTCGACAACCACCAAAGATCCCTTTGAGATCTTCCACCGTTTGTTTCCGAATGCAATGTTGTGACCTTCATCGTCCAATTGTCCTGTAGAGATCAAATTTTTTTGAAGAGAAGGAACATGCCTAACATCTTTAAGCTTCCATTCATTTCCATTAGCAGTTTTGACAGAAATTGTACCTTTGCCGACAATCTCACAAGCTTCATCATCTCCCAAGTATACATACCCAAAATTACCTTTGGTGTAATCTTGGAAATGTTGCTTGTGTGGTGTCGCATGGAATGAAGCCCCGGAATCTACTATCCAGGAATTAGACACATTGTCTAATGAGAGAATTAGAGCATCTTGCTCTACTTTACCTACCACATTTGCCTCCGATGTTGGCTTGTTGTCTTGAGACTCGGTCTCCTTCTTCTGCTTGGACCAAAAATCCTTCTTGACGTGGCCCTTCTTGTCGCAGTTCCAACATTCAAGGACTAACTTTGTGCGTGACTTGCTCCGTCTTGAGCGATCACGACCCTTTTGGTTTTTGAACCTCTCCTTAGGCCTTCCTCTTGTTTCCACTGACAGTGCACCACTTGAAGATTCTCCTGTGCTTCTCCTTCGTATTTCCTCGCTTAGGAGAACACCCACAACATCATCAAACTTAAGAGTATTTGTCCCAGAAATAGAATTACTTACAGCCATCACAAGGTTGTCCCAACTATCCGGTAGAGATGATAAGAGAGCTCGCACTTCATCATCAAAATTGATTTTCACTGATCGAAGTTGACTTATGTTTGTGTTAAAGTCATTTAGGTGTTATGCAAATTGAGCCATTCTGTGCCATCTTTGGATTGAACAAGCGCTTCATAAGAAATACCTTATTGGATGCCGATGGTTTCTCGTAGAAGTCGTCAAGTGACTTCACCAAGTCCTCCGTGGTCTTCATCTTCGAAACATTGAAGGCCACCATTGACGCCAAGCTTAGCCGGATTGTTACCAATGCCTTTCGATCAAGGACAATCCATGCTTCATGTGCCATTGTTGCGGGCTTCTTCGCAAGACCGCCTAGTGGCAAATAGAGGTCCTTCTGGTAGAGATAGTCTTCAATCTGTATCTTCCAATGTTGGTAGTTTTTGCCGTTGAACTTCTCAATCTTGAGCTTCCCCTCCTCCACCATAACTCCCACTCAATTCAAGGAATCCTTTCCTTGAGATACTTTAGCTACGAGCAAACCTTGCTCTGATACCACTTGTTAGGAAATATGACGTAGCTAAGTAGATAATTGAGTAGATTACTTAATGGAGAGAGATAATTTACACACACAAGAGATTATAGAGTAGAGAGAGAGAGAGAGTACACATGATATACGTGGTTCACCCAATGTGGGCTACGTCCACGGGAAAGCAGCCACTCAATGGCTTTAGTACTTCAAAACAAGAAGTTTAGATTAATATGGTTGAGTGTTTGCAACCATTTGTGGCTTGCACACAGTGTACAGCAAGTCCCTTGCTTTGACACGTGTGACAAATGCGTGCGCGCGTGCGCACACACACACACACACACAGAAGTAAATAGGTTTATTGAGATATATATGTAGCAGAATCGAGAGGGGTTTATTGAGACAGAGATAGAAGGAATACAGAGTGAGAAAGAGAAAGATACAGGCAAAGATAGAAGGAATACAAAAAGAGCTGATTCGAGAGATGTTTATTGAAAGAAGGAAGGAATAGATGAATAAAGAGAGATAGATATATATATAAGTAAAGAGGTTTATTGAGAGTGTTAGATCAAGGGTCTTAGTTGCTACAAACCATGGGAACAAGGTTCAAAGAATGCACACTAAGAATGAAGGTTCTTAATATAGAGCAAGGTGTATATATGAGGGTGGTTGGGTAGAGGAAGAAATATGAAATCCAAAATTCTAAGGTCGTGTCATGGTGTCATGGCTCTCTCAATGGTATGAGAGTTCAAAGACTTTCCAATTAGACATAGGAAGGGCCACCAGCGCTATATTTAGCATCGATGGCTCTTTTTGAAGGATAAGTTGTGGGCCTCATAGGTTCCTTGCATAAAGCCATGGTCAAAATTGACCTTCAAGAAATTTGAGAGAGTAGAGCCAAATCTGGTCACCCCCATGTGAGGACTAAAACTCGCTTCATCGGAATCATAATCAAGAGCCCATAGCTCATGTCATAAGCTCTCTTCCCTTCTTTACATTGTTGGCAGAAGACCATGCCATGCTTTCTTCCTTTTCTTTGTAGAAACAAGCACCTCAATTTAATGTTTTGAAGCTAAGTGACCAAAAGATTTGATAAGAAACCATAGCCACTTGATTTATGTGCAAGGCGTTTGGAGCTTGTCTTTGGCACCACTATCAACACATAATTGCTTTTTTGAGCACCCCCCACCTTCAAGGCCGGATGTGGCTATGCTAGATGTGCAAGGGGATGGGAACAATGAGCTACAAAATGATCATGAATTTGTAAGCATACACAATTTCAACTCATTTCTTTTAACAAATTGAAAGAATGAAATTAGTTTTTCATTGATAAATACAAATTCAATGGCCCTCACAAAGCTAGTTATTAATATTATGATGCAAGTTGCCACTGATTGGTCAAAGCCTCCATCTGCGACCAACCAAGGAACAGATGGGGTAGTGGACCCACCAGCAGTCAGTAAAATTCATTACGGATGAAGGATTGGAAGCTAGTGTCTACTAAGGTGGATTGATCATGGAATAAAGATGCAATTAACACATTCCTGCATAAGTGGATAGATGTTCACCATCTTAGTACAACAACATATGTTCCACGTCCTACAAATACTAGTCTAGCTTTGGAAGGCGAGGCCTACAAGTGGTGGATGGCTAATCCACCTACACAAAAACCCAAGATGTCACTGCATTTTAATCAAATATCTCAAAAATACTTTTTACTTCGTAATGGAGAAGATAGGAATTGGAAGGCATGGGTTGATTGTTACATGCAAAATTCGTTTCTAACCAATTATATCTACAAAGAGATTATCCTTAGTTGGATGAGTTAGATGAGTTCCACAAGGTATTATGTTTTCTTCATGGATTGTGTCTCAACATCAAAGCTACAGTTACCCATTTGCATCCAAAAAATGGAAGATGCAATGGCGTAAGGTGGTGTGTGTGAATGCACCCTTACAAAGAATAAAAGAAAGAATTTAATTCTTTTTTTTTCTTGCTCGTTGTCTGTAAAAAATGTGTGTGTGTGTGTGTGCTCAACAAACACAGTTCACTCCCTTGCTCTTCTCCTTTTTGTCAACGCTACAACAGTGATTCCAAGCTTGCTCACAAAGCACTGCTAGATTTTGAGCCTTCCTTAATGTTCACAAGCTTTACAAAGCCCTCCCACAACTGCTCATTGTCGGCTGCTAGCGCTATTGAATCTTGCCCAAAAATCTCCAAATTGCCTTGATTTTGCACCCCCCTCAAAGCCTTTCAAGTTCATCGTCTTCACCAGCTCTCCAGCTTTCAATTTTGAGCTATCTATGCTCTGCTTGACTGTGCTATTACTTGCCTGATTCTCCTTGCTTGCAAGCCTTGGTCGATTCCTTGAAATTGTGTGTGTGTGTGTGTGTGTGTGTGTTTAAGTGTGAATCACACACATATTCCAAGCTCTATCTCTACACACCACCTGCAATGGAGAGTGCCCTAGTTGATCTGTGTAGCAACTCTAGGCTGCCGATTCGGTAGCCGAAACTGTATGTGGGCTCAATTGAACCCCCTCTACTTCATAAATCTGCAACCAGGGAGTGTGTGGGCTGATCCGCACTACTCTCTAGGCTCTGGTGTGCACTCTTGCTGCAATCGAATGAGCTCTTGTAAATAAATGTGCAAACCAAGCTCCAATCAAACTCCCACTAGATAGAGCTCAAATCTGCACAATAACTGCACTCAAATAAGCTCACAAGGTCAAATTAGATCTCCAAGATCTACTAGGAATCCCCAATTTTCCAAGCCCAAGAGGGTTGCGCACATCGGGGTTCCGATCTTGTTAATTCACTCCGATCCACCTCGATCCATTTCCACCTCCAATCCGGATTTGCACAAGGAAACTCCGTCAAGCTTCCATAGCCACCAAGCTCCGCATTTTCATGTCTCACCGGGAAGCCATCACATGCGTGCCTAATCATTGTCGTGGCTCTGGTACCAATTGAAGAGTGCATGTGCGAGGTGTGAATGCGGTGCGGTGTGTGCATGCAAGAAGGGGAGAGGGAGACCGTAGACTTTGTGTGGGTGGAGTAGGGCTCATAATGAGATACTCCTTATTGTTGTATATAGTCACACACAATAAGGTGAGCAGTGGGTGGACGCCCATAGCCTGAATGATCGGGCAAGGCACAAACACCTTTAACCCAACATTTTATCTCCTTCTTTTTTCTTTGAATACATTCTTTGTGCATATATGAATGTTATATGTGAGAGTTACATGAGTGCAAATTCTCTCTGACTCCCATGAATCCCCTTTCTCTCTTTATGTGAGTGCATGTTTGTACATATCTTATCGCATAAGATGATGAAACTATTTATACATCAATGAATGTGTATGTGTTGGTTTTGTGCTAGCATGTGTGTGTGTGTGTGTGTGGACACATTTGTTTCCTTGTATACAAAAACAACACTCATCCTATATGTGTAAACATGATCACACAGGTTGAACATAAGTTGTTGTCATCTCTCAATCTAGTGTGCATGATGTCAATGCTATGTCCTAGTGTGGATGCTATTGTTGCTATGTCTGCATGTTTTCCACCTCTCAATGCATTGATGCGAGTGTGAAAGAATACATGAGGATCTGGTCTAAGTGAGAGAAACAATTTGTGTGGCAAGCTATGAGTGTGGTGATGACAAAGGTGCATGAAGGAGGTGAAGCTTCAAAAATAAGCACATGGATATAGATATGGAGATATAGAGCTTTAAAAGATGGAAATAGTCCAGAAAAACTAGGGTGGCAAGCTATACAAATTCTCCAGGATGAATAGAAAAATCTTTTGTGTTTAAAAGTGCAGATATCCTCACAATGTACCATGGAGCCAAAAATATTGCCTCTCTCTCTCTCTCTCTCTCTCTCTACTTTCTATCGCCTCTCTCTTCTTTCTACGATTAGCGGCCACAATAGTAGACTCTTAGTGGAATCAACCTCCCATAGTGCTACCTTGTAACCATGTGAGTTGGGAGTCTATGGCTTTCTTAAGTGACTAAATAGTTTAAAAAAATGTGGGATGCACCTTCATCTACCAATAAAATATGCACTTTGTTCCCTTTGATGGTAAGCATGAGCTTGGACAATTTTGTGTAGATCACTACTCAACTTCTTGTGTGTGCAAGGGGCTCTACATGCACCTCCTTGGAGAGAGAGAGAGAGAGAGAGAGAGAGAGAGAGAGAGAGAGAGAGAGAGAGAGAGAGAGAGACTTAGCTTTGCATGCATGCAAAAGCAATGCCCTTTTCCCTCCCTTTGCTTTGATACCAAGCGTAAACACCGACTGACATTCTCCCATCCAATCCCCTATTTATATGCAAATAGGGGTCCCTATGCCATCCATTTGTAGGAGCTACCCTTGTCCTTGCACAAAAAATATTTGGTGGCTTTCTTGCTAGCTCTATTTAAGCTTTATAATGGAGATTTTTTGGTAACTTTTTGGCTAGCCTACTATGAACTTGTCAAATAACCATGAATTCCTTGTTTTATGCATGCTAACGCTTTCAAAGATAGTAGTTCTCTTGTAAACTAAGCATACAAGTAAGGCAATTTGAAACAATGCAAAAAAACACTATTGTAAGTCATTCTATATTTAAAATCACTCAAATTTTGAAGTCCTACTAGTATCATATTTATCATAGCTTGACACTATCATGCAAATAGTCCTTGTCTCATAGAGACCAATATGAGGACTTGATGGATTGATTGATATCTTGTAAGAGCAACAAGGGTATCCAAGTGATTGCTAACTAACTAATTGTGCACCTTGATCTCTCTCTCTCATAGAGACCAATATGAGGAGAGGGATTGATCAATAGTTTCTCATAGGAGCGACAAGTGTATCCAAGTGCCTGCTTACTAACTAACTAACTCCACCTTGATCTCCCCCTCTATCCTTAAAGTATGATACCTCATCACTTCACTTATCGGAAAGTTTAGGAGAGAGGAGAACCGATGATGGAGTTATCTCTAATATAGGCCGTACACACACACTTTTTTTAAATAATATTGTCAGGTTGAATTACCAGTGGGAAACCTCAAAACAAGGAAAACCCATAGAAAGTATTACAAACATTAAATCAAAAACATTCAAACTAGGGCTCGTAATGACTAGGAGGGAGCTCGTCCAAGTCATAGGCAACTTGAAGAGACTATCTAAGAGATATCTTGAAGAAGTAAACATATTCCACTTGAATCTGCTGAAACATAAGGGAATTCCATGATGTCCACACTGTCCATAGCACCCAAAAGCTAACCCAATCAAAAAAGTATGCATACGGCCGAAGCAAGGTGGAAGCACTCCAAAGATCCAAAAAATTCTACCAAAATGTATGCTAGGGAAACACAAGTGAAGAGCTGTAGAGATGCAATCCACAAATTGTTGCGTACAAGAAGAAGACCACAATAAATGTGGAACATTCTCAATGTTTGCACCACAACGAACACATTGCGAAGAGGCCAATCTTCTGGAGCACAAAAAATTGCTAGTTGGGAGAACCCCAACGATCCATCTCCACATAAATAATCACTCCTTCAGAGGTAGCTTAGCATGCCACACTTTCATAATTTTACTTAGCCACCAAGTAACACTCTTATTCATATTCCATACCTTGTTACAGTCTTCTTGGATTCAGGAAGATGACTGCAAATGACAGTACACTTTCTTTGCAGATATGAAACTAAATGAAGGACTAACATAGAGCCAATCAAAAATTTGATTCTCCTCAACCAGTGGCGGAATGGGAGATATCGAGTCAACTAGCTCCTTAATAGTGTCCCACATGCACCTGTAATGTAACCCAAGCCCAAAGGTAAGAGCAACCTGTCTAAATGAGAGCATCCGTACATCATCGTACACCACATTTGTTATCCTGTTAATACCTTTTTGGGAGAGAAAGTAAGGCTCTCTAGGAGAGCACTGAGCAAGAGTTTGATAAAAAACTCGACTCCAATGTAAACTCTCCAATCAAAGCGAAATTCCACAGGCGTCATCTCTACCATGCCACAACAATTCCCGTGTGAACAATTTCCAATCCGCCACAAGACTGGAAGCAATAGGACATCCATGTATTGTAGCTTCAAACTTACCAAAAACCACATCCCAATAGGACGGCTGCCAATGGCCGAAAGCTGGCGTAGAAACCGCATGAGAGCACAAAAACGCAAAATTTGTGTCTAGGGCTGTTTTTGCTCAACCGATACCAATAAAAAAGTAGCCCTCCTTGCTGTAACATGAGAACACAAATGCAAAATATTCAGACCACCACAACGCTTTGGAGTACACAGCTTATCCATTGCAAGCAATTGCATGCCCTTTTTTTGGGAGAAAGTAGACCATAAGTGCTTCAAAATCCAAGACATGAAAACCCGAAGACGACAGGGTGGCCAATACAACAATGGCAAGAAAAATTGCATGTATACCACCAAAATGGAATATACTATTCTGAGTCTTACATGCAACGGCCAAGTAGACCTCAATTTATTCTCAACCCAATCTAGCAACTTTGCATTGTTAAACGACCAAGCCAGTGGATAACCAAGATGCCTCACAATTTGTTCAGGCTTCATTATATCACCTAGCCATAATACAGAGTGCCAATCCATTTGCTGCAATGACAACAATTTAGATTTTTGGAAATTCACTCGTAGACATGCAGCCAACCCATAAACATGTAGTGCTTCAATAATACATCGAACATCCTTAGGTTGATTTCAAGGCCAAAACATGGAGTCATCCGCATACGCTTGTGCCACAAAATGATCACAAGATGGTAGTTCCAATCCATGTAGCTGGGTTGACGTTTTCAAGGAGTCCAGATACAACAATAGGGGATGTGTAGCAATAGCATACAAAATAGCACTCAAAGGGAAACCTTGCCTAACCGATCGACCAAGATCTCAGAACAGAGTCAGCTCACCGTCAAGAATGACTATGTTCATACAGAAAATAGACTACTTGACGCATTCTGGACCCAACGCCCAAAGCCATTATGATCTGAGCAATGAAGTCCCAATGAACAATGTCAAATGCTTTCTCTATAACATGCATGATAAGTACATCTTGTCCATTATATTTTGCGTACTCAATTCCAATGAAAGCATTAGCAATATTATCCATAATATGCCGTCGAGGGATGAATCCAAACTGAGCCGAATGTATACCACCATAGAGAAAATGGTCATTAATACATGCAGCTATCATTTTCGATAATAGTTTGTAAATGACCGGCATAAGAATTATTGGATTCCAATGTGAGAAGTATTCCCACAATGCTTGCTTAGGAAACACTTCACCAATCCTTAATCGTAGTCCATGCATGGTTTATCATGAAAAGTAGAGGCTGCTTAAGGGATTCCCAAAAGCGAAGGAAGAATTCAACTGTAAACCTGTCCCAATCAGGTGATTTCCACTGAGCAGGATGCAACAAAGTGTCGTGAAACTCATCCTCAGTAAAACTGGCCTCAAGGGTAGCTACATCATTCATTGTCAATATAGGATGTAAATATGACAATGTACAATAGCTTTCTGGCTTGCAAAACCTCACTTGCGGGAGTCTCAGGTTTGGCAAAAACCCGTTGAAAATGATCCACCATGGAATCCACCAATTGACTTTTATTGGCCGTCCATTTCCCAATATTATCCTTAATCCTTTTGATAGAGACAAATTGCCTCAAATGGTGCAAATGCTTAAAGAATTGTTTCGATGGACAACCTTTATCCATAAAATTGTATTGCCAGCTTGATCTAACTTTCCATCTTTTAAGTTTCCTCTTGTTATTATGCATCAACGGGGCTTTAACTGCACATAATTCCTCTTGCTCCAAATCAATAAGCCATCTAGCATCTACAAGGCTTTCTAAAGCTTGACAAGTCACCTTATCTTCCTGTACTTTATCTCCCAGTTGGAACAAGTACCACAAACCATAATTCTGTATGACTGCTTGGATGCGCATGACAAAATGATACCAGGCCACATCCACATCAATAAACATATGAGAGACAAGTGGAGGAATCACCGCTTCAATCAATGTTTGGAATGTCTTATGTGAAAGATATGCATGATTAATATGCAACAATCGCTTATGGGGAAGCGAGGAATCTGCATCCAAAGCCTCAAAATGGACCAAGAGCCAAAGAGGAAAATCATCAGATAAAGTAAAAGAACAATCGATCCTCATATCACATGCAAACATATCATATTGCGGAGTGCGTAGTACATACCAACGATCCAATCGTGCTCATGAACAAAAGTATAACCCCGCCCTGAAGGGTGAGTACTGGCCCATAGATCAAAAGCACCTGTATTACTGACCATAGCATCCCAAGAAGAACTTTCAGAGCTCAACATAACCCTATACACACACACACACACATATAGATAGATAGATAGATAGAGAGAGAGAGAGAGAGAGAGAGAGAGAGAGAGAGAGAATTGCTAAGCTCTAATGCAAAGAATTTAAACATGGCCGACGCTTGTGTGTAAAGGCCTCCCGCCCGTCTTTCTATGGGTTGGCGGGCGCCGTCATAAGTCCTGCGATTTTCTTGATCTTGTTTCCGATACCTCAGACAGTTGTGCCGTCTCTCTCTCTCTCTCTCTCTCTCACGGTGGGTGCAGCACGGCCAGGTTTGGGGCTGACAGCAAGCTGGTAGGGCCTACTCGCTGCTTTTAGAGGTGGGCATTGTACTTACAACCTTGTTTTGGTTAATGCATTTGACAGAAATTGTGAAGAGGATTTTCAGCAATTGTAGTTTAACGGCCCTCGCCATTGTTTGTTGCTGTTCTGTACAGGTTGCGTCTATTTGGATCCAGCTATGGCTAAGCGTCGTGTGTAGCATCTGGGCCTGTTTCTATTGTCCTGGGTAACTAGCTTTTCCTAAACAGTCAACTCGCTCATTTGCAGCAGCAATTGCTGTTGACAGTTTTTGACATCTTTATTTGTTTTGAACATCAAACATGCTGGGTTGGGATTAAACATTTCACGAGTTTTTCAGGGCTGTGGGAAAATGTGGTGGTCTGCAAATGGCGTATATGGGTAGATTCATACCTGCTGATGACTTTTGCAATATAGGTGAGTTTTCCATCTCTCCTTTACACAATGTTGGAGCTCAGTTTCATTAGCTGCTAGATAATATACAAGTTTTTGATTTTTTGAATGTATGCTTTTGCATGAAGTACTATTCTGGCTCTATGGCTTTGTACTAGTTTATAGATTTATGGATATTATTTTCATATAAGTGTTTTGTTGTTTAATGTGAGTGTACATCTATTTAAAATGTGGCTCTAATGGAAGTAGTTACATATTTTTTTCAAAATTTCTCTTTTATAGCAGATTATTGACTGGATTAGTCTCTCAAAGTAGCGGCAGATGATGCACTGAGGTGGCACAAAACCTGTGGCAAGGGTTTAACACCTCGCTTATATATGGTGAACTTTGAACAGCCAACCAAATCTCTCAAAATGCTTGCATGAGCAAATAGGGCAGCCCATGAAACTGGGCAGCCACCCACAAGAGAGAACCTTCATCTCTCATGCAGCAAGCGAACCCCTTGAAAAGCTTTGCAACAAGAAAGGAGATGTAGGATTGCACGCGTGCAAGAGAGGAAGAATGCGGTGATGTGGATGAGAGAATGATCATACACACAAAGAGAGGAGGATAGAGGCGATTTGGCAAGAATGTTGACAATTGTGTACTATGAAGTCAAACCATAACCGATTGTAGGGTGTATAAATATGCTAACATAAAAGTAGCCTCTTTCAAATGTAAAGCCCCTTATTATAATAGTCAGGGCCTAACACCTTCCGCAAAGAGTGACTTGCCCACATGGTCCACTATCGGGTAGACCTATTCGTGAAACAAGGCCTAGATGAAAAAGACTACGGAGCATACATGAGGTATAGAAAAGAGATCAAAAGCTCTAAGACTGCTTCTCAGCTTTGGATGGGATATTGATCCATGGGAGCTAGAGGAAGCATTGAGTAAATGTGGTTTTATGAAAACTTTCGTTGCATTCTGAGTAATTCGCCAATCGCACCATTGATTAACTCCCTTAAACAAAGTGGTGCATGCTTTGTTCGGACATGAAAGACTAGGTTCCTTGTAACCACTTCTAGCTACTGGTTGGGTGGAAAGACAATGGACTAGCACAATTTGCATGGCTTGATACACTTTAACACTTTCAAACAACTAAATAACTGAACTAAACAAGAGTGTGAAGAAAGATGATGGAGCAGGATGCTCCTGCACAAAGAGAGTCAGTTGCCATGAACTGCCACTGTCAGGCCCCGGTTGAGTCTGTGTACAAGGGACAGCAAGAATCTATGAGTCCTGATCGAATCCTTAATCTCAATCTCCAAAGGATTAAATCCTTACTCTTCAAATCCCAAATGTGTGTGCATGTGTACAGTGTTTTGTGTGCTTGCACTAAGGATTCTTATATTGGTTCTAAACCAAAAAAGCAGCAGGCACTCATAAAGCATCCCAAAATTTGACTTGCACTTGCGTAATAGGGCAGCCCCTCCCCCCCCCTCCCCCCCCCCGGGGCCAAAAAAATAAATTATTTGCGATCTCTGCTGTTTAGGCTCAAAGAAGGCTTTTGAGGGTTAGAGAGAGAGAGAGAGAGAGAGAGAGAGAGAGAGAGAGAGAGAGAGAGAGAGAGAGAGAGAGAGAGAGAGAGAGAGAGAGAGAGAGAGAGAGAGAGAGAGAGAGAGAGAGAGAGAGAGAGAGAGAGATGAAATGAAATGATATATTAATGTCTTCAAAAGGCCAAAATGACCTATGAGACCATCAGATACAAAGTGGTGAATCCAATACAATGTCTGAAGTACAAGTACAAAAAGTATTGAAAGTAAAAATAAAAATGAGAACTGAAATGAAGTGTGAAATGTGAAATGTGAAAATGTAGAATAGGCCCTCAATGACAATCTGGGTGTCGTGCTAGAATGTCTCTGATCCTCTGCTGAAGTCTTCGTCGATGTAGTGTGCTCCTGTGTCTCGGTCGTGGTCGTCTCGATCTCCCGAGCTCAATCGCCCTGTCAATGAGGGTGCCTCTGGTATGAATGCGGGTACAACCCTGTGCTGGTGGTTGGTCTCTTGGTTCCCTCGATCCAAAGAAATCTGTGATCTGTCTCTGCGATTGTCGTACTCCATGTCTCCCCAATAGATTGTCTCTATGTCGGTGTAGCTCAAGTAGATATAAGCCAAGGCATCTCTGGTCCTGATATCTCATGACTCTATCTAGGGGTCCAAAACCCTCCCTGAATAAGCAATGGAAGTGCCCTCGTATCTCATAATACACAGTGCAGTGGCATATGTAGTGTAGCTCTGTCTATGGCTCTCTACCGCATAGTTGACATATCCTAGACTCTGGTGGTATCCCTCTGAATCTACCCGTCTCAATCTCCAGTTGGTGTGAGGATGTGCGAATCTGACCAATAGCACATCGCAGACCATGAGACAAATGAGTGTCCATGTAGTTCGGACGAGTCACAAACCCATCCCCTGAAAGTTGGAGAAGGTGCTCTTTGTAGAAAGCCATCTTCGTGCCCAACTCTTGTATCGGCTCTACCCATGTCCTCCTGGTGTCCAACTGTACAAGATCCTGACGAATGAGTCTAGTGATCTCCGTCCGTGTGACTGGCAGGGAGGGTGCGTCCAGGGAGTACTGAAAGAGAGGCAATCTATCCATGCTGAAACCATGTCTTTGAAACCATGAGGTCATCTGTGCATACCAACATGATGCATCTCCCTGCATCGCTAACTGTCTAGAGGACTCAAGAGCCAGTCTAGTATATCTGCCTCTATGTGTATCCCATAGACTGTGCATAAAGGACACTGATCTGGTAAGAGCCTCAATCTCTATAGGAGGGGCGGCTACCTCCGCTCGAATAATCACATGTGGTACAGAAGCCTTGACTCTAATCATCCGGGATATCATAAATACCAAGGGTCTCTCCATGTTCCTCCAACTGTCATGATTCACAGATGGTCCCCAAACTTGGACCCCATAAAGCATAGCTGAAGCAACCAAAGTATCAAAGAGCCATAGCTTTGTTCGTGGTTCTTGAAACTGAACCTGCGAACACATCCTCTCTAGCCCTCCCAATGCCGCATAGGCTCTGGACAGTCTAGTCTCTGCTGCTCTCCTCAGAGTAAACCTCGGTCCCGTGAATACCACCCCCAGATATGTATATTCATCTGTGTACTCCAGTGTCCTGACCATATACGAGTGTAGGTGCCGATGTCTTGACCCACTGTGGTGTGGTGTTAAACACCATAACCTTGGTGTTACCAAGGTTCACAGACAATCCACTATCCTCTGCAAAGTTGTGCAATGCATCTAACTGTCTCTGCATGCCCTCTGGCGACTCTTATATCAACACAATATCATCAGCATATAATGATAAAGGGATCCATGTCCTTGCCAGCTGAGCACCTCTGTCACCCTCTCTGTCAATGTAGGCAGAGACCTCATCTACATACATACCAAAAAGTGTAGGGGACAAAGGACACCCCTGTTTCACTCCAATAGTGGAATGAACAATGTCCGAAATCCCCTCAGGAGTGCGTACCTGGCCAGTCACTGAGTCGTATAAAGCCATGATCCCCCATATGATCTCTGTGGGTACTCCCAACTTCAGTAGCCTGTGCATCAATCTGGCCCTCGGCACTGTGTCAAATGCCTTGCGGAAGTCCACAAAGCAACAATACATCCATCTCCCATGTGCCTGACCCTCCTCAATAATGGCTCTGAGTGTAAGAATATGGTCCAAAGTGGAGAAACCCCTTATGAACCCAGCCTGTCCTGCTGCTCGTATGCCCTCATTTTCTGCCCATTTACTCAATTGCTGTTCAAGAATGGATGCATACAACCGTGCCAATGTGTGCCCTATCATAATAGTACGGTAGTTCCCTGGTACCGTGGGGTCCCCTGCCTTGAAAAGAGGTACAATAGTAGATAATCTCCAAGACTCGGGTAGTCCCTCACACATGACACGGTTAAACAACCGCGCAAGAATCTCTGACAGTAAATCTCTAGCATGTATCAAGTGCTCTGCCACCAAACCATCATGATCATATGCTCTCCTAGTCCTCATCCTGTCAACGGCGTTCTTCACCATCTCAGTGGTAAAGAAGGTACTAGTGGCCGGACATGGTTCTAGAGGGTTTGGTAATGGTGGTTGCCCAGGTACTGTATATAATGATGCTGCATATTGACCCCAAATCTCGGGAGAGGTAATCACTGGAGGAGGTGAGTGCTCATGGAAGAGACGCCAGGCCTCACCTGAATCTCGGCTCAAAAAGAGCTGATACAAATCACGTTCCATTTGGGCTAAAAAGGCCCGCTTCTTCCGTCGCACTAAACGCCGAAGGGCAATCCGAGATTGTCTATATGTAATGACTCCAAGTATAAGCTCGCTCTGAATCTGAACTCTCATCTCTCTGCACTCCTCATCATACCAACTATTCTGAGGCATGTTCCCAGAACGTCTTCTTTGATCTGGTTGAGTGTGTGGGTATGCCTCTGCTGCTGCCCCATGCAAGATCTCCGTCAATAAAGTGGTGATCTCCTCCACTGTATATACATGCTCGGCTGCCCCCATCCGTCTGTAAATCTCTTCCACATAAACTGAATCCGTCTCTGGTGTAAAAGTATACCGTGTGTGCGCAATCCTCCGTGGTGTTTGAGAGACACTATACTGGAAAGAGACTGAAAAAGTCAGGAGAGCATGGCCCACTGCTACTCCAACAGGCCTAGGGCGCACACTGAGATCTTGAATATGAGAGATGAAGCTCGATGAAGTCATGACATAGTCCACTGTACTGGCCCCATGTCTGTGTGGAAAGCATGTGAATCCCCCAGACGAAGGAAAAATCTCTAGACCATTAAGTATGGCCAGACCATGCGTAGTTGTCATCTCCATGAGATATCTCCCATACTCTGTGTGCTCTTTATCCTGTGAGTGTCTGTCAAGTCCCATCTCCGATATATCCATCTCTCTAAGCATCTCCTCCGAGGTATCATAAAATACCGTTTGGGAGTTGGCCGTCCTGGCATTAAAGTCTCCCAAGAGAATGATATCTCCATCTCTAGAGAACTCCCATATGTCATCATCAAGTATAGAGAAAGGGGATTGCCCTCTAGGTGAGGTGTAGACTGATGTGCTAGGGGGAAAGTAACATATAGCAATGTATAAGAATCTGCCTGTCTCAGCTCTCAGTCTCACCCACATGTATCTCGCCTGGTCATCTCTCCGGACAATCTGTAATAGCGGCTGCAACTCTTCCTTGAATAAGACTACTACCCCTCCTAAACCTCGACTTCCATGCTGGGATCTAGCGTCTTGCCGACAAGCTGTCTCCCATAAATAGCCAGTCACACTTGGCATCAACTGTCCAGATTTTTGATGTGTCTCCGAGTAAAAGACAATGTCTCTATCTCTAAAGCTATCTTCAAAGGCACCCACATCCAGCCTATATGATCCATTACAATTCCATGCCGCCATCCGGAGTGTGGTCCCATATGTCTCGCACCGTCATGCTGTGCGTTTTTCCAAAACCACTACTTTCCCTCCTCTGTAAAAGGCAATTTTTCCCTTCTCCCTTGCTGCCTTGATCTCTGGCATCAACTCTTGCATATGTGCTATTTGTGCTAAAGTAAGGTCATCCCCCATAAATATTCCAGTTTTCTTAAGTGCTGGTCTCTTCTTCAGGAATTCCTTCCTTGTTTCCAAAGTCGGGAAACGCAAAATAGGTGCTTTCTCTTTGACGTTTCCCTTCTCATCCACTCCCTTCTTTCCTACTCTCCAAGCACCTGTGTGCATAGGTTCCGGGATGCCCATGCGCTGCAAGAGTTCCTTCACTTCGTCTTCTACATTTTCGGTGTCTTTGATACCAGTAATACGCACATGGAGGGCTCTAGTCCTCCTCTTCTGTTCCTCCTCAATGGTCATATTGATGATGGTAGAAGTCTGTGCGGCTTCTGGCATCCGGGCCTTTCCTTTCTTTGCACCTTCAATCCATTTTTCTGCTTCGTCAACTTTATCCTGTGTTTTAGAAAGGCGCTCCGCCCATGAGGAAGCCTCTTTTGAGTTTAGTTCTTCCCCTTCGCGCAGAGTTTTCACCTGCTCCTTAATATCTTCAAGCTCCTTTAACATCGAGGGCTGATTTCCCCCTTCCGTTTTGGGCATAATTTTGCACGCTACAAGTTCCCCTTTAAGTTCTTCAATCACTGCATCTTTTTCCTTCATGCACTTTTCCACATTGGTTTTCCAAGATTCAAAGCTTGCAATTGCCTCATCCAACTTTTTCTGCATAATACATTCCATTACATTCACTTCTGCCCGCATTAGAGCCTGCATCTCCCCATTCACAGATAGATACATCTCATCATGCTTATCTAGCATCGCTTTATCGAATTCTTTCCTCATATCTGCATACATAGAATTCTTATAACTCTCTGCGTTTGCGTACATCTCTTTCTTGATGTCATCTCTCATAAAGCTGAGCTCAGATTTAATCATCACTTGAACCCTCTCCATCATTAAATCATCTTGGATTTTGACGGTTTTCCCTGCCCGCAATGAGCTTGGCGAGAGTATGCTATCTCTGTTCCTCCGCTTGAATGTCGCTTTCATTTTTTGTGGCGTGGTGAAGCCACTTGCTTCACCATCCTCGACTGGTTGGTCCATCCGAGAGAGAAGAACAAAGCGAGCACTGAGTCAAGGCCCTCACCAGCTGAGGTCTGGGCTCCGCCCTGGTTGGCCTTGCCCTCCTCACCAAGTCCTAGCCCTCGTCCTGGCTGACTTGACTGCTCTCGTCCTCGCCCTGGCACTGGTCTCGTCTGGTCGCCCTTGGCTCTTCTAGCCCTCTCCCTTGGTAGGCAGCTAGCTCTCGCCCTTGGCACAGCTCGCCCTCGTCCTTCAGAGGTTAGGGCCCTCGTCGTTGCCCTTGGCAAGCTGCTCGCCCTATTGACACAGGACCAGCAGCTCGACCAGGTCCACCTGTTCGCCCTCGACCAGGTCCAGCAGCTCGGCCCGCCTTCGACCAGCAGCTCGCCCTCGTCCCTCGTCCTTCGACCAGCAAGTTGGCAGCGCGACGAGCTCGCCCTTCGTCCAGCAAGGCAGCGCGAGAGGGTTTGACTCAGCCTGCTCGCCTTCGTCTCAGTCTCCTCCCCTCAGATATCTCGTCCTCGTCAGCCTGCTCGCCACATAATGCTCGATTTTGTCAGGCTGCTCGCCCTTAGGCTGCTCGCCCTGGTCCAGCTGCTCGCCTCAGGCTGCCCGTCCTCGCCTCAGGCTGCTCGCCCTCGCCTTCGTCCAGCTGCTCGCCCTCGCCCTCGTCCAGCTGCTCGCCCTCGCCTTCGTCCAGCTGCTCGCCCTCGCCCTCGTCCAGCTGCTCGCCCTCGCCTTCGTCCAGCTGCTCGCCCTCGCCCTCGTCTAGGCCAGCTGCTCGCCTTCGCCCAGCTGCTCGCCCTCGCCCTCGCCCTCGCCCAGCTGCTCGCTGCTCGCTGAGAGAGAGAGAGAGAGAGAGAGAGAGAGAGAGAGAGAGAGAGAGAGAGTCTTGTCTCTATAGACCTATAAAGAGAACATTATTCAAACAAGAAAATCTCATGCGCTACAGAAAGAGAAAATCTGCCAAAAGGTTTAGAGAGAAAACATTAGCAAATTCTAGAGAGAATAATCCTGCCAGGAGAGAGCAACAATCCCCTACTACGAAGTCTGCCTATGAGACATCAAGGTACAATTGTGAGATCCCCTCTTTCATCCCAAAATAAAGGAAAAACTGAACGAGAAAACTAAAATGGCTTGGCCGATTGGAGTATACAACCACTGAAAGAGGATGATATAGGGCGATGTAATGTTGAGGAGGATGCAGCTATTAGAGTTTCATCTTCTATCCACTTGTGGCTCTACTAGCTCCATGGAGCAGATTAGGGATTAAGGCCAATTTTGTGCTTGTGCTTAGTTGTATTTGAGGTAGACGCACCTTCTCCAACAATACAAGCCATGTATTTGCCCACTCGATAGGCTGGCATGAGGCAGGATCCCGTTCCTTGGTCATAGTGGGTTTGAAATCTCATTTTTATGGCTGATGTGGCATTTATTTTCCAAGGCTCCTCCTATATATAGGTCACTGGGTTTATTGGAGGAGTCATGCACTCTCTCTCTCTCTCTCTCTCTCTCTCTCTCTCTCTCTCTCTCGTTTTGGATTGACACTGTTTTGTAGATCCGGACCGGCACATTATGTTGCTCTTGCAAGTTTCACCGGGACGGGTTGTCCTAGGCTTGCTTCATTGCGACGGAGGGCTGACCAGAGCTGGGAGGCTGATTCTAAGGAGTTCTCTTTTTGCCGTAGATCTGAGATCCGGTGGTTGCCCTTGATTGAGAGGTGTTTTGCTTGCGGTTGTAGACTTGATCGTCATCCAATTCTCCTTTTCAGCTGCACCTTTGACATGGTATCGAGCCATGCTGTGCTTTCAAGTCAGATTGGTGCTTGGGTCCGGTGTCACAAACTGCTGACGTGTCAGAGGGTTAGGAATCCCTGAGTGCAGTCTCGGCCAAGGGGCTTAAACCCTAATAAAAGAAGGAGTCCTCACCAACTTATAGGTTTCTGCCGATTGGCCCCATAATTAAAATGGGTTAGGATTTAAAATCCTCACCTCCAACCAACTTACAAAACTCTTCTCGAGGGGCTCAAGCTTAAAAAAGCACGTGCGCGCATACACACACATACACACAACATACACTCCAGATTTGCGTAAAGGGCTATGACGTAGCAGTTGCACAAAAATCCATAAATTACGCTGATGACTGATGATGTGGAAACAACGTACAGATTGCCCTTTGGGTGCAATCTTTTGGACGAGATGCTTTTAGAACGTGCTTCTCTTCATGTAATTTGTCACGTGCGCACTACACTTGTGTCACATGGCCCACGCTTCTGCTACAGTTTAGCGTCAGTCTTAGCATAGGACCTAGCCTGCCACTTTGTGAGCCTCTAGCAAGACGTACATGCCTAGGCCGGTCATAGTTGCATATCCTTGGTTAAGTCACTTATGCATATAGGCATATGAACAGTCACTTAAGTCATTTATTAATAAGTGACTTTTGACATGACATTTATCAAAAGTAGGTAGGGCAAATGGCTAAAGGACCTATAAAAGAAACCCTTTGGGCACCAATAGAATGCAGAGGAGCACTAGCAGAGCCTCTCAAGAAGCACCAGTAGGACCGACGTTTTTGCACCAGCAAATCCTCAACATTTTTGGCCTCCATCAACACCAGCCACTTCAGCATTTTTGGAGCATCTGCCTCAACGTTTTGGATAGCAGCATTTAGTCATCAAATCGCAGATTTCAACCCTCAAGTCAGTAGCATTTTCACTTTTCAGCCCATCGTCGTCCCGGTGAGCCCACAACCTCGTCATCATCGTCGTCGCACCAAGCATCTCTAGAGCAGTACCAATTAGCACCTCAACAACACTGCAACACAAGTATCCCTCATCATCGTCGTCATCGTCAACGCAGCACCAAGCATCTCCAGCAGTACTTGCAGTACCAAGCACCAAGTACCCATTGTACCCTTCAGTATCTCAGTAGTACCAAGCATTTGCATCAAGTACCAATTAGCATCTCAGCATTCCAACATTTAGCCATTGTATCGGCATTGTGCGAGTAATAAAGCAAGTTCTTGCTTTGGCAACAGAGCAAGGGGGCCCTTGAGGGTGGTTGGGACCCGACATGAAGTGTCGCCTCTCTCTCTCTCTCTCTCTCTCTCTCTCTCTCTCTCTCTTTCATTCAGTTAAGTTCAGTTCTTTCATTTGAAGTAAAGTAACCTTGTGTTTGTGTGCGGAGTACTAGATCCGAGCTCAATCCTTAAACATTTCCGCTGCACCTAACATTGGTTTTTATGCGTACTTCAGCTTCGCTAACTCAAGGCAAGAACCCTAGTACCCAAGAACCCCAAGAACCCAAGCACAACCAAGAACCCAAAGAACCTTTTTTTTTTCCTGAAAGAATCTTCGTGTCCCAATCTTGGACTTATTGGCCACTCCCACCCTTAGTCCGACGCGCTCCCGTCTTCAGCCCTATGTCTTTGAACGAACATCGACATCGGATCCACAAAAACCCAGATCTTGAGTACCAAGATCTACTTGCCTTGTATGCGGATAACAAAGGAGTTGGTACAAGAAACCCTACCCTCTTCTGCATTCGCATTCGCATGTAGCGTGCATCCACTTCCGTCGACAAGCAACCCTTGGAAATACCTCCGAGCATCCTTACCTTTCATCTTTACCCACAATGTTCTCACGACAGGACTATTCGAGTGGTCGTACTTGCTCTCAAGGCAGAGTCAGCACCAAGGCTGGTATTCTGCGATAGTAGTAAGGCTACCTAGTAACTCGTATGGTCGATCATCGCAACAGTCCCTACATTTGCAGTATCCACAAGTTTGGAGGAGTTTTCATTGGCTTATGTATCCACAGCATCAGAAGCATTCAACATCCGAAGTACAGAAAGAATCCAAAGGCAGAAGTTCAACAGCTGTGCCTCACCTTTAACAAGGGGGGATGTCACGTGCGCACTACACTTGCATCACGTGGACATGCTTCTACTACAGTTTAGCGTCAGTCTTAGCATAGGACCTAGCCCAGCACTCTGTGAGCCTCTAGCAGGACGTGCATGCCTAGGCCTAAAAGTAGGTAGGGCAATGGCTAAAGGACCTATAACAGAAGCCCTTTGGGCACCAATAGAAGGCAGAGGAGCAGTAGCAGAGCCTCTCAAGAAGCACTACCAGGACCAGCGTTTTTGCACCAGCAAATCCTCAATGTTTCCGGCCTCCATCAACACCAGCCACTTCAGCGTTTTTGGTGGATAGCAGCATTCAGCATCAAATCGCAGATTTCAGCCCTCAAGTTAGTAGCATTTTCATTTTTCAGCCCATCGCCATCCCGACAATAGCAGATCAGCCCACAACCTCGTCGTCGTCGTCATCGCAGTACCAAGCATCTCTAGCAGTACTCATTAGCACCTCAACAGCACCGCAACACAAGTACCCCTTGTCGTCGTCGCAGTACCAAGCATCTCTAGCAGTACCCATTAGCACCTCAGCATCACCGCAACACAAGTACCCCTCGTGGTTGTTGTCATCGTCGTCGTCGTCCTCAACGCAGCACCAAGCATCTCCAGCACTACCCGTAGTACTAAGCATCAAGTACCCGTAGTACCCTTCAGTATCTCAGTAGTACCAAGCATCTGCATCAAGTACCCATTAGCATCTCATCATTCCAATATTTAGCCATTGTATCAGCATTGTGCAAGTAATAAAGCAACAAGTACTTGCTTTGGCAACAGAGCAAGGGGGCCCTTGAGGGTGGTTGGGACCCGACATGCCGTGTTGTCTCTTTCTCTCTCTCTCTCTCTTTGCGTCCCTCTCTTTCATTCAGTTTAGTTTAGTTCTTTCAAGTGAAGTAAAGTAACCTTGTGTTTGTGTGCGGAGTACTAGATCCGAGCTCAATCCTTAAACACTTCCGTTGCACTTGATATAATTGCTTTTGGATGGGCCTAGGGCCTTTAAATATCTGCCGTGGGCTCTCTTTTTGGCATTCTTCTCGTGGGAGATGCAGAGCAGAGCCACAGAAGTTGTACCTTGTCGAAGCAATATAAACTAATATGGAAAGGGCCCCATCATTTGGGGCCATTGCCGTCTGGGAGTGGAACTTCCTCACTCCTGTCTCGTGTGCATTCTTTCTTTTTGTTCAGTTGTTTGAAATAGTCTCAGTCGGTTCTTATCAATTGGCACGTGGTGCCCATCCCATTACAGTGGTATCAGAGCTTGCTTTTCTGAAAGCATACCGGTCCTCTCAAGAACAATGTAAATAAGTCAGACTTTGTAAATAATTAATTTATTTACGAGAAAAGAATTATCTAATTAGTTGTGTGCACATCAGAATAGATTTAGCAGTTCTGGGCATCAGGTGCGCCCAAGTTTGGGCGAGTACCTCAGGGAGACCCTAGCAGAAAATACCCTGAAGCCCTAGCGATTGGGAAATAGGGTCTTCCATGAAGGGGTAGATAGTAGCCTCAGATTTCAGGCTCAGAAAATTACGCGCACTAGTGCAAGCACAGGAATGAGATGGGGTCCTTAGAATATTAACCCTAAGGCCTGATTATTTTACGGCCTTAGGATAAGTTAGTTAAAGTATTCTTAAATGATTTACGTTGGACCAAATGGCCGGACAAGTGCGAACAGGTAATGTCAGAGCAGCGTCGGTACGGCATTGCGCTAGGGAGCAGCTAACAATTTAATTGGTTGCATCTATGTGTGCAGTTGTGCACTTAATTGCACATTTCATTAACTAGCATAGGATTTTTAAAGTCAAAAGTTGAATGGTTTTTAAATTTTAAAGTAAGTGTGCCACTTGGCACACTTTCCCATGCAATCTCTCTCTCTCTCTCTCTCTCTCTCTCACTCCCTCTCTTCATGCTAGCGCCCCCTCTTCTGGGAGGCTATAAGAGAGCAGACCCTCCCCCTCTTGCGAGGTTGGCAGTGCACTACCCCCCCTAAGTTGAGCGTCCTCTACGCAGTGAAGCTCTCCATTGAAGCTTGAGAGCAGCACCTTGTGGTGTATGTGGAGCCTCTGTGCACCCATCGCCTAGAACAAGGCCTCTCATGGTCATAGGCAGCTGTGGGAGAAGTTTCATCGCGTAAAGTAGTAGAAAACTCTTTTTCTCTCTCTACTAGCTGCTGCAAATTCTCTGTTTTCAGTCCCTAATCACCTGTATTAGGGTGAATTTCAGCAAAGCTTTAGTAGGAAACTATTCCTCTCTACCTAATATACACACACACACAAAGTTTGGAGCATTTCCGTCGCGAAAAGGACCTCCGTTTCGGCATTGGAACGCGCTCAGGTAACAATTTCTGGTTATGTGCAGAAAATTACAGCAAGCTGTGTGTGTGTGTTTTGCACGTTTCCTTCGTGGGTTGACTGCAGGAATGATTATGTCCGAAGAGACATAGTTAGCGGAAGATAGACTCTCGTTTTTGAGAGCTTCCGATGAGTTTTATGGAAGATAGACTCTCATCTACGAGAGCTTCCCAAAATCTCATAGAAGAGGAAAGATCCTCCTAGTAGTCAGGAGAGCAGTTCTTCTACTCTCTCAGTCAGAAGAAGAAGAAGGACAAGAAAGAATAGAGGACAGGCTTTCGCCGTTCGTGTGCTTGTAAAGAATTCTCCCTTAGTAATAAAGATATTCTCTTGATGGGGGGGGGGGGACCAGCCCATCTTCTGGTCCCCAATGATGTGTCAAGCTTTCTCTCTTTCTCTCCAAAGTCTCTTGAGTATATAAATTGCATTTAACAGTCAGTATCCGCTTCCGTATTTTTGTGACAGTGGTATCAGAGAAAGGTCATCTCTCTCTTCCTTAAGGGATTGACGACTCTTGGCAGACTGCAGAAATGGGAGGACGCGAGATAGAGTTCTCTCTCCTTCAACAGCAGGTGGAAGAGTTGCAAAAAGCTCTCTCCCATCCAGAAGTCCAAAAGATTCTCCATACTCTTGAGAAAGGGAAGGAGAAAATGCCAATGGGGTCGGGAGAAATCCCGCAGAACCCAAAGGCGCCAGAACCAAGGAAAGATCCTTTGATTGGAACCTCCCGCATGCACGAGAGGCACAGGAAACCTCCAGAACGTCGTGCGGTTTAACCCAAAGGTTCAAGAGCAGGATCCCCCTGATTCCCCTCAGTTCTCTTTCATGAAGGATCTGGATGACATAGTTGCTCCAGAAGACATGTTCTTGGAAGATCCGTCGCAGCAAGAAGTGCATTCAAGGGAAAAGACTCTTGTCCATAAGGAGTCTAAGCATAGAAAGAAGGAGCATCATAAGAAGAAGCACCACAGGAAGAAAACATTCAAGTCGGGAGACAAAGATGTGAAATTCGACACCTACAATGGGCGGCGTGATAATGACAGCGTTGGCTTTCATCCACCAATTCGAAGTTGCATTTGCTGAAGGGAATTTTAAAGAAAGATCCAAGCTTCGCCATGTTAGTATGTACCTGAAAGGCACCGCCAGCAGTTGGTGGTTAACCCTTATCCTGGAAGATCGTAAACCCCAAGATTGGACTGCTTTCAAGAAGGAGTTCTACGCACAGTTCTTTCCTCTAGACTATGAGGAAGAGGTAAAGAAAGAATGGGATCGACTTTCACAGTCGGAGAACGAAACTGTTCCACGCTATGTGGATAGGTTTTGGGACGTTCTCTTGAAAGTCACTCCATTCAAGAAGATTGACGATTCGGAAAAGATGCGCAAGTTTGAAGCGGGATTGCATGAAGCTTTGCAAAAGGCTATGAAGCTTTACCCTCGAGGTAACTTGCAGATACTTATGGAATCAGCCCGCATAGCTGATGGAATACATGACAAGGGTACTCCCAGGAAGATGGAGCAAAGCACTTACCATGCCAAGCAGAAGGCTCTCCATGAGCAGCCTACCTCTACTTCTTCTCAAAAGAAGAAAAGAACCGCCTCCGAAGCAGAAGCAAAGCCAAATCAGCCCAAGAAAGGGAGATATCTCTCTCCTGCTGAGTTGCGAACTTACATTAGTGAAGGAAGATGCTTCAAGTGTGGACAAGTTGGTTATATGAAGGGTGATTGTCTTACCAAACCTCCACAACCACCCTCTTCCAATGCAGTCCCAGATGTATAGGGAAATACAACCAAGGATGGAAAAGAAAGAACTCTTCTTAAAGCATGGGGTAGCATCAACAACCAACGGGCTCTCATTTTGTTTGACCCTGGCAGTACAGACAACTTCATCTCTACCAAGCTAGCTGATGATCTGAACTTGTAGCCCAACCGTTTTGGAGTTTCTATTCAAGCACAATCCGCTTTCAAAGGGCAGAACTCAAACTCTACTCCAATCATAGGAAAGTTGAATCTAAAGGTCGACGACTACAAAGATCAAGAGTCTTTCTTACTAGCTTCACTTGAAGGATGCGATGTTATCTTGGGAATGCCTTGGCACTACAAGATGCATCCCATTCCGGACTATGTTCAGAAAACCTTATCCTTTGCTCATAAAGGAAAGGAGTATCTTGTACTTGCAGATGCAGGTGATTGGCGTATTCCTATCGCCAATCACATTGCCATCAAGAAAGAAATGAAAAAGTGTGTTTTAGCGTACTTGATTTTTGCAAGAGAGAGAAATGTGTCTGTTTCACAACTTTCTTCCTCTTTAGAGCAAAAAAGACTTAACTTATTAGAAAGTTATAAAGATTGCTTCACAGATGAACTTCCAAATGAACTCCCACCTTCGCGACCTGAGGATCATACAATTGATTTGATCCCAGGAAGTTCTCCTCCAAATCAGCCCCCTTATCGAGTTAGTCTAATGCAGCAAGAGGAAATTCTCAAGCAGGTTAACGAACTTTTGGAGAAGGGCTTAATAAGACCTAGTACTTCTCCATATTGTTCACCTGTCTTGCTAGTACAGAAAAAGGATGGCACATTCCGCATGTGCATAGATTATAGATCTCTAAACAAGATCACAATCAAGAATCGATTTCCAATCCCTCGGATTGACGACATTCTTGACAAGTTACAAGGAGCAAGTGTTTTTAGTCGTATAGACTTGAAGAGCGGTTATCATCAAATCCGCATAGCTCCTCAGGATGTGCATAAGACTTCATTTAGAACAACCTTCGAGTTGTATGAATTCTTAGTGATGCCTTTTGGACTCACTAATGCACCAGCCACATTCAACAGAATGATGGATAGAATCTTTCACTCATATAGAAGCTTCATAGGCGTTTTCTTTGATGACGTCTTAATCTTCTCAGAGACGGAAGACGAACACTATAAGCATCTCGCCTTAGTGTTTGAAGAATTACGCAAACACAAATGATTTGTGAATGCTAAGAAGAGTGAGTTCTTTCTAAAAGAAATCCACTATTTGGGCCATATAGTATCTCACAATCAGGTGAGAATGGACCTTGATAAGATTCAAGCAGTTGTAGAATGGCCTACGTCAACTACAGTACATGATGTACGAAGTTTCCTTGGCCTCTGTTCCTATTATCGGCGTTTCATTCGAGCTTTTGCCGCGATAGCAGGTCCCCTCCATGACCTGACAAAGAAGCGGATTCCATTCCATTGGGGGTCTAGACAAAAACAAGCTTTCGAAAAGCTTAAGTTTCTACTCAGTCACGGACCTGTTCTCACCGTCCCTGATCTTCGCAAACCTTTCGAGGTATACTGCGATGCATCTGGAGATTGTGTAGGAGCAGTTTTGAACCAAGAGGGTCACGCGATAGCCTATGAAAGTCGGCGCCTTAAAGATGCAGAGTTGCATGTCTCCATATACGAGAAAGAGCTAATGGCAGTAATTCATGCTCTTTCCATTTGGAAACACTCTCTCTTAGGAGTTGATTTTATTATCAAGACAGATCATCAAAGTCTTCGCTACTTTCTCACACAGAGAAAATTATCAGAAAAGGAGATGAGATGGGCCAACTTTCTTTCAATGTTCCATTTTCAGATTTTACATACTTCTGGAACGAAGAATGCAGTTGCAGATGCTCTCTCCAGGCGTCCAAAGCTCAATGCACCAACAACAATTTATCATAAGGAACTAGAATCTCTCAGCGAGCTGTATCCTCAAGATCCAGACTTCGCCACAATTTGGGCAGATCTTCAAGCTGGTCACTCAAAGTTACCTTATTCCATCAGGGATAATACACTCTATCGTCAACAAGCAATATGCATAGCTCAGCCCTTACGATAGAAGGTGATGGATGAAGTACATAATTCTCCTTATGCCGGGCATCGGGGAATTGCTTCCACCACTAGTGCCCTCGAAAGATATTTCTTTTGGCCAACACTCCGTGCGGACATTGAAAAACATGTACGTGAGTGTTTAGTGTGCCAAAAAGTAAAATATGACAGACATAAAGTTTATGGCAAGCTTCAGCCGCTCCCTGTGCCTAACACGCCATGGGAAAGTATTGCCATGGATTTTATTACGGATCTTCCTCGATCCAAGAATGGAAATGATGCAATCTGGACTATAGTAGACAGATTCAGTAAGCAAGCACATTTTCTTCCAGTAAAGAAGACGATCAAAGCTGATCACATGGCTAGAATATTTCTAGCTCATATTTTTAAACACCATGGATTGCCAAAGACTATTGTCAGCGATAGAGATCCCCGCATGACTAGTCTATTTTGGCAGGCATTGTTTGAAAACTTGGGAACTAAGCTTGACTTTTCATCAGCTTATCATCCTCAAACACATGGTCAAAGCGAAATCGCTAATGCCACTGTTTTAGATCTCCTCAAGTGCTATGTTTCAGAATGACAATCCGAATGGGAACAGTACTTACCAATCGTTGATTTTGCGTATAATAATACCATACATTCCTCAACTGGTAAAGCTCCCTTCGAAATTATTTATGGGAAGCCACTCTTACTTCCTATTATGGTGACCAAAGAAAACATCTTCACTGCAGATGAATTTGTGCGCAATATTGATATTGCCCATCAACAAGTAAAGCAAGCGTACTCAAGAGAAACAGAAGAGAAAAGCAGACAAGTACAGAAGGAATCTCAATCTTGAAAAAGGATAATATGTCCTGCTTCGGTTTGAGAAAGCTAGATTGAAAAAGTAGGTCGGCAAAGGGAAAGTTGTCAAACTTTCCCATAGATTTTACGGCCCTTTCAAAATTACAGATAAAGTCAATGACGTGACTTTCAGATTGGATTTGCCTTCTCACTGGCGCATCCATAATGCTTTTCATGTCAGTCTCCTCCGACCGTATGTTGGACCTCCTCCAGTGGCGCCAATACAAGAAGATCCTCCAGAAGTCGAAGAGACTGAGAAAATCCTTCATCCTGAACAGATTATACACCACTCGGAGAGACAACTCAAGTCGGGGAGTCTACATCGAAAGTATTTAGTCAAGTTCAAGAATTACACTCCTTTAGATGCAAAGTGGATAATTGAGTCCGATCTTAAGGACTACCCAGACATCTTGCACAGTTATGTTGACGCTCTACAATTGAGGTCAACTGTTTAGAACCAAGAGGGATGTAACTAACTCAGACTTCGTAAATAAGTAATTTATTTACGAGAAAAGAATTATCTAATTAGTTGTGTGCACATCAGAATAGATTTAGCAGTTCTGGGGCCTCAGGTGCGCCCAAGTTTGGGCCAGTGCACCTCAGGGAGACCCTAGTAGAAAATACCCTGAAGCCCTAGCGATTGGGAAATCGGGTCTTCAATGAAGGGTAGATAGTAGCCTCAGATTTCAGGCTCGGAAAATTACGCGCGCTAGTGCAAGCACAGGAATGAAATGGGGTCCTTAGAATATTAACCCTAAGGCCTGATTATTTTACGGCCTTCCGATAAGTTAGTTAAAGTATTCTTAAATGATTTACGCTGGACCAAATGGCCGGACAAGTGCGAACAGATAATGCTAGAGCAGCGTCGGTACGGCATTGCGCTGGGGAGCAGCTAACAATTTAATTGGTTGTATCTATGTGTGCAGTTGTGCACTTAATTGCACATTTCATTAACTAGCATAGGATTTTTAAAGTCAAAAGTTGAATGGTTTTTAAATTTTAAAGTAAGTGTGCCACTTGGCACACTTTCCCATGCAATCTCTCTCTCTCTCTCTCTCTCTCTCTCTCTCTCTCTCTCTCTCTCTCCATGCTAGCGTCCCCTCTTCTGGGAGGCTATAAGAGAGCAGCCCCTCCCTCTCTTGCGAGGTTGGCAGTGCACTACCCCCCCTAAGTTGAACGTCCTCTACGCAGTGAAGCTCTCCATTGAAGCTTGAGAGCAGCACCTTGTGGTGTATGTGGAGCCTCTGTGTACCCATCGCCTAGAACAAGGCCTCTCATGGTCATAGGCAGCTGTGGGAGAAGTTTCATCGCGTAAAGTAGTAGAAAACTCTTTTTCTCTCTCTACTAGCTGCTGCAAATTCTCTGTTTTCAGCCCCGAATCACCTGTATTAGTGTGAATTTCAGCAAAGCTTTAGTAGGAAACTATTCCTCTCTACCTAATATACACACACACAAAGTTTGGAGCATTTCCGTCGCGAAAAGGACCTCCGTTTCGGCATTGGAACGCGCTCAGGTAACAATTTCTGGTTATGTGCAGAAAATTACAGCAAGCGTGTGTGCGTGTGTTTTGCATGTTTCCTTCGTGGGTTGACTGCAGGAATGATTATGTCCGAAGAGACATAGTTAGGGGAAGATAGACTCTCGTTTTTGAGAGCTTCCGATGAGTTTTGTGGAAGATAGACTCTCATCTACGAGAGCTTCCCAAAATCTCACAGAAGAGGAAAGATCCTCTTAGTAGTCAGGAGAGCAGTTCTTCTACTCTCTCAGTCAGAAGAAGAAGAAGGACAAGAAAGAATAGAGGACAGGCTTTCGCCGTTCGTGTGCTTGTAAAGAATTCTCCCTTAGTAATAAAGATATTCTCTTTATGGGGGGGGACGAGCCCATCTTCTGGTCCCCAATGATGTGTCAAGCTTTCTCTCTTTCTCTCCAAAGTCTCTTGAGTATATAAATTGCATTTAACAGTCAGTTTCCGCTTCCGTATTTTTGTGACAAACAAACAAAGCAAGATGGTGTTTTTGGATTCCACAAAGTATCTGCAATTTCTCCTCGACGAGCTTCACGACATTCTTTCAATCCTCAACAGAATCTTCTAGTTCTGCAGAGCTTTCAACCGTACTTGAATTCAAAGTTACACGGAACGGGAACGGTGGCCTTCGAAACGGGACTTTTGGGGGGGGGTGTTTCGGAACGGTAAGCTTAAAATATGATTAAATTAGGCTGGATTCAACGTATATGTTAGTAGAGAGCCACACACGCCCACTAGTCCGAGTAGATTCCTATTTAGGCATGCTTTGCAATGATACGTAAATCTTAAGGCTTACACGCGATTGCGCCAGGCATTGACGCGATAATTGGTTGCAAACACACTACACACAACACGTGAACTGGGATCATCCTTCACAAAAGAATCTTGATTATTCATAAAAAGAACCTTAACTTAAGGTTGAATAGAGTCCAGACTCCACATAAACCTTGGAGCAAAAGATGATAGATCATGAAAATGGCTTACAAGGTGAGCCAAGGCGACAAAAAAATATGCATAGGCTAGAGTGCAAAATAACAAGTGTAAGAGTCACTAGGTGACATGTTAAGACTCACTCATGTGGTGGTGCAATACAAAAAGGGGGCAAAGCCGACGGACGCAAAGGAAACAAAAACCAACGAGCAATGAGTCATGACTCATGCCTGATGTTCACCCCTGGGTAGGGGCAGAAGAGCCATCCGCCTCCCAATCTATAGTGGTTTCTTGGATTTCATGAATATCATCCCAATCCTCTTCCATAGGCTCATCCTCATGCGTAGATCCTCCTGTCTCTCCCATCACCTCTGCCTTCGTCTCCATCTCCCATTGTAGAAAAGGGTCTGTCACTTTGGATGCTGACTTGCAAAGCATTCTTACGTTTGCACCGAAAAAAATAAGGTCATTTACTTTCTCCTCTCCAAGTTGGTTCCTCTTTCTAGATGCAATGTGGCTATACACACTCTACAATTGCTCCAAGCAAGAGGAGCTAACCGCTTGGCTGAGAATGCATATAGCAAATCGCTGGAGATCGGGACCATCTGAACCATTTCTTGCCACCACAAGATGGATGAAATCTTGGTGCAATCAATTTAGGTATCGGTTGTCCCAAATGATCCTTGCATATCCTTGTAAAATGCATGTTGCTCCTTGATTTTGTGCTGCATGCCATGATCAAGGTGAGACTTCTTCAAGATAGTGCTCCAATGTGTATTCACCTCCAAATCATGCTCTTGTCTTGCACCCTAAAACTTTGGATCCAACACAAAAACTGCACCGTGAACAGGTGAACCATAAGCGTTCCATCTGCTGCTGCAAAGGAATTTGATTTCTTTGAGCCTATCTGGGTCCCTCTCAAGATCTTCAAGCGCCTCCACCATGCGATCCATTGCTTCATAGACCTTGCTTATGCAAGGTCCCATACCATCCATCACTGTAAGAAAGTGGATCACTGGTTGTACCATTTTGCCAAGAGTCTCGAGAGACTCCTAGAACTCGGGATCCTCTACCTTCCCTGTACACAATGATTCCTGTGGCTGTACTTGCATGGGAAGTCTTAGCGTTCTTTGTACTGATGAAGAGATGCCGCAATGCACTGTGACACTATCAAGCGGCCTACCATAAGATAGTTGTAGGTAAAGCATGTCTCACAATACTTCAAAAGCACTTTGCGTCCTGACTACTTCAAGAACTCAGCTCAAAGGACGTTATGGTTGTTGATAAAAGAAACCACTTTGGACGTAGATGCAATGAGAGGCTCTATCCAAGGTAGTTTGCTGAAATCTTTCAGGAGATTATTAAGGCAATATGCCATACAAAAGGACACCGTGATGTGAGGGTAAATGCCTTCCAAGATGCTTCCCCATCGGTGACTAGCCCTATCACAAGATTCGTCCCAATGGTCTCTATGGTGGAGGTCTACTCTCCCGCAAGGACATACACTAATTTTCTTGTTTCCTTAGCGTCATGGGAGTGGGAAAAATACATCTCCCCTTTGGAATAGGCAACAATGCCATGAATAGATCTCCTCCTAGTGTTGCTCCATCCATCTAAGGGTCATGCTATACTCCGTCCATTGCCTCTTCATGTTAAGGGTTGCCATCTCCACAACGTATCGAGTAGAGTAGTGCGGAGGGCCTAGGAAGAGGGTGGCACATAGCATGCCCCATGCTCTCCAATCCTCGTGCACATAGTCTTGAAGTACTCTGACCTACACATAAGAGGTAGCACATAGGTATTAGGATTTAGCTGAGAATGAGATGATTGATCATTGGACAATGAAAAAATGGACTTAAGTCCTACCGAGCCTTTATAAAGGGAATGTGATCATGATAGAAAAAGCGCGCAATACTTGCATCCACATTCTCCTTTCTTTTTGCATCCCAAGTGGCATGTACGGTGCATTGGTGATGTTTGGGAGTGGAGATAGGAGTAGTATTAGGCATTGCGAATGCCGATGGAAATGATGTCACCCCTGTCTCCACATTACTATCTCCACCAACAGATGAAGGTGTAGAAGGAGGAAAAACCAAGTCGTTGGGGTTGATTGTGTCAAAGTCGATGATGCGGAAGTGTACACATGCAAGGAGAATGAGAGAGAGAGAGAAAGAGAAATGAAATGAAATGATATATTAACGTCTTCAAAAGGCCAAATGACCTATGAGACCATCAGATACAAAGTGGTGAATCTAATACAACGTCTGAAGTACAAGTACAAAAAGTATTGAAAGTAAAAATGAAAACTGAAAATGAGTGTGAAATGTGAAATGTGAAAATGTAGAATAGGCCCTCAATGACAATCTGGGTGTCGTGCTAGAATGCCTCTGATCCTCTGTTGGAGTCTCCGTCGATGGAGTGTGCTCCCGTGTCTCGATCGTGGTCCTCTCGATCTCCCGAGCTCAGTCGCCCTGTCAATGAGGGTGCCTCTCGTATGAATGTGGGTACAACCCTGTGCTGGTGGTTGGTCTCTTGGCTCCCTCGATCCAAAGAATTCTGTGATCTGTCTCTGCGACTGTCGTGCTCCATGTCTCCTCAACACACTATCTCTATGTCGGTGTAGCTCAAGTAGTTATAAGCCAAGGCATCTCTGATCGTGATACCTCATGACTCTATCTAGGGGTCCAAAACCCTCCCTGAATAAGCAATGGAACCGCCCTCGTATCTCATAATACACAGTGCAGTGGCATATGTAGTGTAGCTCTGTCTCTGGCTCTCTACCGCATAGTTGACATATCCTAGACTCCGGCGGTATCCCTCTGAATCTACCCGTCTCAGTCTCCAGCTGGTGTGAGGATGTGCGAATCTGACCAATAGCACATCGCAGACCATGAGACAAATGAGTGTCCATGTAGCTCGGACAAGTCACAAACCCATCTCCTGAAAGTTGGAGAAGGTGCTCTTTGTAAAAAGCCATCTTCGTGCCCAACTCCTGCATCGGCTCTACCCATGTCCTCCTGGTGTCCAACTGTATTAGATCTGCCGAATGAGTAGTGATCTCCGTCCGTGTGACTGGCAGGGAGGGTGCATCTAGGGAATACTGAAAAGGAGGCAATCTATCCATGCTGAGACCATGCCTCTGAAACCATGAGGTCATCTGCGCATACCAACATGATGCATCTCCTTGCATCGCTAACTGTCTAGAAGACTCTAGGCAATCTAGTATATCTGCCTCTATGTGTATCCCATAGACTGTGCATAAAGGACACTGATCTAGTAAGAGCCTCAATCTCAATAGGAGGGGTGGCTACCTCCGCTCGAATAATCGCATGTGGTACGGAGGCCTTGGCTCTAATCGTCCGGGATATCATAAATACCAAGGGTCTCTCCATGTTCCTCCAACTGTCATGATTCACAGATGGTCCCCAAACTTGGACCCCATAAAGCATAGCTGAAGCAACCAAAGTATCAAAGAGCCATAGCTTTGTTCGTGGTTCTTGAAACTGAACCTGCGAACACATCCTCTCTAGCCCTCCCAATGCCGCATAGGCTCTGGACAGTCTAGTCTCTGCTGCTCTCCTCAGAGTAAACCTCGGTCCCGTGAATACTACCCCCAGATATGTATATTCATTTGTGTACTCCACAGTGTCCTGACCATATACGAGTGTAGGTGCCGATGTCTTGACCCATTGTGGTGTGGTGTTAAACACCATAACCTTGGTGTTACCAAGGTTCACAGACAATCCACTATCCTCTGCAAAGTTGTGCAATGCATCTAACTGTCTCTGCATGCCCTCTGGCGACTCTGATATCAACACAATATCATCAGCATATAATGATAAAGGGATCCATGTCCCTGCTAGCTGAGCGCCTCTGTCACCCTTTCTGTCAATGTAGGCAGAGACCTCATCTACATACATACCAAAAAGTGTAGGGGACAAAGGAGACCCCTGTTTCACTCCAATAGTGGAATGAACAATGTCCGAAATCCCCTCAGGAGTGCGTACCTGGCCAGTCACTGAGCCGTATAAAGCCATGATCCCCCATATGATCTCTGTGGGTACTCCCAACTTCAGTAGCCTGTGCATCAATCTGGCCCTTGACACTGTGTCAAATGCTTTGCGGAAGTCCACAAAGCAACAATACATCCGTCTCCCATGTGCCCGACCCTCCTCAATAATGGCTCTGAGTGTAAGAATATGGTCCAAAGTGGAGAAACCCCTCCTGAATCCAGCTTGTCTTGCTGCTCGTATGCCCTCATGTTCTGCCCATTTATTGAGAGAGAGAGAGAGAGAGAGAGAGAGAGAGAGAGAGAGAGAGGGAGAGAGGGAGAGAGAGAGAGAGAGAGAGAGCTCAACCAACCAAGTCCATATGGTTTTCCCTATTGTTATCCACATCTTGGAGTTGCAGCAAATCAACCAAAGGATTTCAAAAATGGGGAAACTATAGTAAAATTTTTCATCTTTTCGTGGAAGGCTTGCAGTTCTTGCAACAATTTAACAACATCTTTGCCTTGGGGAACTACACAGAAGAATCAAAGATCTCTCAAGCTGTGGAGGATTTCACAAGGATAATGCTATGCAGTGGTGGAGTTCAATAGCTACCGGGCCACATGCTCCAAGGACTTGGCAGGCTTTCAAGAATATTTTTGCCTTAAGCTACATGACCTCCTTGTTCGAAGTACAGCTTCTGGCAGAATGGGGTAGCTTGAAAATGCTTGCCACCGAAACCATGGACTACAATCAAAGGTTCCTCGATGTTTACCTTCCAGTGTCTTTCTTCAAGTTGATTACGTTGAAAGACGAATGCGAGCGCTATACAATCGGGCTGGCATCACCATTACATGAATCTTGTCTATCTAAACAAGTATCTACTATGCAATAACTAATGGACCATGCTGTGGTTGGTTACAAACTTATGAATGGAAAACTGGAATTCGTTACGGAAGTGCATGTCACAAACTGATGATGTGGCAATACTGTCCGAACACACACAACACACACATAGCAGATGATGTGGCAGGATAGTACGACAGGCTGAAAGTACGGACAGGCAGTACGGCAGGCTGATGTGGCAGACAGTACGGACTTTCGTGATTTGCACTCACATGTGCTGACGTGGCAGCCTGTACGGAATTTTGGCTTTTGGAAACTTTTGGGAACCACTTGCTTTTGGGACTCCTTGCTGTTGAGTTTACTGCTTTTGGGGCTCTTCTTTTTGGTGCATCCCTTATAAGACTAAAAAGACCCAAGGAGCCTCACTCTTCAGGGTATCTGGACGCAAACTCTGAGAGCAGAGGACCCCCTTCGGGAGTTGTACTTTGCTCAAACACCAATATAATAAAGAAATACCGAAAGGGGCTTTGATTTATGTATGAAAATCATGTTTTATGGAAGAACTTGCTATTTGTGAACAGATAATAGGATTGAGAATGAGATGATGATGATTTTTGAAGCAGTGAAGCTCCCGAATGAACTTGATAACGAATTAAGAATTTTTAATCATGACTGATTCAATGGAACTGTTGTGAGCGCATCAAGAGTTCCTGTGGGATGAGATGACCACAGCTAGAACTGAATGATTGAACCACTTTGTTCACTATGAACTCATTCTGTGATGGATTGGAATCCCTAGAAATGATTACGTGCACACAATAATGCTTGAGTGCAGATGGAATGATTGACCAAATGACTACAACATTCCGGTCTTGGAAATCTATGGATATGATTGCAATATCGGATTAGTCAATCCGACATCAGTGAGATATGGCATATATCTAGATGCGATTGCTAAATACGTTGCCAGGAATCAGGGTGTAAGGTGCAACAGAATGAATGTTGAACTTTGCTCAAGATGAGTGCTCCGAACTGTGCTCAAGGTTCCTTTTACTTAGGGAAGGAAGAGCCTCCCGTTCTTTAATGAGAGAGTGCAATGGACACAGTGCGTGAAGGTGCATGAGACTGAGAGATAGAGAGAAGAGAATACGACACCAGGGAGTTGTAAACCCCTCTTGCAAGGGCCCCACTCTCGATGCCGAGAGTGGTCTACTATTGATTGCACAATCTGGTACAATGGCGGATGCAAATCTAAATGCTTGCTATGTCGATGTCGACGGCTGGACGACGAGGACGAGACTATGGCTGAAAACTGAATGCTTCGAATCAGTATTGTTGCTCTAGTCGGGCTGATCTGCTACTGTGTCTTTGTATGCCAAAAACGCTGTTTTTGCTGGGTCTTCAACTGCTGAATTTGCCTTGCTGAAAACGCAGGTTTTGCACTGCAAAAACGCAGGTCTGGGCTGCTGAAATCGCCCTACTGCTGTTGACAGAAAACAATAATGGCTGGCTGAAATAGCTGTGCAAAACGTAGGTTTATGGCTGTCCATAAACTCTGTAATGCTACCTGAAAAACACTAGGAATTGCTGATGCAAAATGCTGCTGTCCTGGCCTTTGCGGGCTGAAATGACTGATGCAAAAACGTTGGTGAGTGTTGCTAGTGGATCGCCAAGGGAAGGGGCTGAAGTTGTTGAGTTTCCCTTGTTGAAAACTCCAGGTCGTTGTGTTTGTCTTGCGTGAGAGTTGGCCTGTTGAGCAATGCTCTTGCTGCCTCTTCTGCCAGAAAGTGCTAACACTGGTTTGCTTATATATTATCTTAGCAAAATTGCCCTACCTAGTTCCCAACAAAAGTCACTTAATAAAGAAGTGAAAAATGTCAAAAAATAGGGAAAATAGGTTTAATGCTCTGGAAAATTCCCTTGATGGATTTTGATGGGAATGCTGATGATCATGCTGTGTGCAACCGGAGGATATGCATCTAATCTAAGTGACTGGTCATGCACGGTTTGCGAACAGACTCACAAAAGTGCCAGATCACTTCCTATTCTAGACTGACTTAACCCTGGTCATGCTGTAGCTTGTCCACGGACACATAGGGTTGGATGTCACGTGACACATCCAACCCTATGTGTCCGTGGACAAGCTACAGTATGACCAGGGTTCAGTCAGTCCAGTTAGTCTAGATTAGAAGTGATCTAGTCTAGATTAGAAGTGATCTGGCACTTTTGTGAGTCTATTCGTAGACCGTGCATGCCCAGTTACTTGGTGTAGATGCATATCCTCTGGTTGCACACAGCATGATCATAAGCATTCCCATCAGAATCCTTCAGGGGAATTGCATTTAGGCTATTTTCCCTATTTTTGAGATTTTTCACTTACTATTTTTAAGTGACTTTTGTTGGAAAGTAGGTAGGGCAAATTGAGTAAGTTTGTATATAAGCAAACCTAGGCTAGCACTGATTGGCAGAAGAGGCAGCAGGAGCACCGCTCAACAGGCACCTTCTCAGTAGGAACCCCCAGCAAGGCCTAGCATTTTTGCTACACAGCAGAGAGGCTAGCGTTTTGCATCAAGACCCAGATCAGCCAGCGTTTTTGCATTTGCAGATTCTTGGCGACAGTAGAACCACAGATCAGCCTAGCGTTTTGCATTTGCAGGACCTCCGGCGACAGCAGATCAGTTTTCAGCCCTAGCGTTTTTGGTTTGCAGCTCAGCCCCGGCGTTTTGCAGATTTACCGCGACGGATCATCAAGAACCACCAACGTTTTCAGTTTTCAGCCCTTAGACACCATAGATCAAGTCCCGAACCTCGCAGATCTCACCTTCCTGTAGCAGTTCCTCGCCGCACGGTCAGTTTCCGCAAGGTTTACAGTTTCAGCCCGGAAAACACAGATTTCAGCATCTGCGTTTCAGCGCGTCGTCGTCGCATCGTCGCCATTGACATTGTCTCCGACATAGAGTCAGAATTCAGCAGATAAAGATTTGCAGATTTCAGCCCATAGCGTTTTTGGACAGCAGATAAAAGGTTGCAGATTTCAGCCCTTAGGTCGGTCTTGCCATCACCGTCGTCGACACTGTTATAGCCTAGACTTGCATCAGTCCCATGCATTCAGTTTGTACCACTTTGTGCAATCATAAGTAGACCACTCTCATCGACGAGAGTGGGGCCTTCGGAGGAGGGTTTTACAACGTCTCTGGTGTCGTATCTCTCTTCTCTCTCTATCTCTCAGTCTCATACACTTGCACGCACAGTGTCCACTCACTTTGTTCGTGATCATAGCACTCTCTCATTAAGAACGGAAGGCTCTCCCTTCCATAAGAACAAAAGGAACCTTGAGCACAATTTGGAGCACTCATCTTGAGCAAAGTTCAAATATTCATTCCACTGCACCTTACACGTGATATCCCCTCCTTTTCAAAGTGAGGTACTGGTACCGAACTGTATGGCGTCGAGGGAGATCGCCAACAACATCCGGAATCCTTGAAAGGACTCTTCGCCGGTCCACTCTGATGCATGGGTCATGCGATACTTGAACTTCATAAAGGTCTGCAACGCTTGCTTCTTTGGGCCGCGCTGAAAGCGACAAATCATCTGTAGCTCCTTCAATGCTTCAACTTTGTCTATGGACATAGGTCCAGCTTCTTCAAGAATCTCCAATGCTGAAAATTCCTGAAACCACTTCCAACACAAAAAAATGAACATACCTATTCCATGTAAAGTGACTGGAAAAATTCTTGTCTTCCTAAAAGACTGTGCATGCAATGTAGATGAACAAATGGACGGAGTGCCAAACCATTCACCACACATACGCAAACAATGAGATCGAATCTTGTCTTGCTGATCTAAATCAATCAATTGTGGCAATTCACAACGGAAATGCCCATGCTTGGTGCTCAATCTTTCTTGTGCTCCTTCTACAACTGTGTCGTGCTAAGGAAGAGACATGGAATGTGACTTCCTTGAATGCATACTTTTCAGCTTTTCATGAGAAATCCGCATATATCCGTGCTCACCCATGAGTGAATCGTGCTCAATGTACAATATGGCATGCCTTTGGAAAGGGATCACATAAAGACGCTGACTAAAATATAAGAAACGATCACGAATGAAACACTCGAACAATGCGTGCTGACTAATCATTCGAACACATAATACTTCTTGTGGGGGTTCTTTGGACCTAGGCTCAAGAGCCAAGATCGGTTCTTCCTGATTGGTCGAATCTTCTTGTGTGGGTTCTTTGGACCTTGACTCGAGAGCCAAGATCGGTTCTTCGTGATTGATCGAATCTGCAATGAGGTTAGCTTCACTAGAGAAAGTATCAACTAACACGTCATCCTTGTGAACAATCACATCATCTTCATGCAAATCATCATGCTCGTGAGAAATCACATCTTGATCATCATGCTTGTCATTCAAATCATCATGCAAATCCTGTGTGTCATGCTTTGGAGAAGAAGAGATTGAGAGAGTCTCCTTTTCCCGAATCTTTTCAATCTTCACCTGCACATTCGAAATGAGAGATGGAGAATGAACAACTTGCTTGCGATCCAATTCTGTTTTTCTTTCTGCGTACTTGCGATCAAATTCTTTGGCCTCCAAGCGTAATTGCTCGCGCTCACGCTCCATGGCTGCCATTCTTGCTTCGTGCCACGTTGTCATCATGTTCATCATCGTCTTGCACTAAGCCTCCATAGAATCTGGTGGCAACTGGTGCAATCCTTGGCGTAGATGGGAAAGGGGGAGGGTCAGAAAAACCTCCTGGTGGGGAAAATTCTTCTTCGCCTCTCTCATGCTCATCACCTCCAAGCGACGTATCCATTCCTCTTCGAGTGATGACCATTCACTGAAGTCATGGGTTCTTGTGGGTTCTTGTGGTCTTGGGTTCTTACGTTCACGAGGAACTTGGGTTCTTGGGGGTCTTGGTTCTTGGGGTTCTTGATGTTCTTGCGGTTCTTCTTTCGCTTGCAATCTGTGTTAAAGAAGGATCTTCTCTTCACCCGAGTTCTGCTCTTTTCCGCGGGTGCACCTATTGGCGGCCTTGCGCTCACACCAAGGTTGCTTTTTCCCACCTCACGCCGATTGGCCGGCCACTAAGTGCACGGTCCGCTCTCAATGAGTGAAAAGAGGCACAAGGGGAGGCTGGACAAGCCCTTCTTTCATGGGTTTCCTGTCACTCTTCAAAAACACGATTAGGAATCGACTCGCCCAAGTGAACTTGGGTTCGTGCGACCTCAACAAGCAAAAAAAAAAATAAATTCTTGTGGTTCTTTCCTTGATGATACAGAACACTGCCAAAGCTCTGATACCAATGTAAGGTGCAGCGGAATGAATGTTGAACTTTGCTCAAGATAAGTTCTCCGAACTGTGCTCAAGGTTCCTTTTACTTAGGGAAGGAAGAGCCTTCCGTTCTTTAATGAGAGAGTGCAATGGACACAAACAAAGTGAATAGACATTGTGCGTGAAGGTGCATGAGATTGAGAGATAGAGAGAGAAGAGAATACGACACCAGGGAGTTGTAAACCCCTCCTCCAAGGGCCCCACTCTCGATGGCGAGAGTGGTCTTCTATTGATTGCACAATCTGGTACAATGGCGGATGCAAATCTAAATGCTTGCTATGTTGATGTCGACGGGTGGACGACGAGGACGAGACTATGGCTGAAAACTGAATACTTCGAATTGGTACTGTTGCTCTAGTCGGGGCTGATGTGCTACTGTGTCTTTGTATGCCAAAAACGTTGTCTTTGCTGGGTCTTCATCTGCTGAAATTGCCTTGTTGAAAACGCAGGTTTTGCACTGCAAAAACGCTGGTATGAGCTGCTGAAATCGCCCTACTGATGTTGACAGAAAATGATAATGGCTGGCTGAAATGGCTGTGCAAAATGCAGGTTTATGGCTGTCCAAAAACGCTGTTATGCTACCTGAAAAACGCTAGGAATTGCTGATGCAAAACGCTGCTGTCCTGTCCTTTGCGGGCTGAAATGAGTGATGCAAAAACGCTGGTGAGTGTTGCTGGTGGATCGCCAAGGGAAGGGACTGAAGTTGCCGAGTTTCCCTTGTTGAAAACGCTAGGTCCTTGTGTTTATCTTGCGTGAGAGTTGGCCTGTTGAGCAATGCTCCTACTGCCTCTTCTCCCAGAAAGTGCTAACTCTGGTTTGCTTATATATTATCTTAGCAAAATTGCCCTACCTAGTTCCCAACAGAAGTCACTTAATAAATAAGTGAAAAGTGTCAAAAAATAGGGAAAAAAGGTTTAATGCTCTGGAAAATTCCCTTGATGGATTTTGATGGGAATGCTGATGATCATGCTGTGTGCAACTGGAGGATATGCATCTAAGCCAAGTGACTGGTCATGCACGGTCTGCGAACAGACTCACAAAAGTGCCAGATCACTTCCTATTCTAGACTGACTTGACTGACTGAACCCTGGTCATGCTGTAGCTTGTCCACGGACACATAGGGTTGGATGTGTTCCGTGACACACGGTCCTAGATTCTATGCGATGTGCTCTGAATGTGATGTGATGTGACTTTCGTCTTTGTACAAGTGCTGGATTTGTGTCGTCTACCGGGTTGGTACTTAGAGTCAGTGTCTAGTGAACTGGTTTATGGCTTATGTCTGATTTTGTAGGCATAATCGAGGCCGATTACAATTCTTTCAAGAGGTATGTCACAAACTGATGACGTGGTAGTATTTCCCGGACACACACTTTTTTTGTTGTAAATGTGCTTTGATTAATTTACAAGTGGGAAAGCTCAAAACGAGGAAAACCAACGAAAAGAAAGGGATACAAAACACGGAGCACTATGAGGCTCCGAAGGCTAAGGCTAGAAACAGTCAAAATAAATCATGTAGGTTTCAAGAGTGATGTCTCTAGCGTCATAGGCAAAATCCAGTGCTTGACCAAGAGATAATTTGAAATAGGGAAAGGGGTCAACAAGAGTGCCTTGGAACATTAAGGAGTTCCTATGATGCCAGATGGCCCACATAGTCCAAAATCTGACCCAGGTGAAGAACACCGCAAACTGAGATTGCTGTGACCGAAGCACCCCAAAAAGCCAAAATCGTCTGTGAAAAGAGCCGGAAGGAAAACGCAGCCGAAGAGCACTCGACACTTGCCGAATGAAGGCTTTGGAGTGACGACAACACCACAGTAAGTGTGGCACGGTCTCGTCAGCTTCAAGGCAACTGGGGCAGCGGGAAGACGCAATATGCCGAGCATGCAACACAATGCCGATAGGTAGAGCTCCCACCAAGCACCGCCACAAAAGAACACGTTCCTTCAAAGGCAGATGACTCTACCAAATATGAGACAATGTGTGTTGCCACCACAAGGATGACTCAGAAAGCGACCATAGCTGATTACCCTGATGCACAATCCATACATCAGACTAAAGGATGGCATAGACACTAGCAGCTGAGATGTAGTCCAATCTAGTAGTAGCCAGATTCCAATCAGAGAAGCGAGAGTCTTTATCCAGAGGAGGAATGGGCGAATGAGCAGCAAGCATGTTTTGAATCTCCCGCCAGAGACGAGAATAGTGAAGACCCAACCGAAAGCAGGAGACGGCATCAACGAAAGAAAGAACATACATAACCCGAGTCATCAACCACCTGATGCACCTGACAGAATCCTTTTTGGGAAAGAAAATACGCTTGGCGAGGAGACCGTTGAACCAAAGTCGAAGCAAAAACCCTGCTCCAATGCAGATTCTCCAAGCGAAGAGAGTTACCCCCAAAGGATTGTCGACCATCCCAATCCAAATGCAAAGTGACAACCTTCCAATCAACAATTAGAGAAGAAGTAAAGGGACATCCAGGAATGTGTCCTTCAAGCTTCCCAAAAACATCCCAACAAGTCAGTTTCCAATGACCAAAAGAAGGGGTGACAATGTGCGTACATAAATGTGTGACCATGAGAGCCCAGGGTTGCTGCTTCTCCACCAAAACTGGCAACAACATAGCTTTCCGAGCCAGAAGATGACGTCTCAAGTCCAAAATATTCAACCCTCCAAGCCGCTTGGGAGAACACATCTTGTCCATAGATAGAAGCTGAATGCCCCTCTTGGTAGACGAGGTCCGCCAAAAATATTCTAAAATATTGGACATGAGAGACTGCAAGCGCAACCGAGGCCAGGATAACAAAGGCAAGTAAAACTGCACATAAGCCACAAGGATGCATTGGACAATCCTGAGACGCACATGAAGTGGCCACGTGGACAATTTCCAATAATTCAACTTGGAATGTAGACGTTGGAGCACCCAATCCATTTTCTTCATAGCCGATACATTCCAACCCAGCGGATAACCTAAATGGCGAACCAGAACATTGGGAGGAACAATCTCCCCAAGCCACAATATCTTATGCGAGTCACACTCTTTCAGAGGCAATAGCTTGGATTTGCAAAAGTGAACTTTGAGACCTGTTGCCAATCCAAACAAGTGAAGAGTATGCATAATCTGTTGTACATCATCATGGTTATTACGAGGCATGAACAAAGAGTCATCCGCATAAGCCTGACTAGCAAACTGTCGACCAGAAGGTAAAGGAAGGCCATGTAGCCTACCAGTGGAGGTCAAGGAATCCAAATACATAAAGAAGGGATGAGTAGCGATCGCATAAAGCAAAGCACTCAGAGGGCAGCCCTGCCTTACCGACCATCCCAAAGGCCAAGATTCTGTGAGAGAACCATCCAGCAAGCCTGCAGAAGTACTGTATGCATACAAGAAAAGCACGACACGGGATAGCCTAGGCCCAAAGCCCAAATGCCGCATGGTATCCGCAATGTAATCCCAAAGAACAGTATCAAATGCCTTTTCAATGTCAACTTGCATGACTAATAAATCTTGTTGAGTATATTTTGCATATTCCATACCAATAATGACATTTGCGAGGTTATCAGTAATTTGACGTCGCGGAATGAAGCCGTATTGAGATTGATGCAAGCCTTCATGCAGAAAGCATTTGAGTCGATTAGCAAGCATTTTTGCTATTAATTTATATACCACAGGCATAAGTGTAATATGCCGCCAATGTGAAAATTCTTCACACAATGCATGCTTAAGGATCAGCTTGAGCAAACCTTCTTTCCAAGAGGAGGGTAATTCCTGTTGTTCCCAAGCTGTATTTATCATGAACAATAGAGGCAACTTCAAATAATCCCAGAAAGACAAGAAGAATTCCACAGAGAGACCATCTCAACCAGGAGCTCTCCATCGACCCAAATCAAGCAAGCTGGCATACAATTCCGACTCAGTGAAAACAGCTTCCAAGTCTTGAGCTTGCCGCATCGAGAGAATGGAAGTAACATGCGATAGAAACATGTGATGCGCTTGGCGAGCTTCCCTCGTGGGAGAAGAAGGGGCCTCAAAAATCTTGCCATAATGAGAGTGTAGGGCTAGTGCTAGCTCTGGAAAAGTGGAGGTCCACTCCCTTGACGGTAATTTAACTCTCCGTATAGCTTGAGACTGCCTCGAGTGATGCAAATGCTGAAAGAATTGTTTAGAAGCACATCCTTTATCTGCAAAAGCCTGTTGACGAGCTCGAGTCTGCCATTTAGCCAATTTTCTCTCATCATTGTGCCTTAATATTGCGCGAGCAGAAAGCAACTCAATCATTGAGCGTCAGTAAGAGAAGAATGATTAGCCAAGTGCATTAATCGGCTACAAGCATCCTTTGCCTAGTTCACCTGTCCCCTTAATTGTGACAAATAATCCTTGCCATAATCCTGTATAACTGATTGAACACGCATAACAAAACGAAACCATGCTATGTCCATGTCAACATACATCTGGGAGAGCAAAGGCGGGATGATATTCACAATCATAGTGCGAAAAGGCTCATGCTTGAGATAAGCATTATTGACATGTAGAAGTCTTTTCTTGGGTAGGCGATCATTGACATCAAAAGAGCCAAAACGAAGTTTCAAACATACGAGAAAATGATCCGAGAGACACATAGCATAATCAATCCTCATCTCGCATACAAAGTCATCATATTGTTGCATGTTAAAAAGATACCAGTGATCCGGCCGAGCGCAATACATGGATTGAGCATTGTGCTGAAAAGTAAAGCCTGGATCAGTCGCATGCAAAAAGGGCCACAAATCAAGCCCATTACAGGTCGACATAAATTGGTCCCATGATTGCCGTTCCATATGAAGCATGTGAGAATGGCCAGGAGTATTATCCGCAAGGTTTGGTGCATTATTAAAATCCTCGCAGAGAAAGGCATTGGAACGCCAACAAGAAGAAGAGATAGCACTCCACAACCGTGCTCTATCTGCAGAAGCTGTGTATGCATATAATCCTCCAAATTCGAAAACTTCTCCATTAACAATACATTGGATGACCATCCATCTCCCAGCCGGGTCATTAAAGACCAAGGTCGGGAAGAGTTCATGTCGAACAAGCATAAGCACTCCAGAATGGCCAGCTAATCCCGCATAAGCTATCCAGTAGCCCACAAAGTAAGAAAGCTGTCCTGTAAATTGGTGCTGGTTATGCTCTTGAAGAACCACAATGTCTGCTTTACATGTATGTACATAGTGCCAGGTAAGCCGCCACTTGTCGTGATTGCATAACCCACGCACATTATAGGAGATGCAATTCAAAGAACTATGCATTCTATATGGTGAATACAGTGGACGAGGAAACAAGAAAAGAAAGGGGGGGAATAAAACTCAAGTACCAGTGCCCATCGACACATCCTCCCCAGCTGGAGGTGCCTTAGAAGGTGGGTCAATACCTAGACTTGGATAATTGAAAGGAAATGCACCTTGCGATGAAGAAGCTTCTCCAGTAACAACCTCCTTGTAAGAACGAACAACCTTGTCACAAGCTTCAGCCAAAGAAGTGTTGTCATTACAAGGGAGTTTTTTCTGAGCAACATTCTTCAAAGGAGGCACATAATTACGAGAAGATGCCGGAACACGAGCTGTAGCAGCTTTGGCGGGTTTCTTGGGCACTATCCAAGTTTGAGAGGTCGAAACCTATTCTTTTCCCTTGTCTTTAATATTTGGAGAAGCAGAAAGTGCAGACAATTGTACTTGTTTCCCCATGCCTTTAATCGCCCCAGCTGAGGGGGAGGAGGTTGAAACTCCTTTAGTTTGAACCTCAGTAGAAGGGTTTCGGAGGCGAGCGAGGTTGAGGAGCAGGGACAACAGAAGGAGGTGGTTGCAGATTTGGTTCCGGACATTCGGATTGCATATGACCAAATTTGCCACAGCGGAAGCAAGAATTTGCAAACTTGCTCCATTTAAGCTTAAATGGGCGCTTTCCAACCATTGTATCCCCAGAATCGATCGAATACCTGCTGGTGTGGGGATATCCGTGTCCCACAAAATACAAAAACGGTTGTGTTTGCCTCCAACTTAGGAGGACAAATGACTCTGCCTAACCGAGCAGCCAACAAAGGAAGAAAATGACGCCAAGTGTGAGGAAAGTCGACCACCTCAACCCAGACGGGACACTTGTGACGAATGAGACTCTGATAGTCCTTGGTAAGAGCCCAAGGCAGCACATGAGTCATCTGCGTATTGAAGAAAAGAGGAGACATTTCAAGCAGAGCATCCCGAGCATCCATGTTAGCCAGCAAGACTTCGTAGAATCCTCGTGTGCCAAAGTAAACCCCTCGGACTGCTTGTCGTTTGAGTAGGAAATCAACCCATTGGCCTACATCTTGAGCCTTAGGCATTCTATCCGGGAAAAAAAGAATCACAGCGTTAAGTGCATATTGAGCAACAGGATCCATGAGCTCCTGTATAGGGATGCGCATTTCCAAACAGGAGCGGATCCTTCCGAGGCTTGACGTGCATCCTCGAAGTCCTCATGCAAACATTCTTTGATAAGACTCAAAGCATTCATCTCGGAAGTTTCCATGGCTTTCCGACGCTTATATATACATTGATCCGTCGAATCCATGTGAAGCTCTCACACACACTCTTCTTTTTTTGGGAGTTTTTGATATATGAGTGCTATGTACACAGGCAAACACACACTGGCTAGCTGTACAAAAACACACACCCCTCTCTCGCACACAAGACGACGGAAGGACCGCGTGCAGGCGAAATCAAACTTCCACCCCCGGCGCGTTGTGAAGGGCTTGCACAGGGTAGATGTTGTGCACAATAGAGTCGCGCGATAGACGAGGCCGAAGGATTCACCACACACCTAAATCCCCCACAAGCGTACACTCCTGGACACACACGCGCGCGCGCACACACACACACACACACACACACACACACACACACACACACACACACACACACACACACACACACACACACACACACACACACACAACATATGACGTGGCAAGAGGGGTTGGTACGGGCGAGGGGAGAGGAGGGTAGGGGTGAGAGGGGAGGGAGGGTGGGTAGGGGCGCGGGGGGGGGGGTGTGGGGGGGTGGGTTTGGTGGCGAGGGACGAGAGGGGGAGGGTGGGTAGGGTTGAGGAGAGAGGGAGGAGTTGGGTAGGGGCGAGGGGAGGGGTGGTGAGGGACGAGAGGGGGTCGGTAGGGGCGAGGGGGGTCAGTAGGGGTGAGAGGGGGAGGGAGGGTGGTGAGGGGCGAGAAGGGGTGGTAGGGGCGAGAGGGGAAGGGAAAGGGTGGGTAGGGGCGCGGGTAGAGGGGAGGGGTGGTGAGGGGCAAGGGAAAAAGGGGGTGGGTAGGGACGAGGGGGGTGGTGAGGGACGAGGGGAACACGGGGATTAACAGGAAAGGTCTTCCACAAGGTTTCCAAATTGTGAAATGGCACACCACAAAAGTCTGATGCTAGCCTGGAAATCTTGTAGCTCAAGGTACTTCATTGAATTTACAGAGAGCATTTGGTGGAGAAAGCTTAAGCTGACCTGATCCAAGGTTTGAAATAAACATAACGGGAGGATCAGATATCTGTACACTAATTGTTCTTCCTAGACGTTTAACAACCCAATCTCTTGCAAAATCATCAGTGCTTGACTCTTCTGTAAGTTCACAAGCATAGCAGCTACAGTACGGGACGAGACGTTTAATACGCAATGTACAATACGCGTACTAGACGTATTTTTGAGAATAAAAAATAAAAACATCAATTTTTTTAGATATGATACTTTAATAAGAACAAATGAAGTGCTTCATGGACCTCCTCAATGACTCTTCAATATTTAGCCATAGCATACATAAACAAGCACCCTGAAGCTCTAAAACGCAATTGATCAATTAGAAAAAAATACTTGAGCAAAAAAACGTCAGAATAGAAAACGTTATGAGACGTATTGTACGTTTCAATACGAGACGTCACGTATTTTAAAAAAAATACATGTATTTTAGCTGCTATGTTCACAAGAGACTAATCTTATCTTCTTTGACCTAGACCAGAGAAACTATGATTGTCTGCTCTGCATCCGGTCTAGCAGAGCCGGTTGTGCATCAGAGTGGCCGAAGGTGTCGCGCTTTACTAGGTTTGGAGATGGCAGTGCTGAAGAATTCGTTGTAGGTGAAGAGGTTGCTGTGTCTAGGAGCAGAGAGACATCGTGAGTTGGGGGCTTATCAATTTTCAAATTAGCATCTTTTTGTTGTATCCCTCCTTGAGGAAGCTTGGTGAAGGGTAGTTCGCTAGACACAGAGGAGAGCTTTGTCTTGGTCGGAGAAGCAAACACAAATGGGGCTGAGGTTGAGGTGTGGGTGAACTCCTCTAGAGGAGATTTCTTTCCCATTCTATGATTCTTTATAGGCTCACCAAGTCCAAAGGCTTCCACAAAGAGCGCATAGCGATTAGCCTCTATGACCTCCATACTTGTTGTTGGCGTAGCTCACTGGGCTCAGGTACTGTACAAACTTTGAAAGAGGGTGTATCCTCAAGAAAATATTGAATAGACCCCCCATAACAAGGCATAGACTTGGTAGCTTCCAACCACTCGAACGGATCTTCTTTTGACCCGTCAGGTGGAATCGGCTATTCTTGTTGAGGGTTGGATTCCATCGACAAAGAACTATGTTGTAGTGTTGGATCCATGCCTCCTTCAAGGCGAATGGGTTGCATTGGGAAGCCAGGATTATGTATCCACATTGCGTCATTTCCCCAATCATGCAGTGCTTTAGTGTGCCGTAGCCATGGTCTATCGATGAGCAAAGGGAATCCTCCCTCAACTCGGGGAAGACGAACCACAACAAAATCCAAGCTAGAGGTGAAGTCTTGTACCTGCAGAGGCACCTTGTCCACTATGCCCAATGGGCAGACTCCTCTAGTCGGCCAACGTAAGTGGAGAGAGAGAGAGAGAGAGAGAGAGAGAGAGAGAGAGAGAGAGAGAGAGGGGGAGAGGGAGAGAGAGAGAGAGAGAGAGAGAGAGAGAGAGAGAGAGAGAGAGAGAGCTGTTGACATGAAGCGGCGGAGTTCTTCTTCGAGAAGCACTGGCCCCGAAGCTTGGTGCTCCTTTTGGTATTTCTTTCTTGATTGATGATCACGAAGTACAACCGCCGTGGAGAGCTTGTTGTGCAATCTACGATGCTAGAGGCCCTTCAAGGCTCCTATTTAAAGGCCTAGGTCTTGTAGCGCGGATAGTGTGTCGCGCTCTTTATAGTGGGTGCTCCTTAGTGCAATGTGCGTGACATCTCACTCAAAGCAGAATGAAAAGAAAGGAAACAATAGATAACAGCTGATCAAAACAGAGACATAACAGCAGACCAAAACATATGGACTCGACTATCTCAAAGAACCGATATAGACTCTGGCGTGGCAGCACACTCAGCTCCGGCCCAGAACTCACGGGTACAATGGGGGTGTCGAGGCTCAGATGTGCAGGGATAGTGCAGACGTGCTATGTATAGACTCTCTACTCTAGACGACGACGCTGGCCCATATATGAAGAAGATGATAATCATGACCCAATTGCTACTACTCATGTGGATCACCATAAAGAGCCACCAACGGCTCATAAATGTCAGCCATCTATGTCTATCTCCAAACTGAGTGGTGGTGGTGACCTGGCCACGATGTCCACTAGACCACCGTCCTTATCCCTGCCATGTGTATTGCCTAGCCTAGAGAGTCCGTCCAGTGTGAACCACATCAGACCAACTGTACTAACTCTATCCTGTGAAAGTGACATTGTAGCCTGCTACTACAGGTTGCCCTCCACAAGACCGCTCACCGTCTTGGTGAGAGGAATACTGAAAAACTGTGAAAGAAAACCATTGGGTACCGCATCCGTACATCTTTCGTGAAGCAGGTGCGAGGCCCAACCATGACCTTACATGCCTCAAATGTGGGGTTAAAAACACTGCATTGCTTGTAAACGCCTTAAGCCTTTGAATAGGCCGAAACCCAGTATGATTGCATAGTCCAAGAATCCCAATTGGCAAAACAAAATGAGGCTCCATAGCAAAGAGATATGCTCGGTTTGGATCCAGTTATCTATGACCTGGTCCATGCTTGCAGATGAACCTTGCAACACTTTTTGCAACAACACTCTTATCGAAAAGAGGGATGACCATAAGCTCGAGTAACACCGCAAATAAGGTTAAGCTCCATTGTGATGGCAGAACGAAAAGCATTAACAGCAACGAGATGGCAACGAGGTGAATGCTTGAAAGCCACAAGGAAACAACTAGAAAGGCTCTTAGGCTTGCTCATCTGCTGAGGGTGAGGAGAAGCCGCAAAGGGATTTTGCGGGCCATGTATGACAGGGGCGAGGGGTGGGTAGGGCGGGGGGTTAGGTGTCAGGTGCAGCGGAATTAAAATGGTGAAGATCTAGTTTTACACTTCCACAAAATCCTTTCCTTCTTTCCTTGCGTTGGTGAATGCTTTGTACTTCAATGAATGTTCCTTTTATGTTCCCATGAAGAGAGGGGTTGAGAGAATGCAATAGAGATGTGTAGAGGGAGAGAGAAAGAGAGAGAAGAAGAGAGTGACACCCGATGGGGTCCCAACCAACCCTCTCAAGGGCCCCCCACACCGTTACCAATGCGGTATTTGCTTTAGATTGCGTAAATGGAATGTATACACAATGCAATACCTCAATGCAGACTCTAATGAATTGACGACGACAAATCACCGCAGTAACTCGCCCGGAAGAGGTACCTCCGGGGCTGATTTGATGCACCTTTGGACCCTTCTCGATGTGGGATTTGCGGATGGCCACCAAGGGTAGATTTGGGGTTGATTTGTGCTCCCGATGTGAGAGGAATGAAGGGCTGAATGATGGCTGCAAAAATGCAGATCTGCGACGAAAAACGCAGCAGATCTCTTGCGTAGAGCAGGGCTGAAAACGCAGATCTCGATGCCGGCGATGATGGGCAGCAATGTGAGCACTCGATGCCGGCGAGGGAATGGCCGAGAGGAGGCTCGATGGGCTCGAAGTACCGTACCGCAAATAAATAGGCAGCGTTAGCAGATCTCGCACCGTTCGCGACGGAATGGGCTGAAAACTGAAAACGCTGGCTGATCTGCAAGGCTAAGGCTGGCTCAAGGGCTGGAATCTGCAAATGCTGGGACTTCTTGCCAAAAACGCCAGGGCTGATCTGATGTGAAAACGCTATGCTGATCTGTAGTCTCCTGCTAGCGCTTGCACAATCTTCTGCAACTTGTCTCCAAATGGGAGCTCTCCTGCTCCCTTTATAGGTGAGGCATAGGCCTTATGAATTAATTTAGGTTGAGGTAAGGCAACTGTTCACCAGGTTTTCCAATAGATAAATTATAAAAATGATTTATTAAAAATAAGTCAAGGGGGTCCAGATCTGGGTGCAACTGTCGCACATCCACCCACCCGGGAATCCGATCGACGCACGGTCTGGCACGTCGGATTCCTCTAACCTAGAACTACATGCTTGACATGACAAATGCCCAATGTAGTGTAATAACATCTGTCAAAACGTGTATACAAACCATTTATGCAAGAGGGTTCCAAATTGGAAAACCTAATCTAATGGACTTGTCCGGACAGGCAGGTCCTACGAACAAGCTCACAAAATTGCCGATACTAATCCTCCTAGGATTCTAGACATCCCTATCTAGGAAGAAGGGGAAAACTGGCTCCGGAAGTCGATGAAGTATGTCCACGTGGCACACAGAGCCGTGTGCATGTGACATCCCCTCCTGCTTAAGGTGAGGTACGGGTACCGATCTGCATGGCCTCCTTGTATGAGGCTAGCAAATCCGGGTAATCGATGAAGAATTCCTCGTCCACCCACGCCGCTTCATGTGCCCTCGATCCGTGAATTGGAGGAAATGTTGCTTTGCTTCTTTCTTATTGCCCAACGCAAATGGAAGCATTCGAAAACGTTGGTGACAACGATCTCCGGTGGTTCTTCTTTTGGATTGCTCCTTGGAAGTCAACCCTTGTGGCGGCAACTCGACGGGTCCACGTTGGAAACGCGTTGTGCCTTCTGTGGACGCTCCAACGGAACGGCCATTAGAGGTCTCGGCCTCTGGAATTCGACCATCCTTGACTTGAGTGCCCTGAAATCCACACAAAACTGAAATGAGTTTGATTTCTTATGAACAAAGAGAACTGGTAAACCAAAAGACTGTACCTTGGGAGGGCGAAGCCTCCTAAATGAGAAATCAGCTGGTTTTGGCTTCTCTTTATCCAATGGAATTTTTTTTTAACCTACATGTTCCTCGTCATGCAATTTGTCGGAGACCATGTCCATAGGTCGATGGGGAGGGTGTGTAGGGGAATGATGATCCTGGGAAAACATCGAATTGACCTTAACAAAACCTTCACTATACCTGTTAGGAATACCCAAGTTCCTTGATGTGGGGTTGACATAGATGTCTGCTGCTTGGGCTCCTTGACGTAGCTCTGTGTTTGCTTGGACATTAGAGATGAGAGGGAGAGAGGGAATACCGCTCTCGCCTCGAATGAGGACGGGTTGCGGCACATTATCTTTGATGAGAAACGTGAGCTTCTCCCAATCGATAATGGGTTTAAACATGCGAAACCACTTAATACCCAAAATGATATCACATCCTGTAAGTTTAGAGACTACAAAACGACGAGTGAATTGGGTTTGTTGAATGATCAACTTGACATCATCACATTCTTGAAAAATTGAAGCGTCCATGCCTTCAAAGAACCCCTGCACCAGGAGGGTGGGGATGGGAGAAGTTTGAAGATGTGCACATTTCACAAGAGATTCACTTATGACATCTTGAGAATTTCCAGAATCAAACAACAGAATGACCTTTTGACCACTAACATGTCCATAACATTTTATGAGTTCATCCTCTTCGAAAGTCCCTTCCTGCTTAGCTTCTTGCTTTGCCACACTCATAGCATTCACTTGAGGGGTAGCATTAGAAGTTGATGCAGTAGAGGTTTCCTTGTTAGATTCTTTCTTAGGACATTCCCTTTTCATGTGACCGACTACATGACAATGGAAACACCTATGTTCCGTTGCATACAATGCTTGTTCTTCTTCACTTAATTGACCACCTAAAACTCCTTGGGCAATCTTTTCATCAAGTGTGAGTTGAGGTTTATCAAATTTTCCTTTACCCTTATCCTTAGAGTTATCGCCCTTAGATTGAGAGCGAGATGGAGAATTAGATCGAGAAGAAGAACTGAGAGAGTTCTTTTTATGGCTACCATTCCCAATAGAATCCTTGTCCTTTTCCTTAGACGAGTCATGAGAGGAAGAAGTACCATTACCTGAGGCTGTCTTAAGCTTACCCTTGTTGTGCTTCATCTCTTGGAGTTGAGCCAAGCGGATTGCTTCTTGCAAAGTCTTTGGATCACCAGCCTCCACGTCAAATTTGATCGAGTGGTCCAATCCAAAGAGAAAAGCCTCTAACCTCTCCTCATCCGATTTTCGCAATTGTCCACCTAGCTGTGACACACGGTTAGCATACAACATCACCGGTTTACCTTGTTGAGACAAAGCCCGAAAATCCTCCTTCAAACGCTTCAAGTACTGTGGAGGGAGGAAGCGAGTCTTGAGATCCTCCACGAACTCCTCCCAACTAAGCTCGAGAGGGGGAACGAGGTAGGACTCGGCATGGGCAGCCGCATGGGCCACCTCTTGCTTCTCCATCCATTCATCCTTCCAAGTGATGGCATCACCCGTGAGATGCATGGAAGCCAAGAGAACCTTGTTATTTTCAGACTTTCTAACAACCGCAAAATAGGATGTAAATTGATGCAACCACGAGTAAATGACAATAGCATCCATCTTACTGTCATACTTAGTGAACGTGATCTTCTCGGGAATTGGATCACTGATCGTCCGTGTAGCAATGGTTGCCTCCGCGATGGTCTTGGCAAGCTTTTCATAATCGGGCTCCGAAGATGGGGGATCGGGTCGCACCGCCAAGGTGGTGATGAGATCACGCATGGAATCCCTTTCCAGCCTACGAGCCTTGGCTCGGCAGCCAATCGACACTCCTCACGCTCCGCCACTTCCACACGCTCTCGTTCGCCGAGCTTCGTTTTGCCACATCATCGTCTCCATCATCATGCGCTTCATAGCATCCATGGGATTTGATGGCGAAGGTGGAGGAGTTGGGGGAGGGCTTGGAGGATCCATAGGTGGCTCTTGCTCGCCTTCTTGATTTGTGGAGGTATTCATACCGCTAGGAGTCTTGACCATGCAAGGATTTCTCCTCTTGGCTCAAGGAAGGTCGCAGACTAATCTTCGGGAGACTATCTACCCCCTCGTCGGCGCACCCTGCATGCAACACCCAGTATAAATTGGTTGCTATTTTTTGACGCTCAAGGCGCACGGCTCTACGGGCAATGGTAGGCCTGCTGTTCCAAGAGTGGGAGGCGTATACACCGAAGGGCTACCAACACAACCAAAAAACACGAGAGAAAAAAAACTTGTTGTGGATTAGCGGATTAGTGCAAAATATTCAAAGCTCTGATACCAATGTCAGGTGTAGCGGAATTAAAATGGTGAAGGTCTAGTTTTACACTTCCACAAAATCCTTTCCTTCTTTCCTTGCGTTAGTGAATGCTTTGTACTTCAATGAATGTTCCTTTTATGTTCCCTTGAAGAGAGGGTTTGAGGAGAATGCAATAGAGATGTGTAGAGGGGGAGAGAGAGAGAGAGAGAAGAAGAGAGCTACATCCGATGGGGTCCCAACCAACCCTCTCAAGGGCCCCTCACACCGTTACCGATGTGGTATTTGCTTTAGATTGCGTAAATGGAATGTATACACAATGCAATACCTCAATGCAAACTCTAATGACTTGACAACGATAAATCACTGCGGTAACTCGTCGGGAAGAGGCACCTCCGGGGCTGATTTGATGCACCTTTGGATCCTTCTCGATGTGGGATTTGCGGATGGCCACGAAGGGTAGATTTGGGGTTGATTTGCGCTCCCGATGTTAGAGGAATGAAGGGCTGAATGATGGCTGCAAAAACGCAGATCTGCGACGAAAAACACAGCAGATCTCTCGCGTAGAGCAGGGCTGAAAACGCAGATCTCGATGACGGCGATGATGGGCAGCAATGTGAGCACTCGATGCCGGCGAGGGAATGGCCGAGAGGAGGCTCGATGGGCTCGAAGTACCGTACCGCAAATAAATAGGCAGCGTTAGCAGATCTCACACCGTTCGCGACGGAATGGGCTGAAAACTGAAAACGCTGGCTGATCTGCAAGGCTAAGGATGGCGCAAGGGCTGGAATCTGCAAACGCTGGGACTTCTTGCCAAAAACGCCAGGGCTGATCTGATGTGAAAACGCTAGGCTGATCTGTAGTCTCCTGCTAGCGCTTGCACAATCTTTTGCAACTTCCTTCTGCAACTTGTCTCCAAATGGGAGCTCTCCTGCTCCCTTTATAGGTGAGGCATAGGCCTTATGAATTAATTTAGGTTGAGGTAAGGCAACTGTCCACCAGGTTTTTGTAGCGCGGATAATGTGTCGTGCTCTCTACAGTGTGGGTGCCCCTCAGTGCAATGTGCGTGACAATCTCACTCAAACAAATGGAACTCTCTCAAACAGAATGAAACACAGAAATAACGAATAACAACAGAGACACAACAGCGGACCAGAACATGTGGACTCGACTAGCTCAAAGAACCATGTACAGACTCTGGCGTGGCAGCACACTTAGCTCCAGCCCAGGACTCACAGGTACAAATGGGGTGTCGAGGCTCAGATGTGCAGGGATGGTGAAGCAGTGCTCTGTGTAAGACTCGCTCTAGACGACTACGTACAAGATAATGATAATGACTCAACGGCTACTACTCATATATAGAATCATAAAGAGCCACCAACGGCTCATAAATGTCAGCCAGCTAAGTGTGACCTGGCTACATGTCCACTAGGCCACCATCCGTATCCTTGCCACGTCTCATTGCCCAGAGTGTCCGTCCAGTGTGAACAGACGAGACCAACTGTACTAACTGTAATTGTGTCCTGTAGCCTGCTACAGGTTGTTCGCCACAAGACTGGTCACCGTCTCGGTGAGCCAAACACTAAATGAAACTGCAAAAGTAACTATATGTACAATGAAAGGTGGGGCAAGAGCACGGTCCTGTCACCCAAGGGAAAGTGTCGTCGCCACTGCTGCCCCAGAAGTATCCGGATCGGGAGGCGCCATCAGATCGATTGTGTAACGATGTGGTTGCTGGACTGTGCTCTGCATAACCTGGCTTCCTGTGGTTTGAGCAACCATCTGCTGCATAGCGGATGGAAGCACCTGTCCTGAAGTGAACTTCGGACGCCTAGTAACGCAACCATGGCGGTGTGCACCAGCAACACCGTCACAGCAAGGAACACTCTGGCTCTGCATGGATGGCATCTAGACCTGAGACCCCTGCTGAGTAAAGTACTGGAACTGGGATTGTGGGTAGTGTCCCACAAACTACTGAGATGGCTGAGAGGGACCTGCTGGTGCTACAAAGCGTGCTGGATTCTGGACCTATATCCCTGGCCCAGTCCATCCATATCCCCACAAGAGCCTGGGTAGGCCTGTTACCATACATAAGCATTTCTTGAAATCCCTGCACCTATGCTTTTAGGTCATCAATAATCCTTGACTTTATCTTCAATGCTTGCTGTAGTGCAAAAATTGTTGCATCTCGATCTGCGATGGCACTCTCTGCAACTCGTAGAGATCCCTCCATAGCTGCGTATGTGGTGGAGTGACGTTGGTGCGTTGCAGCTAGTTGCTCTGCGTCTAGCTCGATGGTGGCAATAGCAGCTCTGGAGTCGTGAAGTAACTTCTCTGAAAGCTGAAACAGAGAAGTGGAGTCGGCCATACCTGAAGATCCCTCATATGCATGTGATGCTGGAGGTCGCACATGTGGCACAGCCGGCGAGCTAGGTACAGCTGGTGTAGTAGGTGCCTCTAAGATTGTTGTTGTAGGTGGAGAGAGAGATACGTTGACCGGTGTATGAGTGAAGATGGGAGAAGAAGGAAGACGATCCTGTATGGGTGAAGTGACCATCCTGTCCTGAGGAGCAGCAGTAGACACTGGCGTCGGCACAGCAGAACCAGGGGTAGAAGTAGACGTCGGACGCTGAAAATGTACCCTAGTCTGCTGGCTCTCAGAAACTGGCAAGGAGAGTAGAGACTTCACTGTATCCTTCACTTTCGCCTTGATCTTCTTTTTCTTGGTGACTGTTGGGTCAACCAGCATGCTCACGGTTTTCCTTTTCCCTTTCGAGGTTCCGTGCTCCTCATCCACTTCATTTAAGTTAATAGGTATGTTTATGACCCATGCCAAGAGAGGTGCTGCAAAACATTTAAAACTTAACTGCACAGACTGCACTTGGGCCCAAAATCTTTTAGCCCTAGACTGCAAAGAGCTGAAGAGAATCTGGTGGAATCCATAAGGGATAGTGTGGATTAAACAGTATAGCCCGTCGCAGTGGGAGAATGTAGTGAGAAGATCAGTTTTTTCCTTGTCTTCTTTGGCATCTCGAGCCAGAAAGTAATACCTGAAGATTGCGAGAAGCCGTCTGTTTCGGTCATAATTTGGGTTATCCGAACTCAATAGCTCTTGACATGCTTGAATTGTCGCATCCTTGGACAACAAAGAGAAAGTGCGAGTAGTAGGCTTCACAGCTGGAAAGTTGGTCATACCCATGGCATGGCCAAGCCTTGTAGCTGTTAGCTTGTGGCTCCGGACCTTTGGAAAGTCTTTCAACAGTTGATATATCATCTCTGCTGGAACCGTATCAGGTAAATCTGCATCAGCCAATGTTGTGAGAAGCTGAGCAGTCGAAAGCACCTCACTCAGAGATGGTCGAGGTTGCTGCATATAAAAATTTAATGAGAATGCTGTGCGATTTTTCGAAGAAGCAGGCCTCTTGATTGCATGAGTGATGATTGGCTGCTTTCCTTTCTTCTGAGCCACTTTTGAATGTTCCTCTTGATCATTGGAAGCACCTGACTCGGAATTTACATCTGAATCATCAGATGCTACCGAGTCTGCTTTGTAGCTCTCATCACTTTTGAGCCACTGGAGGTAAAGTCATCTATGCCATGGCTGCTGCTTGCAGATACTTCCTCTGCTTCGCTCTTTGATTCCGCAACCAGAGCTTTCCTCTTCTTCAATTCTTCCTTTCTCTTGCTACTGCCTTTGGTTGTTTCTTCTGTTGCTTGCTACCTCCTGCCATGGTGATGTCGGGTGGATGACAAAACAGTAGCAATTGAGTAGAACAAGTGATGGAAAAGCACCACGATCAGATGCAGACCAAGGTGGAGTTTTTGCAGACCAAGGTGGAGTAAACGATTTGGGATTGGGCTAGGCAGAGGCTGGACAGAAGGGGAGCTGGGGCGATTTTGTGGGGCTGGGCGAGAGGATTGGGTATAGGGGCTAATCAAGAGCTAATAGGCGAAGGAAGTTAGGCTGGGGCGAGTAAGTTAGGATAGGGGCGAACGAAGAGTGTAGGGGTGAGAAAGTTATCTGGGGCGAATTAATAAGGCTTGGGCGAATTTGGGCGAGAAAGTTATCTGAGTCAGTTAGGGTAGGGGCGAATGAAGTTAGGGTAGGGGCGAATCTAATTGTGCTGAGAGGGTATGGGCGAATTTTGAGAGGGAACTGGGTAGGGCGATTTGAAAATAGGCAGGGGCGAATCCAATTGTGCTGAGAGGGTAGGGGCGAATAGGTGAGAGGAAAATGGGTAGAGGGGCGAATCCAGACAAAATAGGGCAGGGGCGAATTCTTACTAAGTAGGGGAGAATTGCTGAGAGTAAAATGGGTAGGGGTGAATCCAACAAAATAGGGTAGGGGCGAATCCAGACAAAATAGGGCAGGGGCGAATTCTGTTTTAGTAAGGATGGGGCGAATTTTACCAGGGTAGGCTGGGGCGAATTTTTTGTGCTGGGGCGAATATTGAAGGATGGGGCGAATTTTGCAGGGATGAGGCGAGGGCGAAGGTTGGAGAGGGGTCGACAGGGAAGGTCGAGGGCGATGGCTGTAGGTGCGAGGGGTTGACAGGGGACTAGGCGAGCTTTGGAGAGGGGAATGAGGGCTAGGGAATTTAGTGGTGAATTTGGAGGGGCAGCCACATTCGACACAAAGCAGACAAAAAGCAGGTATGAGATGAGGCTTATTGACATGGCAAAAAGACGCATTCAAGCATGTTCATGATGGCAGCTTAGTAGGAGGAGAGAATTTGGGAATGCGGGGCAGGTTAAGAGATGACAAGGGGCTCAGTAAGCAAGAACAGTGCGGGGGAAAAGAAAGAACAAGGCCTAGATAGAGAGCCAGATATAAATGCTGTCAGAGATAGAGAATAACGATTTAGGCCTTATCTTTTCGGCTATGGGGTTTATTAATCAGAACGGGCTCTAATTAACAGGAGGAAAACATCATTACTGAATCAATTTGAGGAGTCTTTTACAAAAGATAGTCCCAGAAGGCAAAGAGAGATTTGATGGTGAGAGAGTGCTTCTAAAAATTAGAGACGGAAAAGAGAGATGCAGTTGAGCTGGTTTAATCGTCGAACAATATCCAATAATCAAAAGATCTATTCAATGAGACTTAATCTCGGAAATTACAGAGGGGGAGCAGAGACAAAGACAGAACAAGAGAGACAGAACAACAGTAATTGATGCATACATTGAAACAAGGGGAGTAAAGATAAGAGCTGTCATGAGGAAGATTTGGGAAGAGGGGAAAATGGTAAGCCAGGGAGAAATACCGAACTGAGGAGGGAATAATCATGTGGTGTTGGGATAGCTATCATCAGTAGATGTGTATATAATTAGGGCGAGTGATAGCACTTAATCCTTGATCCGTTTACCAGTGGCAAGGGAACGCCTTCGAGAGTGACTAACTGGACTGCCCCCTGTGGTAAAATCTCTTCCACCACGAAGGGCCCTTGCCAAGCTGGAACCAGCTTTGCTTTTTTCAAATATTGTGCCTGATAGAGTAGCACCAATGTGCCTTGCGTTATTTTTGGCTTTCTGAGGTGGCGATCATGCCACACTTTGCGACGAAGTTTCTCCGCTTGCAGAGCATGAGAAGCCAAAAGGCGGCTTTCAGCCAATAAGGTAAGACGGGTTATAGAAGCAGCTTCCATGCCCCAACTTGCACGTAGACTCCCCACCCTAGGGGATCCGGAGTTGAACTCAAATGGAGCTATGGCTTCCAAACCGAAAGCGAGTTGAAAAGGCGTGTGATTCGTTGTTGCTTTGAAAGATGTGCGGTATGCCCAAAGAGTGCCGTGCACAGCGTGAGCCCATGATGTTGGGTGGAGATGACATGCTTTCCTCAGGAGTGCAATCAGAACCTTGTTGGTGCTCTCAACCTACCCATTGGCTCTAGGGTAATAAGAGCACGACTTGCGATGAAAAATCTTGTAATTGGCCAGTAAAGTTGAGATCATGTCATTGACAAAATGACTGCCCCTATCACTGGTGATCTCTAAGGGACATCCAAATCTGCATAAAATATTTTCATATAAAAATTTGGCTACTGTATTGCCAGTGCAATCTACTGTCGCTAGTACCTCCGCCCACTTTGTTGCATAGTCTGTAGCCACTAGCAGATATTTGCGATTAATTGGTTGAGCCGGGGGATATATTGGACCCACAAAGTCCAAGCCCCATCTCTCAAAAGGTAGCCACGCCATCGAGACCTGCAGAGGACGGTTGGATTGCTTACTTGGCTTCGGCCCACAGCGTTGGGACACATCACAAACCTTAGAATATGCTATTGCATCCTTAAAAACGTAGGGCCACCATAGACCACTCTGTAGAATCTTCTGGGCAGTGATGTGACCAGGGTAATGGCCACCAGTGGGACCATTGTGGGCATCCTCCAGAATATGCTCCACCTCATGAGGCGAGACACAACGCTTCAGAACACCATCTGGTCCCGATTTGTAGAGCTGGCCCCCAATCAAAGTGAAAGGCCTGGACTTCAACAACAATCTCCTCTTCTGCAGTGGAGATGCCTTCTCTGGGTACAGCCCAGTATATAGAAAATGTAGGACTGCGTCGTACCATTCCGGTGTTGTATCGATTTTAAAAGGATTGCTATCTGGAAAGTCATCCGCAATCCAGGTAGCTTCTTCACCTGTTTGAATGCGAGAGAGGTGGTCAGCCATTACATGATGCTTACCAGGACGGAGTACCACTTCAAAATCAAACTCTTGGAATAGGAGGAGCCATCGCCATACTCGACCTGCGACCTGTGGCTTATTAAGCAGATAGCGCAAGGCATGGTGATCAATAATAATTGTGAAGTGGACCCCTAGCAAATAGTGACGAAATTTTTGTAGAGCATACACTATAGCCAAACCTTCCCTCTCTGTGGTGCTATAGTTGCGCTTTGCTTTGGTGAGCAGGCGACTTGCATAATGTACAGGGCGATCCAAGTGGAACTCTTTGCTAGGCTGAGTCAGCACAACACCCACAGCCAGCAGACTGGCATCTGTATGCACATGAAAAAGTAGGGCCCAATCCGGGGCAACTAGAATAGGCGCTTCAGTGAGGCGTTTTTTGAGGTATGCAAATGCTTCGGCCTCAGGTGTTGACCACTGGAAGGGAACATCAGCACTGGTGAGCCGGGTCAATAGTTGAGCCACCTGTGCATACATACGTATAAACCTGCGATGATAGCCGGTGAGCGGGATGAAAACACACACAGCGTCTCTATAACGACCCGACACACTCTTGGGAAGATACACACACACACACTATGGGGCACCACTCGGCTTACACAACACACCTGGTCGAGATAGGGAACACACCTCTGGAGTGAGAGGAGAGAGACTATCCACTTGCCCACTCCACACAGACACACACACACACACCCACCCAAAAAACTCAGCTCAAAAGAGGAGAATTTCTGATGTTTAGATACAATTGAGCTTGGGCCAACACCAATGGGGCAAATAGCTCACACAATATAGGTAAAATAAGCCAGATACAATCACAAACTAGAGTAGAAACTTCGCTCCTAAGAGAAACTTACACAGAAAAACAGCAGGAAAAGAGTGAGGAATTTGGCAAAATGGACAGCGCCATCGCGTCCAGAACGGCCCAAAAACCCAGTTTACAATGTCAAAGTGCTCAAATCCGACCTCGGATGAGCAGTTTACGGCCAAAATAGGCTCCAAAATGAGCAAAAACACACCTGCGGCTGTTCCTCCTCTCTTCTCCACGTTTTTTCTGGTCTTCTCTCTTGTTTTTCAGTTTCCACACTTAGCTTTATTACTTGGGCACCCTTGGCCTTTTAGATGACCTCAAACGGACCCCGAACAGGCCATAAACTGACCTCGCAGTGCATAGTTGTCACCTTTTTTGCATCATTCGCACACCTGGCACTCAGCTTTTTCCAATAATGCATCTCGCCACCACGTGAAGTGGCCCCAAAAAGTGGTCCTAATGATGACCTTTCTGCATAACTCTCACAAGAAAACACCCACGTTTGTCCGTCCTCATCCGCGTGCAAATATTGACCTCGTTCGCCCTCCTGACGCCACTAGATGCCATCTGACGCACCTGCTGACCTCATGTCGTCGGCCCGCGGATAGCTTTCTCGAGAAGTTTTACGCGCTACCAACTCCTCCTTATTGTAGAAAAAACACACTAGTACTGATAATAGTGAAAATCGCTGCACTATGTACACCCTGTCCTACCTGTACACACGTGGGCCCCACATAACCACCTGGCTATGGAAATTGGGTAATCCTTTATTCGATGCACCATGCATGTGTATGTACATATGCGCAATCCCTTGCTCAAAAAAACTCCTGACACCGGTATGGCCCACAAAGCTCTGAACACCTTTGGGATTTATGGGAGGAGGTAACTTCAAGATGGCCACTATCTTCTCTGGGTCAGGTGCTAAACCTTGAGCAGACACCACATGGCCCAACAGTGTGCCCTCTGTGACCAAAAAATGACACTTGTTCGGATTGAGCTTCAAACGTGCCTCCCTGCTCCTGAGGAAGACTGCAGAGAGCTGAGCAAGATGCTCCTTTAGATTTTCTACTGGGGTCGAACATTGAGCACCCGAGAAGGTGGAAAAGTCGTCCATGAATATGCGAAGGTGATCAGTAAGCAGAGGACAAAAGATGAGATATACTATGCGATTGAAAGAAGGCGGTGCATTTTTAAGCCCAAAAGACATTCTAGTGTAGATGAAAATACGCTAGGGAGTCACAAAAGCTGTTCTGATTTGGTCGTCAGGATGTATTCCTAGCTGATTGTAGCCGCTGAACCCGTCCATAAAACTATACAGTACATGGCCAGCGACATCTTCGAGGACTCTCTCAGTGAAAGGTGTCGGAAATCCATCCAGGATTGTGACCTTATTCAGAGCCCGGTAGTCGACGCAAACTCGAATTTTGTTGGACTGTTTCTTTGGGGCAGTAACCATAGGGGATAACCATTCTGAGTGCTCTACTGGTACAATAATACCTGCTTCTTGCATTTTTTCCAACTCGATTTTGACTGCTTCTGCATACTTGGGATTCAGTTTGTAAGCCAGTCCTCTGATCGGCTTAGCCCCCTCAACCAGAGAAATTGTGTGGACTCCTAGCTCTGCTAGGATTCCTTCCAAATCGTATTAATACCAGGCAAACACATCCTTGAAAGAGCGCACGAAAGAGATTACCAGGTCGAGTAGAGCTGGGTGATCCCATAACCAAGTGGCTAACAAGATGGGCTGATAGTTGTCAGGGCCGCCTAGGTTGACCTCTCTTACTGGGTCAGGCGGTGCAGAGGGCGAGGCTGCGTCAGGGAGAGAAGACCGTGCCGCCTCTGTTAGCTTCTGGACATTATGAGCTGGCGTCTGATCAATGTTGAAATCAGCATACTCTTCCTGCAACCATCCTGATGGAAGCTCTGCAAATGGTAAATCCTCAGATACCTCAAAGTGCTCCGGCATGGGTGGAGAGTCAGATGGAGTAGAGGCTAAGGAAGGAGCTGGGGTGTTGGCCAACTCTTGCAAGGGAGACTTTTTCCCCCTTCTATGGTGGGTTATAGGCTCACCCAGGCCGACGGTTTCCATCAAAGGACCTTCTGAATGATGGGCACCCGAGACCGGTCCACTTGGTTCTGGCTCACTTGGCTAACTGGGATTACTGGCTTCAGCTGTAGCTTCAGGTTTAGCTTCAGGTGTAGGATTAGGGGGAGAGGCTGAATCTGTTGGCAAAGATTGAAGAGAGACTACATAGCATGGCATCGAAGAGGTAGCTTCTAACCACTGCAGTAAGTCTTCATCGGACCCATCAGGAGGGACCGGCTGCTCCGACTCTATTGACAAAGAGCTATGCTGAACGACCGGATCCATACCTCCTTCGACACGAATTTGTTGCATTGGAGAGCTAGGAGTATGTATCCACATGGCGTCGTTTCCCCAGTCGTGAAGTGCTTTCGTATGTCGCAACCATGGCCTACCAATCAGCAAGGGATAACCTCCCTCTACCTGGGGAAGATTAACTACCACAAAATCCAAGTTGAAAGTGAAATCTTGTACCTTCAGAGGCACCTTGTCGACTATGCCCACTGGGTAGACTGTTCTCTGATCGGCCAATGTAACAGTGAAAGGAGCAGGTCGGGTAGGCTTTAGACCTAAGGCCATCATAGTGAATTCGGACATCAAATTGATTCCAGATCCACCATCAACGATGACGCTGGATAGCTGGTGCCCAAGAATAGATATAGTGAGACGAGGACTTTTATAATCGGTGAGGGGAGCAGATGGATAGGAAATCAAATAAGACTCTGAGGGCTGTACAGGGAGGTGCCCGCCACTAGGCCCAGCCCCCGGGTACAGAGACTGAATGATTGACAAGGTGTCACCTCTAAGTGTTGCGTCGAGCCTTAGTATGTCGTATAGTGACACCTGCTGAAAAGTATTTTTCAAGATGGCTTCTGCTGTGGGCTTGGCGCCTTCGAACTGGGCTCCCTTTGGGACCTTAATCTGTTCCAAGTCAGCCCACTGCTTCCAAGAAGGCTCCATCAATGTCAGATAACAGGGAAGTTGGTTTGCTCTGAGCAATTTTGAAGGACTCGTCCTTTGGGTCAAATAGACCAGCTTGAGGAAGTGGGGATTGGCGAGGTGGACCTGTGGGCAGACTGAGACCAAGAGCTACTCTTTGTGCCCGAGTAAGGACACCAACAGGCTCCTCCACTTGCAATGGCTTAACCACATGAGTAGCAGGTGATGGTTGAGGCACGGTGTTCACAGTAATCAAGTTTATCTTCGGGAAGGTGAATTCTTGCTGGTTCTGAGTCGAGCTTGAAGATGTGGATGCCCTTTGCGTGGGACAATCCTTACTGTAGTGATCCTTCGAATCAGGGCAATGACGACAAGGAGGGGACCCCTTAGGTAAAGGACACTTGCTTTGATAATGCCCATATTCTCCGCATCTGTAGCAGAGTATGGGCCGATTGGAAGGACGAAACGGGGGACGAGGTGGTTGCTACATGGAGTTGGAGGTTGAAGTGTAGAAGCTCTGAGGGGTTGAGGTGGCATTAGCATTATAAAAACTTTGAGTCGGGAAAGTACTTGACATACCTTGAACAGCAGGGGTATTGAGCAAAGGTGGCATGTAGTTGGGATGGCTGTAGTGGGAAACCATGTTGGATGCTGGTGCTAACCCCTGTTGGAGAGTAGGACCAAGACTTTGCTGTATTTTGTGCAATCCCTTTATATAGTAGCAATCCTTATCTTCATGACCCAATTTTTCGTAGAAGTGGCAATAAGAGCGAAGGGGACAGTCGTGTGGAGGGTGTCCTGAAGAGCGGCATGAACTACACCATACCATAGCCTTAGTCTCTTGCTGAGACCTGAGCTCTTCTAACTCTCTTTTAAGTTGATCATAAGCCTCTTGATGTGGAGGCTTCTCATGTCTGAGAGAGAAGGATCTCTCTTCGTGAAGGGCCCGCTGTAACCTTAGGGCTTCCAGTTCCCTTCTTAAAGAAGTCAAGGGGTCTGATGGACTATCCACGAGTACAAGGGCAGTATCTAACTGAGGAGAGTCAGTGAACTGCCTTCTTGCTCCCTCTATTCTTGTAGCAGTAGCAACAAAGTCCTCCAGATTGGCTTCAGGACCGAGACTTTCTCTGAGATTTTGTTGAGAAGTCTTAGGCAGAGCCTTCTCTACCCACTTCTTCACCATGAATTCCCCTGGTTGCTGAGGCAGCTTGGCGACCAGGGACTTTGTTATGGTCATGAGCTCTGCAAATGTCTCCTTGGGCTGGAGCAACAGGTTGGCCAACTCATCTAGAATCTTCTCTTGATAATCCCCTGGTCGGAAAGCTTCACAGAACTGCTGTCTTAACATGGTCCAAGTAGTAAAGTGGTTTTCAGCAAACTGACTGTACCATTTATCTTCAAGACCATCCAAGGTGGATGGAAAGAGCACCAGGTATGCGTCTTCTCTGTTGAGGCCACGACCTCTGCAAAGAGAGACAAACCTCCGAGCATGGTCGTCTGTATCTTCTGCGGAGAGACCTTTAAAGGTAGGGAACTTGATGTTCACCTTTGCCAGAACACTTGTGAGCTCCTCCATGGCCTCTTGCTCCTGAGTCTGTTGCTCCCTAGCTTGCTGTAACAAAATGGGGGAGAGCCTTACCGGAGAAGGTGACCTGGAGGATGTAGAACCGATCGAAGGAATGGAGGTAGCCGTATGAGTAGGTATGGGTGATGGGGTTAATATGCTTCTACTGGGCACCAAGGGTTGACGCCTTCTGTGGTAGTACTTCAGAGGACTCAGTAGTGCACTTTGACGCTCCAATGACCTCCTTGTATGTGTCATGCAGTAACCGCCAACCCCACCAAGCTTTGGGCAAGACAACCTTCACTTGGCTGAACATTGGTCTAGACTCTACTAGACCAGGGCGAGTGACTAGACCACCTGGCCTGGACCAGGACCAGGAAGGACTAGACCAGGGACGAGAAGGACTAGACCAGGACGAGAAGGACTAGACCAGGACGAGGACTGGGTGGACCAGGGCGAGAGAGGACCAGATCAACAAGGCGAGAGACTAGACCAGCTAGATTAAGAAGGGTGAAACTGGACCAGACCAACAGGCTGTACAGGCGAAGCGAAGAGACCAGCTACTCAACGGAGTGAGACTTTAGTTGAGGTCCCACCGTGATCGCCAAAATGAGAGCACCTGTAGCGCGGATAATGTGTCGTGCTCTCTACAGTGTGGGTGCCCCTCAGTGCAATGTGCGTGACAATCTCACTCAAACAAATGGAACTCTCTCAAACAGAATGAAACACAAAAATAACGGATAACAACAGAGACACAACAATGGACCAGAACATGTGGACTCGACTAGCTCAAAGAACCATGTACAGACTCTGGCGTGGCAGCACACTCAGCTCCAGCCCAGGACTCACAGGTACAAATGGGGTGTCGAGGCTCAGATGTGCAGGGATGGTGAAGCAGTGCTCTGTGTAAGACTCGCTCTAGACGACTACGTACAAGAAAATGATAATGACTCAACGGCTACTACTCATATATACAATCATAAAGAGCCACCAACGGCTCATAAATGTCAGCCAGTGTGACCTGGCCACATGTCCACTAGGCCACCATCCGTATCCCTGCCACGTGTCACTGCCCAGAGTGTCCGTCCAGTGTGAACAGACCAGACCAACTGTACTAACTGTAACTATGTCCTGTAGCCTGTCTACAGTTTTCCAACAAACAAATTATGAAAATGATTTATTATTTTAAGTCAAGAGGGTCCAAATCTGGGTGCAATTGTTGCACATCCGCCCACCTGGGAATCCGATGGATGCGTGGTCTGGCACGTCGAATTTCGCTAACGTAGAACGAGTTGGGCAAAGGGGGGGGGGGGGGGGGGGGGGGGGGGGGGGGGGGGGGGGGGGGGGGGGGGGGGGGAGAGAGGGGGAGAGGCGAGTTGGGGGAGAGGGGAAACGAGGGGGTAGGGACGAGTTGGGGGGGGTAGGGCGAGTTGGGAGAGATGGGGAGAGGCGAGTTGGGAGAGGGGCAAGTTGGTGAGGGGGTAGGGCGCGGCCTGGGTAGGGGGACGAGGGTGAGTGGGCAGGGGTGAGGAGGTGGGTAGGGCGAGGACAAGAGAGAAGTGTACATGGCGGGGGTGTGGGAGGTGGATAAGGGATGGGTAGGAAACAACAGATCAAAAGCAGATATAGATACAATGCTAACCTAGCAGATACCTTGTAGTTATACTGGCAGCGGTTCTCCTATTGCGCTCCTTTGCGAGCTTATCCAAGTGTGAATGCTTTTAGTAAAGGGTCGTCTGAGCAATCAACTTCTGTGACTTCTATGCTAGTTGGCTTAAGTGTTTCATTGGGCTCAGCTACGGTAGGAACACAGCAAAAGGGTGTGACCTCAGGCAAAGGTTGAATAGATAGTCTATAACAAGGCGTAGACTTGGTAGCTTCCAACCACTCTAGCAGATCTTCGTCTGAACCTTCAGGTGTAGTAGGCTGTTCTTGTTCAGGGTTGGTTTCCATTGACAAAGAAACTTGCTGCACCACGGGATTCATACCTCCTTCTAAGAGAATGGGTTGCATCGGGGAGCCAGAAGTATGTATCCACATGGCATCGTTTCCCCAATTATGAAGTGCTTTAGTGTGTCGCAGCCATGGTCTTCCAATGAGCAAGGGAAATCTGCCCTCCACCTGGGGAAGACGAACCACAACAAAATCCAAGTTAAAAATAAAGCCTTGTACCTGCAGAGGTACATTGTCAACTATGTCCACTGGGTAGACTGTCCGCTGGTCAGCCAATGTACCTGTGAAGGGAGCAGGGCGAGTAGGGTGTAGACCTAGAGCTAACATAGTGAACTCGGGCATCAGGTTGATGCTAGATCCACCATCCACTATCACTCCTGAGAATTGCCGACCCAAAACGGACACTGTCAGGCGAGGGCTTCTATAATCAGTGAGGGGAGTAGCGGGATTGGATATCATATAGGACTTTGATGGTCGCACTAGGAGGTGCCCGCCACTAGGACCTGATCCGGGGTAAAGGGATTGAATAACTGCAAGGGTGTCACGTTTGAAACTCATATCTAGTCGCAACATGTCGTAGAGGGACACTTGTTGGAAGGTGTTCTTCAAGACTGTCTCTGCTGTAAGCTTTTCTTGTTCTGCCCGTGGTTTCTCTGGTCCCTTTATCTTCTATAGATCGGAAACTGCTTCCAAGAAAGCGTAATCAATATCGGAGAGCAAAGATTTGGATTCTTTCTTGGCACTACGGGATGGCTTGTCATCAGTTGAAGGCAGGGTATCCACTGTTGTGAGAATGCGTGAGGGAGTTGAACTTGTTGGAATGCTAAGACCGAGAGCGGCTCACTGGGCTCGAGTGAGGACACTCGATGGCTCCTCTACCAGCTGCAGCTTATTTTGAGGCGGCTGAGGAACAGTGCTAATTGCTATCAGATTGAGCTTGGGAAAGGTAAACTCATTTTGGCTTTGACTTGGGTTCGAAGCCGTGGATGCACGAAGTTTAGGGCAATCCTTACCGTAGTGATCCTTCGTTTCAGGGCAATGACGGTAGGGAGAGGACCCTTCGGGCAGAGGGAATTTGCTTTGGTAATGACCATATTCCCCGCATCTGTAGCACAAAATGGGCCGATTCAAAGGGCGAGGCGGTCCTTGCTCTTGGTGCACGGAGTTGGAGGTGGAGGCATAGAAGCTGAGGTGATGAGGGAGCATGGGTATGATAAAAGCTCTGAGAGGGAAAAGTGCTCTGCATACCTTGCAAGTTGCATAGGAGGGGTTGTCAGCAAAGGTGGCATATGGTGTGGATGGCCACAGGGAGAAACCATGCTGGATGTAGGTCCCTTGAGGTAGTAGCAGTCCTTGTCCTCATGCCCAGTTTTTTCGCAGAAGTGGCAATAAGCCGGAAGGGGACAGTCTTGTGGAGGGTGTCTTGGAGAGCGACACAAGCTGCACCATACCATAGCTTTAGTCTCCTGTTGAGACCGATGCTCTTCTAGCTCTCTCTTGATTTGATCGAAAGCCTCGTGATGTGGGGGCTGCTCCTGTCTAAGAGAGATTGATTTCTCCTCTTGAAGAGCGCGTTTTAGTTTTAGGTCTTCAAGTTCCCTACGTAAAGAAGTCAACGGATTAGGAGGACTTTCCGAAAACACTGAGGGGGTCTCTACCTGAGGGGAGTTGGTGAACAGCTTCCTAGCTCCCTCTATCCTAGTAGCAGCCGCGACAAACTCCTTCAGAGTGGCGTCAAGTCGGAGACTCTCTCGGAGTTTTTGCTGAGAAGTTTTGGGAAGAGCCTTCTCCACCCACTTCTTAACCATGAATTCACCCGGTTGCTGAGGAAGCTTAGCAACCAAAGACTTGGTTTTAGTCAGAGTTCTGCAAAAGTCTCCTCTTGCTGGAGCACCATGTTGGTCAACTCATCCAAAACCTTTTCCTGATAGTCACCTGGTCTGAATGCTGCATAGAACTGTTGTCTTAAAGCTGCCCAAGTTGCAAAATGGTTCTCTGCAAAGTGACTGTACCACTTGTCTGCTAAGCCATCCAAGGTAGATGGAAAGAGTACCAAATAAGCATCTTCTCTATTAAGACCACGACCCCTACAGAGAGATACAAACCTCCTTGCATGGTCGTCTGCATCTTCTGAGGAGAGTCCCTTGAAAGTAGGAAACTTGATGTTTACCTTTGCCAAAACACTAGCCAACGCCTCCATAGCCTCTTGCTCAATAGCTTGCTGTAACAAAATGGGAGAGAGCTTTACTGGGGAAGGTGACCTAGAAGATGTGGAACCGGATGGAGGAATGGATGATGCCGTATGTGGAGGTATGGGTGATGAGGTTGGTGGACTTCTACTAGGTACCAAGGGTTGACGTCTTCTGTTATAGTACTTCAGAGGACTCAGGAGTGCGCTTTGACGCTCTAATGACCGCCTTGTATGTGTCATGCAGTGATCACAAACCCAACCAAGCTTTGGGCAAGAAGACCTTTAACTGGCTCAACACAGGTCTAGACTCTACTAGACCAGGGTGAGTAACTAGACCACCTGGTCCAGCCAGGACAAGGAAGGACTAGACCAGGACGAGAGCTGGTTGGACCAAGGCGAGAGAGGACCAGACCAGCAGGCTCATTGGTCAGCAGGCTCATTGGTCAAGGCGAAGTAGGCGAGGCTAGGTAAAACCCAGCTAGCTTCTCGATTTGCACCTCAACAGAGAGTGAGACTTCAGTTGAGGTCCCACCGGGCGTGCCAAAAATGAGAGCACCTGTAGCGCGGATAGTGTGTCGTGCTCTCTACAGTGGGTGCTCCTCAGTGCAATGTGCGTGACATCACTCAAAACAAAATGAAAACAAAGGAAACAATAGATAACAGCGGATCAACACAGAGACACAACAGTAACAGACCAGAACATATGGACTCGACTATCTCAAAGAACCGAAACAGACTCTGGCGTGGCAACACACTCAGCTCCAGCCCATAACTCACGGGTACAATGGGGTGTCGAGGCTCAGATGTGAAGGGATGGTGTAGACGTGCTGTGTATAGACTCTCTACTCTAGACGACGACACGGGCCCATATATGAAGAAGATGATAATCATGACCCAACCGCTACTACTCATGTGTACCACCATAAAGAGCCACCAACGGCTCATAAATGTCAGCCATCTATGTCTATCCCCAAACTGAGTGGTGGTGGTGACCTGGCCACGATGTTCACTAGACCACCGTCCGTATCCCTGCCACGTGTCACTGCCCAGCCCAGAGAGTCCGTCCAGTGTGAACGAGACCAGACCAACTGTACTAATTGTGTGTCCTGTGAAAGTGACATTGTAGCCTGCTACAGGTCTAAAAGCATCATATATGAAAAGCTGACTTGCAAAAGCTAATATTTGCAAAATCTAGTTTTCAGAGTTTTGCTACAAGGTGGATGTGTAGTGCTGATGCTTATTCTGTTGGGGTGCGCCTTTTGGCCTCAAAGATCCGGAGTTTGATATTGGAGATTCTTTGGTGGCCTATTTTTGCTTCAGCTCTCTGTTATAGTTGCCCTCCCCTCCTTTGTTCCTAGCCTTTGATGTATCGCCCATCTTTTGCAACTCTATAGCACTGGTAGCTTTCCCCTATGGTTTGTTGTACTTGTCACTTTTCAAGAGTCTTTTCACTACGAGTTTCGTTTATATTGTGATGCATATGGGCTGATGTAATGCCTACGTGCTTGTAACTCGGTTACTTAATACATAAAGCCCTCTCTTTTTGCCTCAAAAAAAAGGTCTAATTTAATCTAGTGAGTATTATACATCATTGAGCTAGCATTTGTGTAATCTCATGGTTGTCTTGTAAACTACCATGAGCTCATGTCTTGCCTTTTAATTAAGGCGAACCTGGATTTGTTTGTATGCTCATCTAGGTATATCATACAGATGGAGCTGACACTGGAGAAGCTTGTTATTTGCAGTATAGCATGTTGTTATTCCTTCAGTTGATATCACAAAATATCTTGGAGATGACTTTAATGAAACAAGCTTGATCCGAGGCAATTATTTATTATGTGGGCATGTTTTACCAACTACCTATTGATTCAGAGGGTTTAGACTAAAGAGTTCACTTTGGGTTTTCGCACAGCACATGAGAAAGCATTGAGCAAAGCTATTAAAATATAAAAAGCTTATATATGCTTCCCAATCTTGCAGCATTAGATCTTCTAGGTAAAACACGCCCAAGAGATAGATCTGTAGCCTTTGCTCGAGATTGTCTGCTTGAAACCATCTCCGTTAAATTTCTAAAACCAGATAAAGTAGTAAGTGACGGTGTATTTTTTGCTAAACAAGCTTTGTGAAGTGTTGCGCTATATGTGCAGATGTTTCCAACAGATGCTCATCGTTGAATAGTATGTGCAGACTATCAATTAGGTGATTAATCCCAATGGATGATGTCAAATTGAACCATATGGAGAGTAGCTCCACCCTTTTTGAGAAGGCAATTCCAGTCAGAGTTACCAAATTGCCAGGATCAGAAGATCGCCTTATGGAGCTTACTGTGAGAATTATCATGGGGATCAGTAAAGTTCATAGAGCCAGCAAGGTATTTTGCAGATGGATACACTCAGACATTCCTGCATTGCACACATGAAGACCATGCATGCAGCAGAAATCACTTGAATCACTTGATATGGTTGATAGTGACTTGTTGCTTCTCAAACTCGAAAATCTAATAGCCTGTTGAATCTTGATACTTGCAGCTTTTAAGAATGCAGCTCACCAATGAAGCAGACCCGTTTTTTCTTTACTTTCTTGAAGTTAGTGAAGATGATTTTCAAAGCTTGAAGGTTGAACAATGCATACTTGTAGATTTTACCACTTTTCCTTACAAATTCATAGAGCTTTTGGAGCATTGTATCGATGCTGGAAGCCATGATACTCCCAGGTTAGCATTTTTTTCTACCTCATTGAAAATGTTTTCAAATTAGTTGCTAGTATTACTCTTTCCTTGTGTAGTTCTATACTTATAATCAATTAAGCCTTGTATCAGGTTGTTGTAGGGTTGTTTGTCCTTGTTTGATGTTGCGCTAGTCAGAGAGTGTTACTAGTAGAAAGTGAAGCATGACATGCCCCATTGCTATAGCTCGTTTTTGAGGTTGTTGAGGCTTGTACTATGCTCCGGTCTCCTTAGTCAAGGAGAGTATCGTTTTGAGTACTTGAGGAGCTAGGAACATGCTTTAGCCAATTGCAATGAGAAAAAGGTTTTGAACAATCCTTTTCAAGGTTGCTTGCAAGGTGATCTTCTTTTTGAGTGAAAGAAGATGCCTTAAGTTGTAAAGTAGCAAACAGTTTGGAATGAAAAGAGCTTCTTGATAGAGATTGTCTTTTTATAGACCATCTTAGCTATGTACAGCTCTGTATGGAGATATTCCCATTTGAGGCGTCCACATGACCTCTGCGTACAAAGTAATACAGCTACTCTGCTAAAAGGCCCAAGGCTTTTCACATAAAAAGCAATAACCCAAAAAGTTGAGTGCTCACAAAACTGAGGTGCATCTGTGCTTGTTTGGCTAAAACAGGTCCTGATTTTCGATCTCAAATCTGGTCAATTACATGCACAACTGCAGCATGTAGCAGCTTTTCTAGAGTCCCTCACGATGATATCTTACATGCAACAGGTCTGCAACATCATCAAGCGGCCATTCAATAGCCAGACTGCCATGTCATCACTGTATGTGTGATAGCCTCCTATCGGAACAGAGCTTCTCCATACCTAATGCAGTAGTGGTTGGGATGCCTGGCCGGTTCTTCAAGATTTATGCAGCTACAGCATGCACAACTCCTTCAGGATTGGGGGTGGATATGTTTGTTTTCCGACTTCATTGTAGGAAACCTAAATTGGCACTATGCTTCTCCAGAGTGGTTGCTTTTGTGTTCTATGTATTAGCCACCTTGATGGATGGTTTATAGTTCTTTTGTCCATGTTAGCTCCAGACATTAGTTTGAGACATCTACCACCGTTTAGTGAGGAGTTTCAGAGACAGCCTTGATCTGGAACTCCTATGTCATTGACATTGAGGGAAGACAGCTTGGTCATAGATATTGACCGGACTACTTTGGGATGGAATTTTTGGTTCTTCATCGGTGGAGTGACCTCTCTCTAGATCCATGGATTCATTGGGCATTCCTAAGCAATCCTTGGAGTTAGGGGAGGTACTATGCCTGAATGGTACAGGGACATGCAAAGGTTTTACTCAAGATCCTTTTTATGGATTGTAGGGGTTTTTATGAGGATGAAAATGATCAGAATACCCCCACAGAGCACTTTGCAGGGGCGTTATTTTCACTGTTTGTTAATATCTCTAGTTCTCCTCTGATTTTGAAAACCCTGCTTTCACCAGCCTTGAATGGAGTTGGGTACAAGCTGTAGGCCAGCTTGGGAGACAATATCAAGTGGATTGTAGTTTCTGTCCAGCTGCTGCTGCACGGGGATTATGAATTTGGGATGGTTGGCCTTAGGGAGTGCTTTCATGGGATCCAAGGGATTGGCTCTGGCCTAAAATTTTGCAACAGTGCCTTTATATCATTTTTAGAGTAGACAGTGAGGATTGGTGGACATATTCTAATGGGACAACGTGCCCACCACTCTGGCTCTTAGGTTTGGTCAAAGGGTGGTCAATCTGTGCAGTTCTTACCACCTTTTGGCAATACTTACAGGACAGTTGATTGCCATATCAAATCTCCTACTTTATGTGACCGATTACCTGTGGGGGTCCTCTAGTCAAATGTGGATGGAGAAGATGGGTCATGACCCACTTTCCTCCAATGGGCCATGACACCACTTGCCTCGTGTATACTTGAAGCCCCGGAGTCTATCTTATATGGCTTGTGGACTTTCCTTCAAGCTCATATAGTCTGACAGGCGATGTGATGGGTTTTAGCCTTGTTTGCATGCATTATTGCATCTTGTACTGATCTTTGGGTTTTCCCCTTTTGATTATGCATGTATTATGCTTGGGGTTTTCTAATATTTGGTTGTATCTAGATGTTGGCTATGGTCGAATTTGTTATTTTGCCTTTTTATGTAATACTAAGTGTATAAGCCCAACTTTCAATAAAAGGGAGAAATGGAATGAACTGAAATGAAACGTATATTTACATCTGCAAAAGTTCTAAAAGACCTTTGAGACAAGAAAATAAGTCATTGACACATGATTTAAATGTCCCATATAGAAAACAGCAAAAAATAAAGTAACAAACTCTAAAATGTGAACAAATAAGCGAGTCAGTAGAGCCAGCTGGTGCACTATCTACCAAACTCTTATCTCCTTAGTGGGCTGCCCTTGCTAGTACCATCACAGGAACTCTTTCATAGGCCGTTGTAGTATGGCATCAATCTCTTACATGTGAAGATCCTTGGAGGACCTGCTCTATGTCTCAATTACAGTATGGATGAAGCCCGAGGCTTGCAAGGCACGAGGCAAGAAGGAGGTTGAAGCACATGAAGGCTTGATAAGCAAGTTCAAGGGGAGGAGGGAACTAGGAGATCTCTATCTCTTTATCTCTCAACTAAGCAAGACAAGGAAGTACCAAGGGCAATTAGAGCAAGACATTCAGAGGAGAAGTTTGGAGCTTATTGTTGGCAATTGTGGCAAAAGAAATTAGAGACACGGACGGAGAGAGTTTGAATTCTTTCCAACAAGGGGACACAAAGACAGAGGGAGTTTGGAGAACTTTTTGCAAAGCTCTTGTCAGCAATTGAAGAGGAGAATAATGACAATCAAATGAGAGTTTTGAGAGCTCTTGACCACAACAGAGGAGAGAGTTTTCTCGAAGGCAATCAACGAGAGAAACTTTGTGGAGCTCATAAGGGCAATTGAAGCCGGAAGAATGGCATGGAGAAGATTTTCATCACCATCATCAATTTAAGCTTTGCTAATTATTTTGAGAAGTCATGGAGCAGTTAACGGCCCACACAATCTTGTAAAGGGAGCTTAAACTCCTAGTTCTCAGTTAATCCAAGTGACGGTGTTGTTAACAGCCTGCCTTGGCTATTGATTAATATGTACCTAAAGCTTTACTCAATTCATTGATGATTATGGTGATTGTCGGAGCTGTCAGTGTCTGGGAGTACCAGGATTTGTTAGGTGTGCCAGATAGAGCCAGAGACAGAGCTACATTACATATGTCACTGCCCAATATACTATGAGACACGAGGCCGCTTTCAGTGTCTATTCAGAGAGGGTTTTGGGTCACTTTCTAGAGTCATGAGATACTAGGATCAGAGATGCCTCGGATTATACTTACGGGAGATTCGCAAACACAAAGAGGACCTCTTGAAGAGGGGCACAATGAGAGAGATTCATCGACAGTGGAAGAGTACAGATTTCTTTCAGTCACAGACAGAGGAGTTCGAGCAGCCCCCACATCATAACAACACCAGAGGCGCACAAGAGACATACTGCTTGATCGGGCGATAGAGTTGGGGCGGTCCCGTCGCCCACGGACGAGGGGGCCCTCTCGACATCGACGCAGATTGCGACAGAGGATCCATACCATACTGGCGCGACATAGGAGCCGTCCCGACAGAGTGCCTACCTTGGAGGACATTAAGTCTCTATAGCCTTTTGGATACTGATGTATATGTATATGATGCCTCGACTGTCAGAGAGCTCCATTGTATCAGCTCACCCTTTGTATTCCCTTTGTATCAGCTTTCACCCCACCCCTACCCACTATTTTCTTTTTAGTTCTTTGTACTTTTTGAACCTAGACTTGGTATTAGATTCACCACATGTAACCTTCTGGTCTCATAGGTCATTTTGGCCTTTTGAAGATGTTAATATTACATTTCATTTCATTTCATTTCTCACACCTCTCACAGCCAAAGGCCCCGCGCCTTCTCGGCTCACGTTTCGAACACAAATCCCCCGACAACGTAGTATTGGCCATTGGAACCCTACTCTTAACACTTGAAACATCACCTCGTCCTTCCTTAGATGTCCACTTTCTTCGTGGCATTGCTCCAGCACCATGCCTATCTCTTCCTTATAATCCTTTGACATAGTCTCAGTCGATGTTGAAAGGGGCCCGTCATCCGGGGGCGGCGGGCCTGCCCCAACTCTGTCGCCCGATCAAGCAATGTACCTTTGGTGCCGCTATACTGCTAGTTTGACTCTTATCGCCCGATCAAGCAATGTACCTTTGGTGCCGTTGTATTGTGGGGCCTGCTGGTCTGACTCCTCAGTTTGTCGCCGAAAGAAATCTGTATCTGTCGCTGTAGCTGTATCTTCCTCTCTGAGCCCCTCCTCAAGAGATCCTCTCTACGTCTTCGTAGCTCCAATAAGTATAGTCTGAGGCATTTCTAATCTTGGTGTCTCATGACCCTAGAAAGCGGTCCAAAACCCTCTCTAAATAGATAGTTGAAGCGGCCTCGTATCTCATAATATACTGGGCAACTTGACAGGTCGTGGTCTCGGTTGGTACTCCTCTAAATTTGCCTGTCTTGCGATCTCTAGCTGGTGTGAGGATGTGTGTAGCTGACCAATGGCACATCGTATCCCCTGAGATAATTGGGTATCCGTGCACCCGGGTCTAATCACAAATCCATCCTGTGTAAGCTGAAGAAGATGCTCTCTATAGAAGCCATCATTGTATGCAACTGCTGTATCCATTTCCTCCTGGTATCCAACTGAGTCAAGTCTTGCCCAATGAGCCAAGTAATCTCTGCCCGAGTGAGAGAGATTGAGGGTGCATCTACGTAGTACTTAAATGGGGGTGTTTGTCCATACTAAACCCATGCAGCCGGAACCAAGATATCATCTGTGCATACCAGCATGATCTATCTCCCTGTGATGCTAGTTGTCGTGAGGACTCCAGAGCTAAGCGAGCATATTTGTATCTAGGGAGAGCCAACGTGCTATGCATAAATGAGACCGATCGAGTGAGCGTCTCCACTACCAACAACAGAGGGGCAGCGAGCTCCGCCGTGATAATCTCATGTGTTACTGAGGCCAAGGGCCTCTCCATACATCTCCATCCAGCAGTGTTGCCAACTTTGCTGCGATGATCCACTGATGGTCTTCATATCTCCACTCCGTATAGCATGGGAGAAGTGACCAAAGTGACAAAGAGCCAAAGCTTTTTTCGAGGTTCTTGGAATTGAACCTGTGAACACATCCTCTCAAGTCTCCCTAAATGTTGCATAAGCTCTGGTCAATCTCATCTCTGTTGCTGTCCTCAAGGAGAAAACTAGGCCACTAAAGACCACTCCGAGATAGGTTTTTGCATTTGTATACTCCACATCTCTCAACACCCACTGTGCTCTGGTGCTAAACACCATAACCTTGGTTTTACCAAGGTTCACAGACAATCCACTATCCTGTGCAAACACATGTAATGCGTCCAAATGACGTTGCATCCCCTTTGGAGGGGGGGAGAGAGAGAAGAAAAAGAAGAGGAAGAAGAAGAAGAGAAGAAGAGAGTTTTAACGTCGAAGGAAACTATTGCAAGAGACCTTAAAAGATCTATTCGACGAGGAGAGTTGTACTCAAGACTTGTTATTCAAGAGGGAATGACATAACCAATCTACCACACTTGGGTGATAGAAAGGTTATACCATTTTCCTCTTTTTATTAGCGCACGCGCGCGCACACACACACCCCCAAGATGAAGAGATTTTTAATGTCGTAGGAAACTATCCCAAGAGACCTTAAAGATCTATCCGACGAGGAGAGTTAAACTCAAGACCTGTCATTCAAGAGGGAAATCAATCTACCACACTTGGGTGATAGAAAGGTTATACCATTTTCCTCTTTTTATTAGCGCGCGCACACACACATTCTTTTTGTAAATTTGATTTGATTATTCACCTGTGGGAAACCTCAAAGCGAGGAAAACCCACCAAAAAGATCAAATACAAAGGGAAGAACACAAAAGTGTAGTGATGTGAAAGCGCTAAAAGCAAACATAGAAGAGTTGCAAGATTTCCAGGAATATGTCCCCAATGTCTAAGGCAAAATGTAACGATTGCCTCAACGAAATCTTGAACGATGGAAAAGGGTCTGCGTCATGCTAGTGAAACATGCGGAGGTTGCGACAGTGCCACAAAGACGATGGCGATCAAAATCTGACCCATGCGAAGAAGATGGCAAATCGCTGGAGGGAATTTGGTAGAATGCCAAAAAGACAGAATCGTTCGTGGAAAATTGCTGAGGGAAATCGAAGGTGCATACCAGCAGAAACGTGGTGAAGGAAAGCCCTGGTGCAGCGACACTCCCAAAGTAGTTGTCTGACAGTCTCATCAGCAGTAGAGCAACTGACGAAACAGGAAGAGCTAATGCGACGCGTCGCAAGGAGAGTTTCAATAGGAAGAACTCCCAACAAACAACGCCAAAGAAATAGATGCTCCTCAAGAGGTAAGCGAGACTTCCAGATTGCAGTAAGAGCCTGTCTCCACCGTGGATAAGATTTGTGCAAATCCCAGAGCGCATTGCAATGGCCAGCCAGCCAAGAGTCCTGCATGAGAGAAGCATAGATATGGCGAGCAGAAATCGCCGCGAAATGAGTGTCGCATAAATTCGAGTCTTGCATAGGGCATCCATTGGCCAGCGGCGGAATGGGGAGGAAAACATCCAGCATATGCCGAAGTAGGCTCCAAATCTGTCGGTAATGCGGACCCAACCCAAAGCGTGCTGTCGCTTGAGAAAAAGCAAGCAAATTCCTAGATGAATCCACCACATCATTCACCGTGCATATGCCACGACAAGAAAGGAAGTAGGCTTGACAAGGCGACTTATCAATCAAGGTAAAAGAGAACACCCTACTCTAGTGAATGCTTTCCAAACACAACAAATTCCCATCTACTTGCTGCCTGCCATGCCAAGAGAGATGATCCGTAACGACTTTCCAAGCGGAGAGCAAGCCGGAGGTGATCCAACAACCAGAAATATTACCGACCATCTTGCCAAACACAATCTGCCAAAGGGAAGTCTGTCAATGACCAAAAGCAGGAGTGGTAATATGCCAAAATAGATCAGCAACCATAATTGTCCATGGCTGAGACTGCAGTGCAAGAGTAGGCAATAACATACCCTTCCTTGCCAATGCATGGCGACGAAGGTCCAAAATATGAGCCCCCCCAAGACGCTTTGGAGGACAAGGTTTCTCCATTGCTAACAAACGGAGGCCTTTTTTATGAGAACTAGTGATCACCACAAGTGAGATACAATGCTAGACATGAGCAATGAGAGGCAGGAGCGAGGCTAGTGTAATAACGGCAAGTAATAATGAACATACGTCATCATGATACTTTGCACAATACGTAGTCGAACATTTAGTGGCCATGTAGACAGTTTCCAATAGTGCAATTTAACATTCAATCGTTGCATGACCCAATCAATTTGCTGAGTATTAGTGACCTGCCAGCCGATGGATATCCGAAGTGCCTGACCACCACATGCGGATCGAGAATCTCGCCTGGCCACAAAAGAAGATGCCAATCACAAACAGCAAGAGGCAAGAGTTTAGATTTCCGAAACATAACCTTAAGGTTTGTTGCCAGGCATAATGTATCCAATACCTGCATAATTTCATGCACATCGTCTGGGTTATTGTGGGGCATGAACAACGAGTCATCAGCATAGGCCTGGCTTGTGAAGTCTTTCCCATTGGGTAATTTCAGCCCATGAAGACGACCAAGCGAAGTCAAGCGATCCAAATACAATAACAAAGGGTGAGTGGCAATGGCATACAACAATTCTCTAAGCGGGCAATCTTGTCTAACAGAGCATCAGAGAGGCCAAGGTTCTGTGAGCTCTCCATCAAGGAGGCTTGAAGATGTACAACATTGACCATCTTTGGGCCAAAACCAAGGGCCCACATTGTAGCGGCAATGAAATCTTATTGAACATTATCGAACCGTATGGAAAGCCTTTTCAATGTCTACTTGCATAACGAGAATATCCTACTGGGTATACTTGGCATATTCCATTCTAATTAATACATTAGCCAGATTATCCAAAATTTGGCGGCGAGGAATGAAGCCATATTGCGAGAATGGATACCAGCCCATAAGAGGTTCCTTCGATTCACAATCATTTTCACCAGATTTTATATATAACTGGCATAAGAGAAATTGGCCGCCAATGCGAGAACTGCTCACAAAGCGCTTGTTTAGGCAACAATTTCAACAAACCCTCTTTCCAAGACATTGGCAAATCTTGATTTACCCAGGCAGTGTTCATCATATAAAGTAAAGGTTCTTTCAGAGGCTCCCAAAAAGAGAGAAAAAATTCCACACTGAGGCCATCCCAACCAGGTGAACGCCATCTTCCGAGAGCAAGCAATGCCGAGTGTTGTAGCAGGGCTACAGTGTCACTGTGATAGGACAGACAGACAGTTGGACAGTTAGTTATAGTTGGTCTGGTTCACATTGGACGGACCCTTTGGGTTGGGGAGTGACACGTGGCAGGGTACCGACGGTGGTCTAGTGGACATCGTGGCCAGGTCACCACCACCACTCAGTTTGGAGATAGACTTAGCTGAGTGGACATTTATGAGCTGTTGGTGGCTCTTTATGGTTGTACATATGAGTAGTCGTTTTGGGCCAGTTGCATCGTCTTGTACGTAGTCGTCTAGAGTGAGTCTATGCACATAGCACTTCTTCACCATCCCTGCACATATGAGCCTCGACACCCCCATTGTACATGTGAGTCCTGGGCTGGAGCTGAGTGTGCTGCCACGCCAGAGTCTGTATCAGTCTTTGAGATAGTCGAGTGATATGTTCTGGTCTGCTGTTGTGTCTTCGTGAGCTCTGTTGATGTCTATCGTTTTCTTTCTTTCTGTTCAGTTTGTTTGAGTGAGATTGTCACGCACATTGCACTGAGGACCACCCACTATAGAGAGCACGACACATTATCCGCGCTACAGGTGCTCTCATTTTGGCAATCACGGTGGGACCTCAACAGAAATCTCACTCTGTGAGGTGCAAATCTTGAAGCTAGTTAGGTTTATCTAGCTTCGCCTACCTTGCGTAGCTTCGCCGACCTTGCCTTGCACTGTTCTCTTGTAGCCTGGTCCAACTGTTCCCCTCTTGCCTGGTCCAATTGGTCTAGTCCTCTCTCGCCCTGGTCCAACCTGTCCTCGTCCCTGTCTAGACCTCCTCGACCCTGATCTAGTCCTCCTCGTCCCTTGTCCAGCATGGTCTAGTCACTTGCCTGGTCTAGTAGAGTCTAGACCAGTCTTCAGCCAGTTCAACGTTTTCTTGCCCAAAGGTTGGTTGGATTGGTTGTTACTGCATGACACATACAAGGCGGTCAGTCGAGCGTTAAAGCGCACTACTGAGCCCTCTGAAGTACTATAACAGAAGACGACCTTTGGTATCAAGTAGAAGTCCATCAACCTCATCACCTATCCCTCCACATACATCACCCATTCCTTCATCCGCTTCCATATCTTCGAGATCTCCTTCTCCAGTAAAGCTCTCTCCTATTCTGCTACAGGCTACTGAGCTACAGGCTCAGCAAGGGGCCATGGAGCTGTTGGCTAGCGTTTTGGCTAAGGTAAACATCAAGTTCCCTACATTCAAAGGACTCTTCAGAAGATGCTGACGACCATGTAAGGAGGTTTGTATCTCTCTGTAGGGGTCGTGGTCTTAACAGGGAAGATGCTTACTTGATACTCTTTCCATCCACCTTGGATGGCTTAGCAGACAAATGTAACAGCCAGTTTGCAGAGAACCATTTTGCAACTTGGGCAGCCTTAAGGCAACAGTTCTGTGCAGCTTTCAGGCCTGGTGACTACCAGGAGAAGGTGTTGGATGAGTTAGCCAACATGGTGCTCCAGCCAGAGGAGACTTTTGTAGAGCTTATGACTAAGACCAAGTCTCTAGTTGCAAAGCTTCCTCAATAACCCGATGAATTCATGGTGAAGAAGTGGGTGGAGAAGCCGCTTCCCAAAACTTCTCAACAAAAACTCCGAGAGAGTCTCCGGCCCGACGCCACTTTGGAGGAGTTCATCGCAGCTGCTACTAGGATAGAGGGGGCTAGGAAGCTGTTCAACAACTCCCCTCACATAGAGACCTCCTCTGTGTTTCCGGAAAGTCCTGCTGATCCATTGACTTCTTTACGGAGAGAACTTGAAGCCCTAAAACTACAACGCGCTCTTCAAGAGGAGAAAAATATCTCTCTTCGCCAGGAGAAACCCCCACATCTTGAGGCTTTGGATCAAATCAAGAGAGAGCTAGAGGAGCTTCGGTCTCAACAAGAGACTAAGGCTATGGTATGGTGCAGCTCGTGTCGCTCTCCAAGGCATCCTCCACAGGATTGTCCCCTTCGGGCTTATTGCCACTTCTGCAAAAAATCTGGGCACGAAGACAAGGATTGCTACTATATCAAGGGGTTGCGGCAAATACAACAAAGTCTAGGTCCTTCTCTCCAACAAGGGCTAGCACTTGCATCGAACATGGTCTCACCCTATGGCCATCAAAACTCGTTGCCACCTCTGCTGACAACACCTCCTATGCAGCAAGGCATGCACAATAACTTTGCATCTCTCAGCTTTTATCATGGTAGTACTCCTTCAGTTCCCCAAAGCTTCTACATGTCAGCCTCCGGTCCCATGCAGCAAGGGCAGAGACCACCTCGCCTCTCAAATAGGCCAATTTTGTGCAATAGGTGCGGGGAGTATGGACACTATCAGAGCAAATGTCCCTTGCCAGAAGGATCCCCTCCTTGCCGACATTGCCCTGAAGCTAAGGATCACTATAGTAAGGATTGCCCAAAACAACGAGCGTCCACATCTGCAAGCACAAGCCAACATGAGTTTACATTTCCAAAGCTTAACCTCATCATAGTAAGCTCGATTGCACAGGCACCGCCTTCCATTCTTGTAGTTGCCTCTCAAGAAGGGTTGAAGCAAGTGGAAGAGCCGGTTGGGGTGCTCACACGGGCACAGAGAGCTGCTCTTGGCCTCAGCCTCCCTGGTGGTCCAATCTTTCCATCTCCTGTCACACAAATGAGTCAACCTCCAGTAGTAGCTGACAAATCAGCAGGTAGTGTCAAGAGCCAACCTACCTCGCTTCTATCAGATATTGATGGTGCTTTCATCGAAGCAGTAGAGGACTTGCAGAAGCTTAACATACCAGAGCAAGCTCTAATCAAAGGAAACAAGCCCACAGCAGAGTCTATCTTGAAAAACACTTTTCAACAAGTGTCACTGTACGACATGCTTCGACTTGATGCAAATTTTAGAAGTGACACCCTTTCCATCATCCAGTCTCTATACCCTGGTGCAGGGCCTAGTGGCGGGCACCTACCTGTGCAACCCTTGGAGTCCTACATGATGTCATATCCAGCTGCTCCCCTCACCGACTATAAAAGTCCTCGTCTCACTGTGTCTATTCTTGGGCATCAATTCTCAGGCGTCATAGTGGATGGTGGATCTGGGATCAATCTGATGCCAGAATTTACTATGTTGGCCTTAGGCCTGCAGCCTACCCGCCCTGCTCCATTCACTGTTACATTGGCAGACCAGAGGACAGTCTACCCTGTGGGCATAGTAGAGATGTGGGCATAGTAGAGAAGGTGCCTAAAATGATACAAGACTTCACATTTAGCTTGGATTTTGTGGTGGTCAGTCTTCCTCAGGTGGAGGGAGGATTTCCTTTGCTGATTGGTCGACCATGGTTGAGGCATACTAAGGCACTTCATGATTGGGGCAACAACGCCATGTGGTGTAGCGCGGATAATGTGTCGTGCTCTCTACAGTGGGTGGTCCTCAGTGCAATGTGCGTGACAATCTCACTCAAACCGACTGAATCTCCTCAAACAGACTGAGCAGCAAGGAAACAATAGACGTCAACAGAGCTCACAAAGACACAACAGCAGACCAGAACATATGACTCGACTATCTGAGAGATTGATACAGACTCTGGCGTGGCAGCACACTCAGCTCCAGCCCAGGACTCACAGGTACAATGGGGTTGTCGAGGCTCAGATGTGCAGGGATGGTGAAGACGTGCTCTGTGTAAAGACTCACTCTAGACAACTGTGTCGTTGGACCAGAGGTGAAGATGATAATCCCGATGACCAACCGCTACTACTCATATGTACCACCATAAAGGGCCACCAACGGCTCATGAATGTCAGCCATGTGGTGACCTGGCCACGATGTCCACTAGACCACCGTCGGTACCCTGCCACTGCCACGTGTCACTCCCAACCCAGAGGGTCCGTCCAATGTGAAACAGCCTAGACCAACTGTACTAACTGTCCAACTGTCTGTCTGTCGTGTGAAGTGACACTGTAGCCCTGCTACTACAGGTTGCCCGCCACAAGACCGCTCACCGTCCCGGTGAGAGGAATACTGAAAAAACTGTGAAAGAAAACCTTTAGGTACTGCATCTGTACATCTTTCTTGAAGCAGGTTCTAGGCCCAAAAGTGGAGTTTAAACACACTGCACTGCTTGCAAACGTTTTAAGCTTTGAATAGGCGAGAGTCAGTATGATTGCATAATCCAAGAATCCCAATTGGCAAAAAAATGATGCTCTCCAGCAAAGAGATAAGCTCAGTTTGATTCCAGTGCATCTTTATCTGCCCTAACCATAGTGATAGGAAGATGACCTGGTCTATGCTTGCAGTTGCAGATGAACCTTGCCACACTTTTTGCAACAACACTCTTCTCGAAAGGTGGGATGACCATAAGCCCGAGTAACACCGCAAATAGGGTTATGCTATAGGGTTAGGCTCCATCATGATAGCAGAATAGAAAGGCCTTCACAGCAACAGGATGGCAACCATCGAGCCATCTTATCATGCAGGGTGGGAGGAAAAACTTGCTCTAGGATGGCAACCAAGTTAAAGTTGAGAGTCAGCTATGATGCGGAGTGGGGGGGAGGAAAAATGGCGGGGTGGGGGGAAAACATGCTGAGGCTGAGAGGGGTGGGGAAGCATAGATAGGGGGTTGGTTAGGGGCGAGTGGAAGGGAGGGGGTGGATAGGGGCGAGGGGGGGGCTGGGTAGGGGCGAGGGGGTGGGTAGGGGTGAGTGTGTGTGAGGGGTGGGTAGGGTGAGGAAGGGTGAGGCTGGGGGGGAGGGTAAGAGAGGGGGTGGGTAGGGGCGAGAGTGGGGAGGGGCGAGGGTGAAGGAGGGGGTGGGTAGGGGCGAGGGTAGGGGCGAGGGGGGGGGGGGGGGGAGGGGGAGGGTAGGGGCGAGGGTGAAGGGGGAGGGTAGGGGCGAGGGTGAAGGAGGGGGTGGGTAGGGGCGAGAGTGGGGAGGGGGAGGGTAGGGGCGAGGGTAAGAGAGGGGGTGGGTAGGGCGAGGGGGGCTAGGGCAGTAGATGAAATCCATGGTCCCCTGGTTGAAAGAGGAGATGCTACAGAGCGCAGCCACCATGAGCAGGACAACTATAAAGAGAATGGAATTCATCAGGCAGGACGAGCTCTGTGAAGGGAGCTTTGTTCTGGGAGAAGCAGACACCAATGGGGCTGATTTTTGATGTTGGGTGAACTTCTGTCGAGGAGATTTCTTATCACTTCTATTTTCCTCCATAGGCTCACCAAATTCAAAGACCTCCCCCGAGGGCGCATCCAGAGTAACTTCTATGGCCTTCAACCTTTGAGCTGGCTCAGGTGGCTCATTGGGGTTAGTTACTATGGAAACAATGGAAGAGGGTGTACCTCTAGGCAAGGAGTGAATAGAGACTCCATAGCACGGCATAGATTTGGTAGCTTCTAACCACTCCAATAGATCTTCGTCTGACCCTTCAGGTGTAGTAGGTTGTTCTTTTTCAAGGTTGGTTTCCATTGACAAAGAAACTTGCTGCACCATGGGATCCATACCTCCTTCTAAAAGAATCGGTTGCATCGGGGAGCCAGAAGTATGTATCCACATTGCATCGTTTCCCCAATCATGGAGTGCTTTAGTGTGTCGCAGCCATGGCCTTCCAATGAGCAAAGGAAATCCGCCCTCAACCTGGGAAAGACGAACCACAACAAAATCCAAGTTAAAAGTAAAGTCTTGTACCTGCAGAGGCACATTGTCCACTATGCCTAATGGGTAGACTGTCCGCTGGTCGGCCAACGTAACTGTGCAGGGAGCAGGGTGAGTAGGCTGTAGACCTAGAGCTAACATAGTGAACTCGGGCATCAGGTTGATGCCAGATCCACCATCCACTATCACTCCTGAGAATTGCCGACCTAAAACGGACACTGTCAGGCGAGGGCTTCTATAATCAGTGAGTGGAGCAGCGGGATTAGATATCATATAGGACTCTAATGGTCGCATCGAGAGGTGCCCGTCACTAGGACCTGCTCCAGGATAAAGTGACTGAATAACAGCAAGGGTGTCACTTCTAAAATTTGCATCTAGCCGCAACATGTCATAGAGGGATACTTGTTGGAAAGTGTTCTTCAAGACTGTCTCTGATGTTAGCTTCTCTTTTTCTACCTGTTGTTCTTCTGGTATCTTGATCTTCTGCAAATTGGAAACTGCTTCCAAGAAAGCTTCATCAATATCGGATAGCAAAGATTTGGATTCTTTCATGGCACTAGGGGATTGCTTGTTAATAGTTGCAGGCAGGGTATTCACTGGTGTGAGAACGTGTGGGGGAGTTGAACTTGATGGAATGCTAAGACCGAGAGCGGCTCTCTGGGCCCGGGTGAGGATGCCCGATGGCTCCTCTGCCAACTGCGGCGGCTTATTTTGAGGGGTAACCACGTGGGTAGAAGGGAGCGGCTGAGAAACAGTGCTAACTGCTATCAAATTGAGCTTGGGAAAGGCAAACTCATTCTGGCTTTGACTTGGGTTTGAAGCTGTGGATGCACGAATTTTATGGCAATCCTTACTGTAGTGATCCTTCGTTTCGGGGCAATGACGGCAGGGAGTGGACCCTTCTGGCAGGGGGCATTTGCTTTGGTAATGCCCATATTCCCCGCATCTGTAGCACAAAATGGGCTGATTCAAAGGACGAGTCGAAGTGCGAGGTGGTCCTTGCTCCTGGTGCATTGAGTTGGAGGTGGAGGCATAGAAGCTTTGAGGAGATGAGGGAGCATGGGTATTATAAAAGCTCTGAGAGGGAAAAGTACTCTGCATACCTTGCATAGGAGGGGCTGTCAGCAAAGGTGGCATATGGTGTGGATGGCCACAGGTAGAAACCATGGTGTGGATGGCATATGGTGTGGATGGCCATAGGTAGAAACCATGTTGGACGCAGGTGCTGGCCCTTGCTTAAGAGAAGGACCAAGACTTTGCTGTATTTGTCGCAATCCCTTGAGGTAGTAACAATCCTTATCCTCATGTCCAGATTTTTCACAGAAGTGGCAGTAAACCCGAAGGGGGCATTCCTGTGGAGGGTGCCCTGGAGAGCGGCATGAGCTACACCAAACCGTAGCCTTAGTCTCTTGTTGATACTCGAGCTCTGCTAGCTCGCGCTTAATCTGTTCCAATGCCTCGTGATGTGGAGGCTTCTCTTGTCTAATAGAGAAGGACCTCTCCTCTTGAAGAGCTCGCTGTAACTTTAGGGCTTCCAGTTCCCTGCGTAAAGAAGTTAAAGGATCAGAAGGACTTTCCAAAAACACTGACGGGGTCTCTATGTGAGGGGGATTGGTGAACAGCTTCCTAGCCCCCTCTATCCTTGTAGCAGCTGCGATGAACTCCTCCAGAGTGGCGTCGGGTCGGAGACTCTCTCGTAGTTTTTGCTGAGAACTTTTGGGAAGCGCCTTCTCTACCCACTTCTTAACCATAAATTCACCTGGTTGTTGGGGAAGCTTGGCAACCAGAGACTTGGTTTTCGTCATAAGTTCTGCAAAAGTCTCTTCTGGCTGGACCACTATGTTGGCTAACTCATCCAACACCTTCTCCTGGTAGTCACCGGGCCTGAAAGCTGCACAAAATTGCTGCCTTAAGACTGCCCAGGTTGCAAAATGGTTTTCTGCAAACTGGCTGTACCATTTGTCTGCTAAGCCATCCAAGGTGGATGGAAAGAGTACCAAATAAGCATCTTCCCTGTTAAGACCATGACCCCTACAAAGAGATACAAACCTCCTTGCATGGTCGTCAGCATCTTCTGAAGAGAGACCTTTGAATGTAGGGATCTTGATGTTTACCTTAGCCAAAACGCTAGCCAATGGCTCCATGGCCCCTTGCTGAGCCTGTTGCTCAGTAGTCTGCTGTAGCAAAATAGGAGAGAGCTTCACTGGAGAAGGTGATCTGGAAGATGTGGAACCGGAGGGAGGAATGGGTGATGCCGTATGTGGAGGTATGGGTGATGAGGTTGATGGACTTCTAACAGGTTCCAAGGGTCGTCTTCTGTTGTAGTACTTCAGAGGACTCTGGAGTGCGCTTTGACGCTCGACTGACCGCCTTGTATGGGTCATGCAGCGACCACCAAACCAACCAAGCTTTGGGCAAGAAAACCTTGAACTGGTTGAAGACTCGTCTAGACTCTACTAGACCAGGCAAGTGGCTAGACCAGGCTGGACCAGGGACGAGGAAGACTAGACCAGGGTCTAGACCAGGCAAGTGACTAGACCAGGTTGGACCAGGGACGAGGAGGACTAGACCAGGGTCGAGGAGGTCTAGACCAGAGACAAGGGCAGGTTGGACCAGGGCGAGAGATGACTAGGGCGAGAGAGGACTAGACCAGTTGGACCAGGCGAGAGGAGAACAATGCAAGGCAAGGTCGGCGAAGCTAGGCAAGGTAGGCGAAGCTGGATAGACCCAACTAGCTTCAAGATTTGCACCTCACAGAGTGAGATTTCAGTTGAGGTCCCATCGTGATCGCCAAAATGAGAGCACCTGTAGCGCGGATAATGTGTCGTGCTCTCTACAGTGGGTGGTCCTTAGTGCAATGTGCGTGACAACCTCACTCAAACCGACTGAATCTCCTCAAACAGACTGAGCAGAAAGGAAACAATAGACGTCAACAGAGCTCACAAAGACACAACAGCAGACCAGAACGTATGACTCGACTATCTCAAAGACTGATACAGACTCTGGCGTGGTAGCACACTCAGCTCCAGCCCAGGACTCACAGGTACAGTGGGGTTGTCGAGGCTCAGATGTGCAAGGATGGTGAAGACGTGCTCTGTGTAAAGACTCACTCTAGACAACTGTGTCGCTGAACCAGAGGTGAAGATGATAATCCCGATGACCAACCGCTACTACTCATATGTACCACCATAAAGGGCCACCAACGGCTCATGAATGTCAGCCATGTGGTGACCTGGCCACGATGTCCACTAGACCACTACACCACAGAAAGAGAAGGTTTGGCTATGGTGTATTCTTTACAAAAGTTTCGTCATTACTTGTTAGGGGTTCACTTCACTATCATCACAGATCATCATGCGCTACGCTATCTTCTAAATAAACCCCAAGTTGTAGGAAGAGTGTGGAGATGGCTACTCATATTCCAGGAGTTCGATTTCGAAGTAGTTCTTAGTCCAGGCAAGCGGCACGTCATGGCCGATCATCTCTCTTGCATACACACAGGTGAGCCCAATACCGGGGTTGATGATGATTTTCTTGACAGTCATCTTTTTAAGGTAGACACAACCCCAGAACGGTATGGAGATGTGTTACATCAGCTCTCTACTAGCCTATATCCTGAGAATGCTTCTCCCTTGCAAAAAAGAAGACTCTTGTTGAAATCTAGACCGTTCTCTTCGATTGGTGAACAACTCTATAAATCAAGGCCAGATGGTGTGCTGAGAAGGTGCGTCTCCCCTCATGAGGTAGACCACATGCTAGAGGATGCACACAGTGGTTCTACAGGTGGCCACTATCTAGGTCACATCACGGCATGAAAAATCTTACAGACGGGCTTGTGGTGGCCCTATATATTTCGAGATGCTATTGCTCATGTCAAGATTTGTGATGTCTGCCAACGATGTGCGCCTAAGCCTAGCAAGCAATAAAATCGCCCTCTCCAGGTATCTATGGCGTGGTTGCCCTTTGAGAGATGGGGTTTGGACTTTGTTGGTCCAGTTACTCCATCTGCTCAGCCAGGCAATCGTAATTATCTCTTGGTAGCAACAGATTATGCAACGAAATGGGCCGAAGTGGTGGCTACCATCGACTGCACAGCCGCCACTGTTGCAAAATTTTTGTATGAAAATATTTTTTGCAGGTTTGGGTGTCCTCTGGAAGTCACCAGTGATCGAGGTAGTCATTTTGTCAACGACTTGATCTCCACTCTCCTCACGAATTACAAGATTTTTCATCGCAAATCTTGCTCTTACTATCCTAGAGCAAATGGGTAGGCTGAAAGCACTAACAAAGTGCTAATCGCGCTTCTTAAGAAAGCTTGTCATCTGCATCCAGCCTCTTGGGCTCAGGCTATCCTCGGCACAGTTTGGGCTTATCGCACCTCCTTCAAGGCAACCACTAACTACACCCCATTCCAGTTAGCTTTTGGCATAGAGGCAATTGCACCATATGAGTTCAACTCAGGTTCAGCAAGAGTGGGAAGCGTTCGTGTCACAGCTGGGAGTGCTTCAGCAAACCTCTCGCGACTTTCAATGTTAGAAGAAAGCAGGAGATTAGCTTCACATACTCTCCAAGCCAAGCAGACTCGTCGCAAAGCATGGCATGATCGCCATCTCCGCAGGCCGAAAATAATGTAGGGCTTGGTGCTACTCTATCAAGCTAAGTATCTGAAGAAAGCTAAGAAGTTGATCCCAGCCTGGCAAGGGCCCTTTAGAGTACAGGAGATTTTGCCACAGGGAGCTGTCCAGTTAGTCACTTTGGAAGTCGTTCCTTTGCCACTGGTAAATGGCTCCCAAGTGCTATTACTCCTCTGAGTAAAGGGTCTGCAACTATTCTTCCATCTGTTGGTTCTATGTCCCATCTCTCTCCTCCCCACTATTTTTCCATCAGAACGGGTGTTCTGTTACTGTCTCAGTTTCTGCTATGCCTATAAGTTTCCGCCTTTCCTCTAAGATATCTTTTCTCCACTAAGTCTTGGTAATTGGGTATTGTCGTGAACTTCTACAGTCCAATCACTCCTCCTCTAATTGTTTCTATCCTCAGTGTTAATTGCTGTTAAGTACTAAGGTCTTTCCAGTTCGGGAGTCTCCAAAAGTCGTGGTTTTGTTCAGTTTGAACAAGTGTAATTGCTTAGATGGCGATTGAGACAGGGAACAATATGTAATCAAGGACTTGATGAGGCTCACAATGCAAAAATGTCTATGTGAAGAATATGGCACAGTATGTCAAAAAACTTTTGGTCCCATTAGCAGTGCAGTTAGTATTCTAGCTGCAGGAAGGGGCCATTAGAGTTCTGTACTTTGGACTCCAAAACTTGCTTGCGAACCTAAACTTGTCTTCTCGTTGTATCTGTCCATGGTTGTATCTGCCCACTGCATCTTTATCTTCTCGGTTATCTGCACCCTACTCTCTCCCTGGACCCTATCCCTCTACCCAACCTCTCGCACTCAACCCCAGCGCCCTACTCTCCCTCACCCCCTCGACCCTACCCTACTCTAACCCCCTCGCCTTACTTTTGTCGCCCCTACCCTCCCCTTACTCCACTTGCCCCTACCCTAACCACCCCCTCGCCTCTACCCTCTTCCTCGCACCTACCCTACCCACCCTCGCCCATACTCTCTACCCTCCTCGCCCCTACACTCTACACACCCCCTCGCCCATACCCTACACCCCTTGCCCCTACCCTCTACCCACTCCCTCACCCATACTCTCTACCCACTCCCTCGCCCCTACCGTACTGACCAACGCCCCTACCCTCTACCCACCTTCTCGCCCCCTACCCTACCTCCCTCGCCCCTACCCTCTACCCTCCCTCGCCCCTACCCTCTACCCTTGCCCATACTCTCTCTCCCTCGCCCCTACCCTCTACCCACCCCCTCGCCCATAACCACCCCCTAGCCTCTACCTTTCTGTACCTGGCCCCTACCCTCTCTGCCCTTCGCACCTATCCACCCTCTCCCTTCCTTCGCACCTATCCACGCTCTCCCTTATTTGCGTTGGCTTTCTACCCACCCCTCGCCTTATTCCCTTTAGCTTTCTACCCCACGCCTCGCCTTATTCCCTTTGGCTCAAAAACGTACCAGAAACCAGAATACTCAGAAAAGTGTCTATAGAATCTACTGCTCCCTACATCAACCTCTTCTACTGTCGGGATCTCGTACTTGACAAACTCTTTCAATTGTACTCACTATGGCAGGAAGTAGCAAGAAACAGACAGCAGAAGGTGGTAGCAGCAAAAAAAAATTGTTGCGAAAGAAGAAAGCTGTGGCTGAGGAATCAGAGGAATCAGAGAGTGAAGAGATGTCAGCAAGCAGTAGTCACGGCTTGGATGACATAACTTCCAGCGATCCAAGTGATGAAAGCTACAAAGCAGACTCGCCCTCTGAGTCAGAAGCACACTCCGAGTCAGATGCTTCGAGTGATCAAGAGGACCATACAAGAACACCTCAAAAGAAAGAGAAATAGCCAATCATGAGTCATATAATCAAGAGGCCTGCAACATCCAAAAATCGCACCGCGTTCTCTTTGGATTTTTATTTACAACAGCCTCGACCATCTCTGAGCGAGGTATTTTCCAATGCTCAAGTGCACACTCTAGGTCTCACAGCATTGGCTGATGCCAATCTACCTAACACTGTTCCTGTGGAGATGATACATCAAATGTTAAAGGATTTTCCCAAAGTAAGGGGCCACAAGTTGACAGCTGAGAGGCTTGGCCATGCCATGGGAATGACTAGCTTTCCATCTGTGAAGCCGGCTACATGCACTTTTTCTAAGCTGTCCAAGGATGCCACAATTCAAGCATGTCAAGAAGTGCTCAGTTCGGATCACCCAAACTATGAAAGGAACAAACGGATTCTGGCAATCTTCAGGTATTACTTTCTCGCTAGAGAAGCCAAAGAAGATAAAGAAAAAAGTGATCTTCCCACTATCTTCTCCCACTGCGACGGCCTCTACTATTTAATCCACACCATACCCTGTGGATTCCACCAGATTCTCTTCACCTCATTGCAGTCTAGGGCTAAAAGATTTCGGGCCCAAGTGCAATCTGTGCAGTTAAGCTTCAAATGTTTTGCAGCACCTCTTTTGGCATGGGTCATAAATATTGAAGATCCACAGGAACCCTCGAAAGGGAAAAGAAAATCTGTAAGCATTCAGGCTGACCCTTCGGTTACCAAGAGAAAGAAGATAAAGGCAAAAGTGGCAAAGGATACAGTGCAGTCTTTACTCTCCTTGCCAGTTTCCGAGAGCCAGTAGACTAGGGTGACGCGTCTTCCTAGTCACACTCCATCTACTTATACCCCTAGTTCTACTGTGCCAGCAGCACCAGTGTCTACAGCACGCGCACCAGTCTCTACTTCCGCCCCTCCTCAGAGCAGGGTGGCCGTTGCGACCTTACAGGATCCTCTCCCTTCTTCTCCCATCTTCACTCATACTCCAGTTAACATATCTCACTCTCCTTCTACAATAACCATCTCAGAGGTACCTACCATACCAGTTATACCACCTCCTAGCTCGCCGGCTGTGCCGCTTACACGTCCTCCAACATCCCATACATCTGAGGGATCTTCTGGGATGCTCGACTCTACTTCTCTGTTTCAACTTTCTGAGAAGTTACTTCAGGACTCACGGGCTGCTATTGCCACCATAGAACTATGTACAGAGCAGCTAGCTGCCACGCACCAGCGTCACTCCGCCACATATACAACTATGGAAGGATCTCTGAGAGTCGCCGAGAGTGCCATCGCAGATAGAGATGCTACGATTTTCGCATTACAACAAGCATTGAAGATTAAGTCAAAGATTATCGATGACCTAAGAGCACAGTTATTAGGCTTTCAAGAGACGCTTTTGTATGGTAATAGGTCCACACAGGTTCCTGTGGGATATAGATGGACTAGGCCAGGGACACAGGTCCAGACTCAGGTACAGACTCCTGCAGGGTATGGATATGCAGGAGCATCAGCAGGTCCCTCTCAGCAATTCGTGGGATTGTATACGCAATCCCCAGTCCAGTACTATACTTCACCGGGGCCTCAAGGTCAGATACCACAGAGCGTTCCTTGCTGTGACGGTGTTGCTGGTGTACACCGCCATGGTTGTGTCACTAGGCGTCCTGAGTACAGTTCAGGGCAGGTGCTTTCATCCGTTGTGGAGCAGGTGGCTGCTCCACAGGGAGCTAGTTTGTTCAGAACATAGTCCAGCAGCCGCAGCGTTACACGATCGATTTGATGGCTCCACCGGATGTCGAGACTTTTGGTGCGGCAGTGGCGACGACACTTTCTCTTGGATGACAGGACCGCACTACTTGCTACTCCTTTCATTGTACATATGGTTACTTTTTGCAGCTTTTCAGGGTTTGGTTCACCGAGACGGTGACCAGTCTTGTGGCGGGCAACCTGTAGCAGGGCTACACTATCACAGTGACAGGACAGACAGACAGTTGGACAATTAGTTACAGTTGGTCTGGTTCACACTGGACAGACCCTTTGGGCTGGGGAGTGACACGTGGCAAGGTACTGACGGTGGTCTTGTGGACATCGTGGCCAGGTCACCACCACCACTCAGTTTGGAGATAAGACTTAGCTGAGTGGACATTTATGAGCCGTTGGTGTCTCTTTATGGTTGTACATATGAGTAGTCGTTTTGGGCCGGTTGCATCGTCTTGTACGTAGTCGTCTAGAGTGAGTCTATGCACAGAGCACTTCTTCACCATCCCTGCACATCTGAGCCTCGACACCCCCATTGTACATGTGAGTCTTGGGTTGGAGCTGAGTGTGCTCCCACGCCAGAGTCTGTATCATTCTTTGAGATAGTCGAGTGATATGTTCTGGTCTGCTGTTGTGTCTTCGTGAGCTCTGTTGATGTGCGTGAGTTCAGTTTGTTTGAGTGAGATTGTCACGCACATTGCACTGAGGGCCACCCACTGTAGAGAGCACGACACATTATCCGCGCTACAAGTGTAATTCATTTTTTGTAAAATCCGCCTCCATGGCCAAAGCATCTTGCGGCAAGACCATCGAATGCATTGTAGATAACAAAAGATGGCGTGCATGAATAACGTCAGCAGATGCCGCCGGGGGGGGGGGGGGGGGGGGGGGGGGGGGGGGGGGGGAGGGGGGGTGTGTGCGCGGCAAAAACAGTCCTAAAATGGGACACCATGGCATCCGCAAGCCCACACTTTGAGGTTGTCCAGGCTCCTGGTTAAAACATAACCTGCTTAATAGTTTGAGAAGCCCTTGAATGATGCAAGTGCTTAAAAAATTGTTTTGAGGCACATCCCTTGTCCACAAACGCTCGATGTCGAGTACGAGTTCGCCATTTATCTAATTTTCGCTTGTCATTATGCTGCAGACACACCTGGGCTTGACAAAGGATTGTGGATTCACTTTCTAATAAAAAACGTGTCAGCGAAGAGTTGGAGCAGTTGATGCACATGCTTGGCATCCTCAACATCACCACGTAATTGAAACCTGTATTGCTTGCCATAGTCCTGAATTACACTCTGCACACGCATAACGAAGCGAACCTAGACAACATGAGGATCAAGATACATTTGGCAACCAAAGGGGGAATAACATCATAGATCATCTCACGAAATGCTTCGTGCGAAAGATATGCATTGTTGATGTGCAATAGACGTTTCTTAGAAAGAGGTTGATCATAATGTAGTTGTCCAAAGCGCAGTAACATCACAACGGGAGCATGATCAGATAAAAGCAAAGAATGGTCTATGTTCATTTCGCATACAAACTTGCACGATATGCAGAAAACGCATTATGTTGAAATGTATACCTTGAAACATTAGGATGCAAGAGGGTCCATAAGTCCAACATTTGTGTACATGCAACGAGGTCTGTCCAGGCCTGCAACTCTATGCTTAGCATGTGTGAATGTCCTGTGGTATTTTCAGATAAAGCCGGCGCATTGTTAAAATCACCACAAAGCAGCGCATTGGAAAGCCATGGATAAGAAGATAACTTTCGCCACAAAACAGCTCATTGTCTCGAAGTCGTATACGCATAAACACCACCAGATTCATAGATCTGGCCATTGATCGTGCATTGGACTTCAATCCAACGACCCGCCGGATCATTATGGGCAAGAACTGGCTGCAACTCATGCCTAACCATAATCAGAACACCCGAAAATCCCAACAAACCAGCATAAGCTATCCAATATCCCGCAAAATACGAGCATTGTCCAACATATTTGTGCTGATTATGTTCTTGCAAAACCACAATGTCTGCCTTACATGTATGTACATAGTGCCAAGTTAATATCCACTTATCAGGGTTTCATAACCCTCAATTGCGACACAACTGCATGCTCTAAGGATTTGGCAATCTTTCAAGATAGTATTAGAATATTGTGGTTGAGTCGCAGGTTGCTGATGTTGATGTGCTTATGGGCACGCCACTTAGCTCCTTCCTTACTTTGCCTTTGTACATATCTCTTGAATGCATAGTTGTGTGAAATTCATTTCATATAATGTCTAGTGGGCTACAATCTCCCCCTGCTAGAGAGGGCTACATTAGCATGTGGGGAGATTCTCCCAATGAAAAAACAAGATATGTACAATGAGGCTAAATCAGGAGATGGGAGGAGGAAATAGCCACACTGGTGGACGCACTGCTATCTAGGCACGCTGGTGTAGCCAAAGTGGGTCGATGCTAGGAAGGTGAGCTATGGTGATCTACAGGTGCAAGCCAAGATGCTAAAGTGAATCTGAGGGTTGATTGATTGAGTATGGTTGTAGGTGTGTATGCATTATGTGGTTGTTTAGGCCTAGAAGGCTCTATATGGGGCTAAACAAGTTGATTGATTGAACTGTCTCAAGTGCTGGAATTGTGTAGCAGAATGTGGTCCTTAGGGTTCTCTCCAAACTGGACCTGACGGTTCCTCAAACGGAGCTACGGTGTGCAAGATATTGCAATATGAAGGTAGAGGGGGTTTGTAGATCCCCGCCGGGATGGACAGGTGCAGATGGATGGTCAGAGCAGAGGTGAGTGGATAGGTTTGAAGTGCTCAGTTTACGGTGCATGCCGATCTTTTCAGATTGTCAATAAAAGTCCAAACGGCCAAGTTATAAGGTGTCAAAGTTTTACTCTGCCTCCTTTTGGTAGCATCGGTATTCGTGGGCTCGCCAAGGTTCTCAAGGTTAGTATGCAGCATGTGGGATCAATAGGAAGTGAGAGCTTGTCAATTGGGATCTCGGGCGGCAAGATATGGTAGGTTGAAGTCGGGTTGATTACAATAGGGGCGGTGAGTCGGATGATTTTTTGCCAAGTTGGGGCCCGCCGTTCGAGGCCACGGAGAAGTCGGCATGTGAAGTACGTGTGCCGAGTCAAAGTCCGGGATAACGAGCTTTCAATAGAGCTTTACTGCATGACCATTGGTTTGATGAGTAGGAAATGGGAGTGCCTTGAAGTTGGTGTAAAAAGTTATTTTCTTGAAGCATAGTAAGGTGGGTTTTGAAACCCACAAGGGGTGCAAAGCACCGGGTGATGCCACGTGGTGGCGGGCATGAGCCCACATGTGTTTGGGTAGAAAGGAAATCGAAGCTAGATATATTGGGAGAGGAAGACCCATAAGGCATCCAAGAAAGAGAGAGAGAGCTCCCTTGAGCTGGGCGTTGTAATGTGGGCGCTGTGTCGGCGTTTTCGGGCGGCGCTGGCTCTTGCGGGCATCCACTGGTGGTTGCTAGCGGTTTGGAGAGCGCCCGTAAGGGCTTATTCCCACGGGGAAGGTCACGGGCCCCCCGTTTTTTAATTGGCAAGTGGGCTCATGTGCTTGTGCACTAGCAATATCGCTAGTGCTGCAAGCTCAAGTGCTAAAAATGTAAGAGGCACCTCTATGAAAGAGGTTTGTTGATGATTTTTTCGGGCTTTTTGATAGGGAACGGGAGGGTTGCTTGGAAGCCAAGAGAGTGGGTTTTTATGGGCTGTTTTGCAAAGGTGTGGCTGCAGAGCCAAGAAGTGTGAGGGAGGTGTGTCCCTCTTTGTGAGGAAGCTAGCCATGGTAAGGCCCAGAGAGATTGTACATGGTGTTTTTTTGAATGAGAGTGCAACTATCATTGCCGGTTTGCGGCATCGTCTTCCCCCTTCCCCCCCTTTCTCTTCTGCTTGTCTCTTGAGTGTGTGCCCCTCGTACCGTCAGTGTGTGTAAGAGACAGAGAAAGAGAGAGAGAGGTGTTGTGTGTAGTGGAAGCATTGGAGCGGGCCAAATTGGGGTATGTGCGTGTTTGGTCTTGGTGAGCATGTTGGTGGGTTTGTTTGTGTGAAAATGGTGGTTTGCTCTTAGGAAATGTGTCGTTTTGAAGGTGATTTTGATAAGAATGGGGTGCTGTGATTACCTCAGGCTATAGAGAGGCATTTTTGGTGTGTTTTCGATGTGTTTCCATTCCCCTCTTCATCTTTTGGTGCCCCCATTGAGGAGCATTTGATTGCTCCTGATTGAAGGTGAAGACAGGGTTTTGGCGCAGAAGTGTGTCCGAACTGCTTCAATTATGTTCTACGTGTCTCACTGCCGTACGGAAAATCTGGAAAGGTCGACACTATCTCATGCTATGCTTTCAAAGAAGCTGCTCCTTTCCCTTTTTTCTTTCTCGGGCGTGCCTTGCCAAAATGTAAGAGCACCCAATAGTTCTCCTTCAATTTCAAATCACGACAAAGTCGAACTGCTGCCTTTTTCTTAGATTTCTCGAAACCCTTCCAGACCAAGTCCCCAATTGATGGTGAGCCTGATGAGCAACCCGAAGTGGAAGAGAGCGAGGAGATACTGGTTCCTGAACATAATTTGGCACACAAGGAAAGAAAGATGAAAGGTAAAGTGATTCGGCGGTTCTTGGTTAAGTCAAGAACTATCTGGCATTAGATGCGAAGTGGATAGAGGAGGACCTAGCAGATTCTCCTCAGGTTTTGGAACTTTACCTTGAAGCATTCGGTTTAGCATCGTCTACTTTGATAGAATCGTGAACTCAGCAAGGTTGAATCTGGGTGCAGCGGGTTTGCACAAGAGAGGAGTCACTCCGCTCTTTTGTCAACAGATTACCGTGATTGAATAAGGTCACTGATGTCCCCTTTGGGTTTCAAGGATATTGATGGGTTGACAGTATTCTGCTGTACGACTTTATGAAAGTCATACTCTCTAAATTGACTGTGATTGATTTGTACTCTCTCATTTGACTTGTTTGAGTGTAGGAACTGAAAGACGAAATGACTGAAGCATTTCGGTCTCATAAATCTAAATAGACATGATTGCAATAAGGATTAGTTAATCCGCCTAGTTAATCCGCCATCAGTGAGGTTTGGGATGGATCTAGATGCGGTTACTAAATACGTTGCTAGCAATCATGGTCTGAGATTTGGAATGGATTTTTGTGTGATTTGTCATGTGATGTCCTGTGATGTGACTTCGTCTTTGTAGGAGTGCTAGATGTGTCGTGTCTAGTGCGTTGGTACTTAGAGTCAGTGTCTACTGAATTGGTAGATGGCCTCTGTCTGTTTTGCAGGTATAATCGAGGGCGATTACAATTCTTTCAAGAGGAGGGTATGCCACAAATTGATGACGTGGCAACACCTTGCGAACAAGCCTTGTTGACGTGGACAACACTGTACGGACAATGATGTGGCAGACAGTTCATGCGAACCCTGGAAAACGTGTTGACAGGTTGACTTTATGGACGCCGCTTTTTGCGCTGACAGGACTATACGGAACTCCGCTAGATGCGTTGATTGCTTTTTGTTGGCAGATTTTGGCCAAGTTGCTTTTGAAAGCATTGCGTTTGAGTTTAATGCTTTTGGGGCTTTGCTTTTAGCATCCCTTGTAATCTTTTTCAGTGACCCAAGGAGGCTAACTTCTTAGGGCATCTGGACGTAGAGTCTGAGAGCGAGCACCCGCGGGAAGTTGTACTTTGCTCAAAGATTAATTTAAAAGAAATACCGAAAGGGGTGCCAGTCTTTGGGGCCAATTTCTCTTGGCACGGAACTACGTCGGGCCGTGTCGACTCTCGTAATTTGTGAATTGTTTTAAGGAATTTCTGTTGTGTCGTGACAAAATCTAGACTTGGATTGTCCAAGTTTGTTACACAAGAGCCTGTGTCTGAGCAAGCCCTAATTGCAATGAGGACCTCCAGTCGCGTGAAATTCCTCATCCAGAAAGGAGCTACCGGCTCCATAGGGGTGTGCCACTTTGTAGGTATAGCCTCTACGATGTTCTTTCACCCCCCTTATGGCTCACAACCCCCCTCTCAATGTCCTGTATCTCCCCAGTAAGTATTGTAAACTGTAGCCAATCCCCAAAGGAGGCTAGACCCTTAGCCATGGGACCTCATGTGACATGAGGTTTGCTACCAATTATGTGATCTCGTTGTGTGCTGAACATAGGGTTCCAAACGAGTGGATCAAATGTTCCTCAATGCAGGTGGGCTGGTGCTGCTCAAGGCCACCCGACAACCGCTCTCAAGATTGAAGTAGGCTCACAGCAAAGTGGTCCTCCCATCTCCTACTCATGCCAACTCTGCGCATCTCTGTGAAAACCTAGCAAGTGTAAGGGCTCCATGGGCGGCCCGTTTGTGGGAGCCTAGCTCGAATCCGGTGTAGCGACAACTCCTTCTAAGGCTCCTCCCTTGGAAGAAGTCCTCTGACCACAAGCTTCCCAAGGAGGGCTCTACTCTGCTGTGCTTGGTGAATGATCCCCAACCCTTCCCGAGAGCAAGGTAAAGTGATGATGTGCTAGGAGACCTTGGCTCGAGCTGACTGTGTGTCTTGCAATGAGCACAAGAAATTCCTAATCAGTCTCTCCATCTGGCTGATGCAAGAACTTGAGAACATCCAACAAGACATGATGTACAACATAGTAGCCAACAACACCTAGTTGGTCACCACAACCTTGTCAGCAAGAGAAAGCCGTGCCAAACTCCAATGGAGCAGTTTCCTCCTAATGGATAGGGGAGCAATCTGCTGCTCTGGAGACAGATTCAAACCAATCTGACAACCCAAATGGCGTACTAGTGTCCTTGGAGGAATCCACCTAAAGCCCTCTTGTAGCGCGGATAATGTGTCGTGCTCTCTACAGTGTGGGTGCCCCTCAGTGCAATGTGCGTGACAATCTCACTCAACAGATGGAAACTCACTCAAACAGAATGAAACACAGAAACAATGGATAACACAGAACAACAGAGACACAACAGTGGACCAGAACATGTGGACTCGACTATCTCAAAGAACCATGTACAGACTCTGGTGTGGCAGCACACTCAGCTCCAGCCCAAGACTCACAGGTACAAATGGGGGTGTCGAGGCTGAGATGTGCAGGGATGGTGAAGCAGTGCTCTGTGCAAGACTCGCTGCTCTCGACGACGATGCTGGACCACAGGTGAAGCCGATGATGATAATGACCCAACGGCTCATAAATGTCAGCCACCTAAGCCAATCTCCAGAGTGAGTGGTGGTGGTGACCTGGCCACAATTTCCACTAGACCACCGTCCGTATCCTACCACGTGTCACTGCCCAGCCCAGCCCAGCCCAGCCCAGCCCACAGAGTCCGTCCAGAGTCCGACTAGTGTGAACCAGGCCAGACGAACCGTACTAACTGAGTGTCCTGTGAAAGTGACACTGTAGCCTGCTACAGATTGCCGGCCACAAGACCGCTCACCGTCTCGGTGAGAGGAAATATTGAAAAACTAGGAGATACTGAAAAAATGTGAAATAAAACCAATCGGTACTGCATGTACATCTTTCTTGAAGCAGGTGCTTGGCCCACCCATGGAAGAAATGATTGCAGCTGGCAAGAGAATTCAACTTTGGAGGAGGAGGTTTCTTTACTCGATCACAACACAGGATGGCGGATTCTTATGCAGAGATGATGACAAAGAATTTAAGGAAGTTCCAAGTAGAGTGTGAAGAGCTGCAGCAAACTCTTGGCACTTCTCAAGCTGAAAACCAATGAAGTGTAGTCGCTCTAAAGGAGGCATATGAGAGGTTCTTGAAGGAGTTGCAGAGGCCAGTCGTAGTTGTTGAGGAAGAGCATGTAGGGTTCACGAAGCAGATTGAAATGCAGACTTCTTGACACGAAGCAGAATGAAACACAGACTCCTTGACGAGAATTTTTGGGTTGCAAAGGGAGCTTGAGGCTACTGAAGATGATCCCGTTTCTTGTTTCTAATACCTACTCTGTGGGTTCTGAAGATAGAAGAATCAAGTTCAGCGCCTCGGGAGATTCAATTAAATGTAAAACTTCTGGCTGATCCATCTCCAGTAACATGCCGATAACTTTTCCTGCGTGATCCTATTCTAAATGATCTACAATTGGATACAGCTTCTCGCCCAACATCAATCTCTGTTGTTGAGGAGGAGCTGATGCTAAGGCTGATGCCAAAGCTGCAATCGGCATAAAGCTTGTATCAAATGTGCTTGAAGAGATACTTCCTAGCCATTCCTAGACGTCTGAGAGTAGCGTAGTGGCCGGTTCCACCACGAGAAATCATCTGCTGAGGCAGAAGCGGTTGCTGCTGAGGCTGGGTTTATTAGATAGGGCAGGGGTGGGCAGGGGCGAGGGGCTAGGGACTAGGGACTAGAGGCTAGGGGCGAGGGGCAAGGGGCTAGAGGCTAGGGACTAGGGGCTAGGGACGAGGGACTAGGGGCGAGGGGCTAGGGACTAGGGACTAGAGGCGAGGGACCAGGGACCAAGGACTAGGGGCTAGGGGCGAGGGGCTAGGGGCTAGGGGCTAGAGGCTAGGGGCTAGGGACTAGGGACTAGCGGCTAGGGGCTAGGGACGAGGGGCTAGGGACTAGGGGCTAGGGGCTAGGGACTAGAGGCTAGGGGCTAGGGACTAGGGACCAGGGACTAGGGGCTAGGGGCTAGGGGCAAGGGACTAGGGGCTAGGGGTGAGGGGCGAGGGGGAAAGGGGGGCGAGGGGAGGGTAGGGGCGAGGGCGAGGGGGAGAGGGGGAGGGTAGGGCGAGGGGAGGTTGAGGGATTAGCTCGAGGGTGAGGGTAGGGGCGAGGGCGAGGGGGAGAGGGGGAGGGTAGGGCGAGGGGAGGGGGAGGGATTAGCTCGAGGGTGAGGGGGAGATGGGAAGGGTAGGGTGATGGGTAGGGTTCAAATAAAGAGCACGCAGTTATCATGAGCAAGAGAGATATCATGATCTTGGAATTCATCTTGCAGGACGGGTTCGGTGAAGGGAGTTTGCTAGACACAGAGGAGAGCTTTGTTCTGGTTTGAGAAGCAGAGTCCAGACACCAAAGGGGTTGATGTTTGAAGGGGAGTGAACTGCTGTAGAAGAGATTTCTTACTGCTTTTATGCTTCTTCATAGGCTCAGGTGGCACATTAGATTGAGTTGCTGTGGAATCATTTGAAGAGGGTGTTCCTTCAGGCAAAGAGTGAATAGAGACTCCATAACAAGGCATAGATTTGGTAGCCTCCAACCACTCCAGCAGGTCTTCATTTGACCCATCCGGCGGAGTAGGTTGTTCCAGTTCGGGATTGGACTCCATGGACAGGGAACTATGATGCACCACAGGATCCATTCCGCCTTCAAGGCGAATCGGTTGCATTGGGGAGCCAGGGGTTCGTATCCACATTGCATCGTTTCCCCAATCATGTAGTGCTTTCGTGTGTCGTAGCCATGGTCTGCCAATGAGCAATGGGAAGCCGCCTTCTACCTGGGGAAGGCGAACCACCACAAAATCCAAGCTGAATGTGAAATCTTGAACCTGCAGAGGCACCTTTTCTACAATGCCCAAGGGGTAGACAGTCCTCTGGTCGGCCAAAGTCACTGTGAATGGGGCAGGCCTAGTGGGCTGGAGACCCAATGCCAGCATAGTGAATTCAGGCATCAGGTTGATACCCGACCCACCATCTACTATGACCCCTGAGAATTCGTGGCTCATAATAGAAACGGTTAGACGCGGACTCCTGTAATCAGTAAGTGAAGCTTCGGGATAGGATATCATGTAGGATTCGGAGGGCTGCACTGGGAGGTGCCCGCCACTAGACCCTGCAGCAGGGTACAGAGATTGAATGATGGCAAGGGTGTCACTTCGAAAATTTGCATCAAGTCGAAGCATGTCATACAATGACACTTGCTGAAAGGTATTCTTCAATATAGTCTCTGTTGTAGGTTTTTCTCTTGGGATCAGTGTCTTCTCAGTTTCCTTGATCTTTTGTAAGTCAGCAACTGCTTCTAAGAAAGCCCCATCAATATCGGAGAGCATAGTAAAAGATCCTTTCTTAGCACTAGGGGATGGCATGTCAGCTGCTGGAGGAGGTGTAGGCATTGGGGAGGAAAGGGCTGTACTTGCTGGAAGATTGAGGCCGAGGGCTGCCCTCTGAGCTCGTGTGAGGACACTAGCCGGCTCCTCTACCAGTTGCAACTTGTCTTGAGAGGCAATCATATGGGCAGAAAGTGGTGGCTTGGGGTTGGTACTAACTGCTATCAAATTGATCTTGGGAAAGGTGAATTTAGGTTGGCTCTGACTTGGGCTCGGAGAGGTAGAGGCGCGTTGTTTTGGACAATCCTTAGTGTAGTGATCCTGAGCCTCAGGGCAAAGTTGTCACGGAGGAGAGCCTTCTGGCAGAGGGCATTTGCTCTGATAATGCCCATACTCTCCACATCTGTAGCATAAAATGGGCCGATTGGAGGGACGGAACGGCGGACGAGGTGGTTGTTGCATGGAGTTTGAGGGTGACGTGTAGAAGCTCTGAGGGGTTGAGGGAGCATTAGCATGATAAAAATTGGGAGATGCGAAGTTGTTGTGCATACCTTGCATAGGAGGTGTTGTCAGCAGAGGTGGCATAGGGTGTTGATGACCATAGGGTGAAACCATGTTGGATGTAGGTGTCAACCCTTGTTGAAGGTTGGGGGCGAGGCTCTGTTGTAGTTGCCGCATTCCCTTCAGATAATAGCACTCTTTGTCATCATGGCCAGGCTTCTCGCAGAAATGGCAGTAAGCTCGAAGTGGGCAGTCCTGAGAAGGATGCCCTGGAGATCGACATGAGCTACACCATACCATAGCCATAGTCTCCTGCTGAGACCTGAGCTCTTCTAGCTCTCTTTTAAGTTGATCATATGCCTCTTGATGTGCGGGCTTCTCCTGTCTAAGAGAGAAGGATCTCTCTTCCTGAAGGGCCCGCTGTAACTTTAGGGCTTCCAGTTCCCTGCGTAAAGAAGTCAAGGGGTTTGATGGACTATCCACGAGTACCGGGGCAGTCTCTACCTGAGGAGAGTCAGTGAACAGCTTCCTAGCTCCCTCTATTCTAGTAGCAGCAGCAACAAAGTCCTCCAGACTGGCTTCAGGACAGAGACTTTCTCTGAGCTTTTGTTGAGAAGTCTTAGGCAGAGCCTTCTCTACCCACTTCTTCACCATAACTTCTCCTGGTTGCTGAGGTAGCTTCGCGACTAGGGACTTTGTTCTGGTCATGAGCTCGGCAAATGTCTCCTTGGGCTGGAGCAAGAGGTTGGCCAACTCATCTAGAATCTTTTCTTGATAATCCCCTGGTCGGAAAGCTTCACAGAACTGCTGTCTTAACATAGTCCAAGTAGCAAAGTGGTTTTCAGCAAACTGTCTGTACCATTTATCTGCAAGACCATCCAAGGTGGATGGAAAGAGCACAAGGTAGGCGTCTTCTCTATTGAGGCCACGACCTTTGCAAAGAGAAACAAACCTCCGAGCATGGTCATCAGCATCCTCTGTGTAGAGACCCTTGAAGGTAGGGAACTTGATGTTCACCTTGGCCAGAACACTAGTGAGCTCCTCCATGGCCTCTTGCTCTTGAGCCTGTTGCTCACTAACTTGCTGTAACAAAATGGGGGAGAGCCTTACCGGAGAAGGTGACCTGGAGGAGGATGTAGAACCGGTTGAAGGAATGGAGGGAGCTGTATGTGTAGACATGGGTGATGGTGTTAATATACTTCTACTGGGTACCAAAGGTTGGCGTCGTCTGTGGTAGTACTACTGGGGGCTCAGTACTGCGCTTTGACGCTCTAATGATCGCCTTGTATGTGTCATGCAGTAACCACCACCCCAACCAAGCTTTGGGCAAGAAGTTCCAAGCTTTGGGCAAGAAGAACTTCACCTTGTTAAACAGTGGACTAGACTCTACTAGACGAGGCGAGTGACTAGACCAACTGGCCTGGATCAGGACGAGAAGGACTAGACCAGAGACGAGGAGGAGGAGGACTAGACCAGGACGAGGACTGGGTGGACCAGGGCGAGAGAGGACTGGACCACTAAGGTGAGAGACTAGACCAGCTAGATTAAGCTGTCTAGGGTGAAACTGGACCAGACCAGCACAGGCGAGACGAAGAAAAACCAGCTAGTTGTTTTACTTGTACTCAACAGAGAGTGAGACTTCAATTGAGGTCCCACCGTGATCGCCAAAATGAGAGCACCTGTAGCGCGGATAATGTCTCGTGCTCTCTACAGCGTGGGTGCCCCTGAGTGCAATGTGCGTGACAATCTCACTCAATAGATGGAAACTCACTCAAATAGAATGAAACACAGAAACAATGGATAACACAGAACAACAGAGACACAACAGTGGACCAGAACATGTGGACTCCACTATCTCAAAGAACCATGTACTGACTCTGGCGTGGCAGCACACTCAGCTCCAGCCCAGGACTCACAGGTACAAATGGGGGTGTCGAGGCTGAGATGTGCAGGGATGGTGAAGCAGTGCTCTGTGCAAGACTCGTTGCTCTTGACGACGATGCTAGACCACAGGTGAAGCCGATGATGATAATGACCCAACGACTCATAAATGTCAGCCACCTAAGCCAATCTCCAAAGTGAGTGGTGGTGGTGACTTGGCCACGATGTCCACTAGACCACCGTCCGTATCCTGCCACGTGTCACCGCCCAGCCCAGCCCACAGAGTCCGTCCAGAGTCCGACTAGTGTGAACCAGGCCAGACCAACCGTACTAACTGAGTGTCCTGTGAAAGTGACACTGTAGCCTGCTACACCTCTCCAGGCCACCCATTGGGCATGGGAGCACTACCAACCTAGAAAGCCATTGTCTCCCGCTAGATGATCAGTGCTCCCGATGCACAACAAAACACCTCAAGAGCCTGTTGACACCTGTGCAAGTTGGCTTCCTGGACCTCCAAAAACATGCTTGAGTCATCAACAAACTTGGCATCCAAAAGCTCCTCTCTCCAAATAGGCAGATGCAGACCATGCAAACCAACCTCCTCTGAGGTCAAAAACCTGCTCATTGCTGCAACAGAGAAAAGAAACAAGAAGAGGGCAAAAGGGCAGCTCTGTCAAACTGATCGTGTGAGTATAAAGCGTTCCGCTCTTCCCCCTACCAGCAACACCTGACTGTGTGCACATTTGTAAAGAGATGACACTCCCCGAATCCGTGCATCTGAAAACCTCATCCGACGCATAGTGCCCTCATGAAAACCCCGGTCAACTCTGTGGTACGCTTTTTCAAAATCGAGTATGATGCTCTCAAGTAGTGGCTGAATTCTCAATCTCAGAGCCTTTGCTAAGATTTTGTAGTATGAGTTGAGAATGGTAATGGGTCGCCATTGCCGAATCTTGTCCAAGGAGCCTCCCTCCTTGGGTATAAGATAGATCAATCTCTCACTCATGCTTCGGGCATCACTCTAGTGTGCAGAATGTGTTGGTAAGCACTACATAGGTCTCGACCAAGCACCGCCCAATACTCCAAGAAGAAACTGGGAGTCAAACCATCCTCCCTAGGTAGCTACCCCTGGGAAGTGCCCTGAGAGCCTCTTGTAGCTCCTCTGGCTGGAGTGGCCTCTCAAGCCTTTGTCGCATCTCCTCAATGACTAAACAAGGCATCTGTGCCCACACTGGCTCTCTGCATGCATCTCCACGCTCTAACTGTGGCTCTCGGCTGAAAGCAACTCATGGTAGAAGTCAGTAGCAACTGTGCGCATATGTGCGATCTATGGAGCAACAGATCCATTGGGCCTCCTCAGCCGAGTGAGTTGTAGACTCCTGGAGAAAGAAACGACTAAGCTCCACGAGGCTTGTGGCCACTCTAGCAGCAGGGTCCCCTCGTGTGTCGAACACACGTTGTCTAGAGGGACACAACTTGCCTTCTGAGCACTATATCTAGCGAAATTCTCTCTGGGATGCGTAGCATGACAGTGCCTCCCCTTGGTCTACTTGACACGGTAAGAACCACTAGCAAATGATTTAATCAAGTAGTCCCTTAAATGCAAACCAATCCTCCCATGTCCGAGAAGTGGTGACTAGCGTAAAAACAATCTATCCTTAGTCAGGCCTTGTCACAGAGCGATGACCTGGCATGACCCAACTTATGGCACCCCGTTCGAAGGGGCCAAAGGAACAAAAAGATTTAATGATGATGTGGCACAGCTGTGCGGATGGCCCGTAATTCGCGGAGGAATGCTGACATGGCACAACTGTACGAATAGCCTGCAAATTGCGTTGATTGTAGACGTGGCAGTGTACGGATTTTACGTAAATTATGCTGGCTGCGCCAGCTTTTGGGCCAGGATGCTTTTGAACTGATTGCTTTTGGAGCTCTGCATTTGGGCATCCCTTGTACTGTTTATAAGAGCCCTTGGGGCCTCACTCTGTAGAGCATCTAAACGTAGAGTCTGAGAGCAGAGGTCCCTCGGGAGTTGTACTTTACAATGATTAATGATAAAGAAATACAGAAAGGGGTGCTAGTCTTTGGGGCCAATACTTCTAGGCGCGGAACTCTACAGTGTCGTGTCGACTCTCTCTCTCTCTATTAGAGTTCAGTGATTTTGAAGTTTCTGTTCATGTGTTGCTATTGATGTCTCGCTTAGAGTGTCCAAGCCTGTTAGAGTTGTTAGAGTGGTATCATAGCTCATAAAGATTCTTCTTCTATGAAGGATCTTATCCTTTTTGCAGCACACACGTGTTCTCGAAGAAAACACGACAGAACAGTTGAGATTTTATTTGTATGTGAAAGAATCTCTGTGTCCCGACCCTCGACTTATCAACCACTCCCACTCTTCGTACATCGCGCATTGAGCGCGCTCCCGTCTTCATCAGTCCGTCTTACAGGGCATAAGCCATAAAGAACCCCAGATCACACATGGGTTTTCGCAAAAATTTGACAAAGATAACATCTCTTGGGGGGGATGGCAAAGAAAAGTTGAAATTTGGTGCGGGAATTGAAGAAAACAATGAAGATTTGGGCAAATTCTTGGCGGAAAAGTTTGCGAGAGTAGAATACAAACGTCAACTGCAAGTTGACACATGCAAAACATTTGAAGAATTACCCGATTGATGATTTTCTCGAGATGACGAGAGGCCATTGATTCTCCTCTGAGATCGGAAGGAAAGCTGAAAGGACAGAGCAGAAAAGCGGAAGTTACACTCGCAGAAAGAGCTAGACAAAGCTCTTGACCAGAAGACAAGCCAAAGAATTTCAGAGTAGCCGAAAAGCGCGGAACAAAAGGAAAGATGGAAGTAGGGCTGGTACCAGACTTTGCGAGGACCGACTTCGATGAAATGGATGAAAGGACTGAACTCTGCAAAGCATGGGGCAAAGTGCGAGATTAGGAAGCCCTTTTTTCTCTTTGATGGAGGAGCCAAGGCCAACTTCATTTCAACCGAATTGGTGGCTCGACTTGGAATTATGCCCGAGGAAATGGGGCCACAGGTCGAGGCTGTTGTAGCGGCACCAGGACGGGATTTTGTCATTACACCTGTCATTGGCAAACTATGTTTGCATTGTCTGGGGTATTCAGGGCATGAGGACTTTTACATCATGTCTTTGGAAGGGTTGACGTCCTCCTAGGAATTCCTTGGTTTCATAAGAACAACGCCGTGGTTGATTATAGGGCAAGGAAAGCCATCTTGAAGAATGAGAAGGGCAAAGAGATTGTACTTTATGTAAAACTGAAAGGCGAGTCTGTCCGACTTCATGAAATCTAGTCTTTTTGTTTATTCGATCTTCTTGAAAGAACTGAATAATGATCAAAGGTCAAATATGTCTGATCTCGAAAAGAACAAGAATTTTTGCAAGCTCAGGCTGATGGTTTCCCTGAAGGCTTACCAGGAAAGTTACCTCATGCACGTCTGAAAGATCATATGATTAATTGGATTCCGAGTAGTGCTACACCAAACTGGCCACCTTACCAAGTTAGCCGAGCCCAAAATGAAGAAATAATGAACCAGAACAGATTCCCCATTCCGAGGGTCGATGATATACTCGACAGACTTCATGGTTCTTTTGCTTTAGCCGAAGTTCTCTGAAAAGTGTTGACTTAGAAAGGGGTTCCTTTTACTTGGGGACCATTAGAGATTGCAGCCTTTCAGACTCTCAAAGAAAAGTTGACAACAAGACCAATATTGGCTTTACTAGACTTGCAAACGCCCTTTGAAGTTGTACTGCGATGCATGTGGTCGCAGTTTGGGTGTAGTCTTGATGCAAGAAGGCCATGTTATAGATTATGCGAGCAGGACGTTTTCACGTCCTCAGCGGGTTGCGCAGATTTATGAGAAAGAGCTTTTGGCAGTTTTCCATGCTCTTACACAGTGGCAACACTTTCTACTCGGAGCTAATTTTACTTTCTTCACAGACCATCAGAGTTTACGCTACTTCTTGTCGCAAAAGCAGCTTTCGGAAAAGCAGATGAGGTGGGCTAACATCTTGTCACAATTTCATTACCAGATAGTCCATGTTCAGGGAGAGAAGAATTTAGTGGCAAATGCGTTGTCTCGAAAGCCCTTGGCTTTGGCTATTTTGGCTTTACAATATCGAAGCTTCGAGGATATGGTAGATCAATATGCCACATCTCTTGATTTTGTAGATATCTTTCATTGGATATAGAGCGGGGAGACAGTGGCAAGCTGTTCCATAGGGGACGGTTATTTGATGCGGAAAACGATGTGTGTTACATAACCTTTGAGGAAAAAAGGTTTTGACAAAGTGCCATTGTGCACCTTTTTTGGGCCACCGCGGCATAGATACCACCTTGAAGGGTGTTGAACGTTACTTCTACTGGCCGAGGCTCAAAAAGGATGTGGACACAATTTCTTAGTATGCCAAAAGTTCAAGTTTGACAAGCATAAGGCACCAGGACTTCTACAGCCTTTACCAGTACCCTCCTATCCCTGGGAAAGCATCGCTATGGATTTTATTTTTGATCTTCCCAAGACTCAAAGTGGGCAGGATGGCATTTGGAGAGTCATCAACAGACTGAGTAAGCAGGCTCACTCTATTCTGATAAAGAAGATAGTTAAGCCCGATCATTTGGCGAAACTGTTTGTCTCACAGATTTTTCAAAAACATGGCATGCATGAGTCCATTGTTTCGGACGGAGATCCCCAGTTTACTAGTTTGTTTTGGAGATTAATCTGGGAGAACATTGGCACGCGGTTGCATTTTTTGTCCTCGTTCCACCTGCAGACAAATGGGCAATTTGAGATAGCCATTTCAGTGGTTTTGGATTCGTTGAAGTCTTATATTTCGGATCAGAAGACTTAATGGGAAAAGTATTTACCCTTGGTGGAGTTTACCTACAACAACACAGTGCATTCTTGGACGGGGAAGGTGCCATTTGAGGTAATTGAGAATGACTAAGAACGATACATTGCATGACTACTACCAAAGGCTTTGGGATACTTATTTTCTAGAGAGACCAGATTGAGTGGTTTTGTTGTGGTTTGCCAAAAGACTAATGTCTGAACGAGAAGTCTGACTCCGTTCAGAGACTTATGGGACATTGTAAGTAACGATTTGAAACGCATGCGGGCTCATTGACTTATCTTACGGACAGGATCGTATCCACCTCAACAAGGCAAGAGTGTGCCAATGAAAAGAATGAATCAAGGGAACCGGATGACCGCTCATCATAGGATTTTGGAGAATTAGATGGTAGCACATCCAAAGATTCCGACGAACTAAGGGAGCCAGATGCAAGTTCATCAGAGGATTTCGGAGAAAGGGGTTTTGATGATAGTGCGTCTCATGTTTCCAATGATTGAGAATGACGTGCCAATGGACAAAGGAAGCTAGCGAAGCTACCCACAGGTCCCAGGCCACAAGGAAAGAAAGGAAAAGGGAATCCGTTGATAGATCGGAGAATTCCCCAGACCCAAGATAAGATTTTTGAAGCAGATTAGTAGTGTTTGAGTACATGATTGAAAGACAAAATAACTGCAACATTTTGGTCTTGTGGTTCCATATGAGATGGACATGATAGCATCAAGAATTAGTCAATCCAGACATCAATGAGATCTAGGATAGATCTAGATGGGATTGCTAAACATGTTACCGATAGATCATGGTCTGATATCTTGATGGACTTTATGTGATTTGATTTGAATGTCCAGTGACTGTCGTCTTTGTGCAAGTGTTGGAGATGTGTTGTCTAGTGCGTCAGTGCTTAGAGTCAGTGTCTTTGCAGACGTAATCGAGGGCGATTACAATTCTTTCAAGAGGGGGCGTATGTCACAAAGTCATGACCTGGCGTGACCCAACTTATGGCACCCCGTTTGAAGGGGCCAAAGGGACAAAAAGATTTAATGCTTACGTGGCACAACTGTACGGATGGCTTGTAATTCGCGTAGGAATGCTGACGTGGCACAACTGTTTCGACAGCCCGCAAACTGTACTGATTACGGATTTTCCGTAAATTACGTTGGTTGCTCGGCAACGCCAGCTTTTGGGCCAGGATGGTTTTGAAATGATTGCTTTTGGGGCTCTCCTTTTGGGCATCCCTTGTATTGTTTATAAGAGCCCTTGGGGTCTCACTCTGCAGAGTATATGGACGTAGAGTCTGAGAGCAGAGGTCTCTCGGGAGTTTTACTTTACAATGATTAATGAGAAAGAAATACCGAAAGGGGCACCAATCTTTGGGGCCAATACTTCTAGGCACGAAAGCCGTGCCGTGTCAACTCACTCTCTCTCTATTAAATTTCAGTGATTTTGAAGTTTCTATTTGTGTGTTGCTATTGATTTCTTGCTTGGAGTGTCTAAGCTTGTTATAGGCCTCCTACTCTGCGGTAAGACCGAGAGAAAGAGAGGCTATGTAGGGCGCGCACAAAAGCTGCATGCCATAGATCCGAAATCCTCAAAGTCATACATAGGCGCTCCCAAGCAGCCAACTTAGTGCGTGAACAGAAGCATGGCTGTTCCCAATCCTATCTGAATGGTCCTCCAGCATGTTGAAGTTCCTCCCAATGCACCACTGATCAGCATGAGGCAAGGATTCCGCAATATGTGACCAAAACTCAGCCTGTGCACTCGCATAAGTGGGCGCATAAATGTTTTAGAAGCCCACAAGCATAGTCACAAGGGACGCGTCAGGGGGCGGGGAGCGGGGCTCAAATGGATTTTGTGTAAAAAAGAGGGCGGGACGGCAAGTGGGGACGGGAAGCCCAAAAATGGACGTCCCCTGTGACTATGCCCACAAGGTTACCTTGAAATTGCATGATGACCCAATGGGCCCTAACTTGCATAGTAATACCCCTGTCCACAATGGCCTGCTGCCATGTGTCCACAAGGTTGAATGCGGCTCTCACACAGATGATGCTCCCGTAGCATACGAATATCAATAGGTCCACCCACAAGGCATCTCTGGAGCTCGTGTCTTAACTGATCACGAGGGCACACAAGGCCCTGGATATGCCGTGCAACAAGCCTCATGGGGTTAGTGAGAGAAAACCGATGTTGCTACAACAACCAAGCCATCAATCTTGGAAGCCGGTCTGGATGGGAGTAATTCGCATCCGAGCGACCCCGAGACAAACGAGTTTGCATTACATGCTCCACAAAGGCCCAAGGTGAGTGTGAAGCTCTCGACCCACATCCTCTACCCAAGAGTTCTCATGAGTGTAGACATAGCAAGGGGAGAACTGCACATCTGTAAAAAAGTGAACAAAAATGTGTTTGTAGCCTGTGGCATCGGGCAGTGCCACTGTGAACTTGGCCAGCGGCCACAAGGTCTGTACCAAATTAGTGATCCCAAGGTCCTCCATGTGATGGGAGAACTTAAGGGCCTGAGTCTAAAGCCAACCAAGTGTTGAATCCAAGGTCCAATCCTGTTGGTCCCAACCACAAAGTGGAAAAGAGTATCCCACTACAGAGTCTAGAGCATCTGTACCGTGTGGCGCAAGAAATTGGACATGGACCTGAAAGCAAGCTGCCTCTAAGTTATCATGGGGATCACCAAGAAACCGAGTGAAGGCTTAGCTGAAAAGGTCTCATGAGGTTCCACCTGATCAGCAGTTGCCTGCCCATTGGCATCCTGGTAGAATGGTACACTCATTCTAGAGGAGATCATGTGTTGACCCTGTTTTTACCACTGAGGAGGCATCGCTTCAGAGACTGTGGATTTGGCAGGGAAAGCCCTTTGTTCAGCAAGATTGGGATCTTGGCGAGCGAGTGGCGGTGGCCTTCATTGAGCGATGATGGAGCGTTCTCGTCCTTTTTTGAGTACTCTGTCTTTCTTGGGAGGAGGCTTCTTTTGCGGAGTTCGCATCCATCTCATTGTCCACGCCAGTTAGAGGTATGGTAGGATCAGTGCATCCTCCCAGCTTTCTAGTGACAATTTTGGTCATGCTTGTCCCTCTGAATCAGCTGCAAGGTATGTTTTTTCATGTGGATGATGGCACATGCAGGATTACCAGTTGGCACATTGTTAGCAATCCGTGGTCATGATGTGACTTGTCAGAGATGTACTTCAAAGCCCTAGTCTTTGTGGCATTGCTTTTGAGCTTGTCCATATGCGCAACGAGTGTGATTGGCAGTTTGTTGTTTGTTGATTAGAGTGGGCATCCATGATAGGTGCGTGACGTGGGGGGCAATTTTAGGGTCACAAACTTTTGTTCAGGGCTTACCGCTAGATTCGGTCTTCATGCTTACTTCTCTGGGATGCAGACCGAGCACTCTCCAGATGATCCTAGATACAAGTCACCAGCTGGATTTCTGCTAGCGAGAGATAGGTTTCATCACGATATGCACATCACGCTTTGGACCATGTGAAAGGCTTGATCTGCAGACATTCTTCTCCAATGTCCACCATTTTGACTGAGTTGTTGCGTACTCTTTGCAGTCAATACGATTCTTCAACTGGCTTCTCCAAGGCAGTGGAGCAGCGTCCACGAGCCTTCACACATGGGTGAGGTCGTGGGTTCTTTTCATAATGCTCACATCACGTGGCATTGTGCACCCTATTGTGGTTCATTCTACACTCATCGTACATACCACCTTGATGTTTACATAGTCTACACATTGTTACCACACTTTTATACTTCGTCTGGGTGGCATTGAGCATCTCTAAAGGTCTCTTATATACACAATTACAGCCCCTTTTCTCGTCTGAGAGAGAGAGAGAGAGAGAGAGAGAGAGAGAGAGAGAGAGAGAGAGAGAGAGAGAGAGAGAGAGAGAGAGAGAGAGAGAGAGAGAGAGAGAGAGAGAGAGAGAGAGAGAGAGAAAATGAAATGAAGTGAAATGTTATATTAACGTCTTCAAAAGGCCAAAGTGACCTATGAGACTAGAAAGTTACAATGCGGTGTATCTGATACAAAGTCAGATTAACAAAATAAATTAAACTAGGATAACAAAATTTAAATATTGCGGAGTCCTAAGCTAAGCTGATAGGTGTGAAAGGTGAAAGGCGTGAAATGTGTGAACTAAGCAGTACAATGTGTAGACAAAATGGGAGGGAAGTAGAGATCCATCTTCATTTGCACTCTGGACGATGAAAAAGTATGGCTCGAATCCTTTGTTGTAGCCTCCTTCGAAACTGTGTTGCTCCTCTTTTCGATTGGGGTCGTCTAGATCTCCCTAGCTAGAGAGAGAGAGAGAGAGAGAGAGAGAGAGAGAGAGAGAGAGAGAGAGAGAGAGAGAGAGAGAGAGAGAGAGAGAGAGAGAGAGAGAGAGAGAGAGAGAGAGAAAAGAAGAGAAAAGAATTTTAACGTCGTAGGAAACTATCCCAAGAGACAGGTCTGGGTACAAAAAGTACAAAGAACTGAAAAGAAAATAGTGGGTAGGGGTGGGGTGAAAGCTGATACAAGGGGAATACAAATGGTGGGCTGATACAATGGAGCTCTCTGAAAGTCGAGGCATCATATACATATACATGAGTATCCAAAAGGCTATAGAGATTCAAATTTCAATGTCCTCCAAGGTAGACACTCTGTCGGGATGGCTCTTGTGTCGTGCCAATATGGTATGGATCCTCTGTCGCAGTCTGCATTGATGTCGAGAGGGCCCCCTCATCGGTGGGCGACGGGACTGCCCCAACTCTATCGCCTGATCAAGCAGTATGCCTCTGGTGTTGTTATGCACACACACACAGAGAGAGAGAGAGAGAGAGAGAGAGAGAGAGAGAGAGAGAGAGAGAAAAGAAGAGAAAAGAATTTTAACATCGTAGGAAACTATCCCAAGAGACAGGTCTGGGTACAAAAAGTACAAAGAACTGAAAAGAAAATAGTGGGTAGGGGTGGGGTGAAAGCTGATACAAGGGGAATAAGAATGGTGGGCTGATACAATGGAGCTCTCTGACAGTCGAGGCATCATATACATATACATGAGTATCCAAAAGGCTATAGAGATTCAAATTTCAATGTCCTCCAAGGTAGGCACTCTGTCGGGATGGCTCCTGTGTCGTGCCAGTATGGTATGGATCCTCTGTCGCAGTCTGCATTGATGTCGAGAGGGACCCCTCATCGGTGGGCGACGGGACTGCCCCAACTCTATCGCCTGATCAAGCAGTATGCCTCTGGTGTTGTTATGCAGAGAGAGAGAGAGAGAGAGAGAGAGAGAGAGAGAGAGAGAGAGAGAGAGAGAGAGAGAGAGAGAGAGAGAGATGAGGATGATGTTGTATTTACGTCCTCGGGGGGCCAAAATGACCCATGGGACCACAAAAAAATAAAATCTACAAGAGGCTCCCCTCATGTGTGTAGAGGGGGTAGTGGGCTAGTAGCTTTCTTGTGTGTTAGTGTTGTGTGATGATCCAATACTTTGGCAAAGTAGATGCCTAAAGCTACTGGGGAGGGGTGTGTCCGAGAGAGAAGCTCCTCAAAGGTGACATCTCCTTGCAATAGCAATGGGAAATCAGCACGGATGTGTGCGTATGCTGGGCACTCGATGGTGACATGGGCCTCGCTTTCCACTTTGTTTAAATTGCATTGTGTGCATGTCCTTCTATTTTCCTTAATATTCAGCCACCCTCCCGTTTCAATCTTGAGCATGTGTGATTGTGTCCGCATCAAAGTAATGGCCCGTCTTGCCTGGTGGGACATAGGTGTCCTGATATGCATCTTGGTGTCCCCAGTCTTGTAGGTCTCCCAATATCGTGTATTGATGTGTTTGCCGTAGTATTCAAATTTGGACCTGTGTACTGCTGTACTCCATCTAGTGTGTAGGGCTTCAAGTATGCTTCTGTCAAAATTCAGCCCATGCTCATGTTCAGTGCCTTCCTCTATGTGCATGTCCACATGGTCTCCCACATTCCATCTAGAGAACCATTTTCGTATGTCTTCTACGAGACTGGATGTGAGAAATTTACTCTTGTAATTCTTTTGCGGTTTACATCCGGCTTGCCATGCCATGTGGGGTAGACGGGTCTCCGGCATCATCTTAACTTTCATGAGGTATCTGTGTACCCTCTATAAGGCTTGCATTTCCAAGGGTCTCTTGCCTGTCTCCAAAAGCATCACTGAGTATGGGGTGGTAGTTTTGATCCCCATGTGTCTACATAGGAATTTTCTTTGTATCTTTTCAATGTCATTCCAAGTGCTAACGGGGATACTCCCCCCCCCATACCTCTACACCGTAAAGTATTGTTTGGACCACGCATACATCAAATGCTAGAGACTTGATTTCCCATCGCCTTGTGACACTTTGCTTGCACATGTTCTCAAATTCATAGTATTTCGCTTGTCCTGCATCAATTCTGTTTTGCGTGCAACTTCCCCATGCATGGTTTGAACCTCTCAACCGCTTGGAGTGCTTGCCCGTCATACGTGATGATGGGCTGATTCTCATTTCTACATGTGTGGACTGACATAACCTTTGTTTTGGCTACATTGATTGACAAGCCCGGAGAGAGAGAGAGAGAGAGAGAGCGGAGAGAGAGAGAGAGAGAGAGAGAGAGAGAGAGAGAGAGAGAGAGAGAGAGAGAGAGAGAAATGAAATGAAATGAAATGTTATATTAAACGTCTTCAAAAGGCCAGAATGACCTATGAGACCAAACTGATACAAAAGTGATGAATCTGTTACAATGTCTGGGTACCTCACAAATCCATCTTCAGATAGTTGTAGTAAGTTTTCTTTGTATTCGGCCATCTTCATGCCTGGTTCATGTGTAGGGTCTACCCATGTCCTCTTAGTGTCCAACTGTATAAGATCCTGTCGGATGATTTTATTAATCTCTGTTCGTGTAACTGCCAGTGATGGAGCCTCAAGAGAGTATTGGAAGGGGGGTAATCTTTCCATAATGAACCCATGTCTCTGAAACCACGAGGACAGTTGCGCATACCAGCATGATGTATCCCCTTTCATTGCTAATTGTCGAGAGGATTCGAGGGCCATTTTAGTATATCGGCAATTATTTGTATCCCACAAACCATGTATAAAGAACACTGATCTGGTAAGAGCTTCAATTTCTAAAGGAGGGGCCGCTAGTTCCGCTCGGGTAATCGCGTGTGGCACGGAGGCCTTGGCTCTAATCATTCGAGAAATCATAGATACCAGAGGTCTCTCCATTGACTTCCAATTATCTTGATCCACAGATGGTCCCCAAATCTGGACCCCATAAAGCATAGCCGAAGCCGCCACAATATCAAAGAGCCAAAGTTTTGTTCGTGGTTCCTGAAGCTGCACTTGTGAACACATCCTCTCCAACCCTCCCAGGGCTGCAGAGGCTCTGGATAATCTAGGATCCGCTGCTTTCTTAAGAGTAAACTTCAGTCCTGCAAATACCACCCCTAGGTATGTGTATGCATCTGTGTACTCTACTGTATCCTGGCCATATGCAAATGTAGGTGCCGATCTCCTAACCCACTGCGGTGTGGTGTTAAACACCATAACTTTGGTTTTACCCAAGTTTACCGACAGTCCACTATCCACCGCGAATTTATGTAATGCATCTAGCTGCCTCTGCATTCCATCTGGTGATTCTGCTATCAATACAATATCATTTGCATAAAACAAGGGGATCCATGACCCTACAAGTTGAGCACCTCTGTCACCTTCTCTATCAATGTAATCTGATACTTCATCTATGTAGATACCAAATAAAGTAGGGGACAGTGGGCATCCCTGCTTTACTCCAACAGTGGAGTGAACAATGTCGGAATCCCCTTCTGGAGTATGTACATAACCATTTACTGACACATATAAGGCCATGATCCCCCAAATAATCTCTTTGGGGACCCCTAACTCTTGCATCCTGCGCATCAAACTGGCCCTTGGTACTGTATCAAAAGCTTTCCGAAAATCCACAAAGCAACAATACATCCTTCTCCCGTTTGCTCTTCCTTCCTCAATAATGGCTCTGAGCGTAAGAATATGATCTAAAGTGGAATAACCCCTTCTGAATCCAGCTTGTCCTGTTGCCCTTATGCCCTCATTTTCCGCCCGTCTACTCAATTTTTGTTCAAGAATGGATGCGTACAATCGGGTCAAAGTGTGACCTACCATAATGGTACGGTAGTTCCCGGGTATCATAGGATCCCCTGACTTGAAAATAGGTACGATAGTAGATAATTTCCAAGATTCAGGTAATCCTTCACACATGACCCGATTAAACAGACGAGCAAGGACTTTTGAAAGTAGATCCCTGGCATGGATCAGATGTTCTACTACTAAACCATCATGATCCTATGCTCTTCTTGTCTTCATCTTATCAATGGCTTTTTCCACCATTTCCGTACTAAAGAAAGTACTAGTAGTAGGGCATGGCTCTAGCGGATCTGGTAATGGAGGCTGTCCAGATACCATATATAATGATGTTACATATTGACCCCAGATCTCAGGAGAAGTAATCGTTAGAGGCGGTGAGTGCTCTCGAAATAAGCGCGATACTTCATGTTAGTCCTGACTCGGGAAGAGCTGATATAAATCCTTCTCCAGTTTGGCTAAAATTGCCCTTTTCTTGCGACGTACTACACGCCGAAGAGCAATCCGAGACTGCTTATATGGGATGATCCCAAGTGTAAGCTCTTTCTGGACCTGGGTTCTCGTCTCTCTGCATTCCTCGTCATACCAGCTGTTTTGAGGCATGTTCCCAGCTCCTCTCTTATGAGCAGGTTGAGTATGTGGGTATGCCTCTTGTGCTGCTCCATGTAGTATCTCTGTTAACTGAGAAGTAATCTCTTCTACAATATATACTGGCTCGGCTGCCCACATCCTATTATAGATCTTTTCCACATAGACTGAGTCAGTTTCTTGCGTGAAAGTATATCTTGCGCGAAAGTATATCTTGTGTGTGTCTTGTTCTATTGTACTTGAGAGGCATTGTGTTAAAAGGAGATTGATAAGGTCAAGAGAGCATGATCCACTGCAATCCCAACCGGTTTGGGTCCCACCTTAAAGTCCTTGATGCTAGAATTAAAGCTTGGTGAAGTCATGACATAGTCCACTGTACTGGCCCCATGCCTATGTGGGAAGCATGTGAATCCCCCAGACAACGGGAAATTCTCTAGACCATTAAGTATGGCCAAACCATGTATGGTTGCCATCTCCATGAGATGTCTCCCATATTCACTGTGTTCTTTATCCTGTGAGTTTCTAGTAAGCCCCCTCCGTGATAAATCCACTTCTCTGAGCATTTGTTCAGAAGTATCATAGAATACTGCTTGAGAGTTGGCCGTTCTGGCATTAAAGTCTCCTAAGAGAACGATGTCTCCATCTCTAGAGAACTCCCATATGTCATTATTCAATATGGAGAAAGGGGACTGTCCTTTAGGTGAGGAGTAGACTGAGGTACTTGGAGGGAAGTAGCATATAGCGATATATAGAAATCTACCTGTCTTGGCTCTCATTCTCACCCACATATACCTTGCTTGCTCATCTTTCCTGATAATCTGTAGTAGTGGCTTCAGCTCCTCTTTAAATAAGATTGCTGCTCTTCCTGAACCCCGGCTACCCTGTAGAGATCTCCTGTATGGTCGACTAGCTGTTTCCCATAAATAACCCTTCACATGTGGCATACGTTGTCCCGGTATCTGGTGTGTCTCTGAGTAGAAAACTATGTCTCTGTCCCTAAAGCTGTCTTCAAAGGCACCTACATCTAGCCTATATGATCCATTACAATTCCACGCCGCTATCTGTAGCGTCGCCCCATACCGTCATGCTGAGCGCTTTTCCAGAACCACTACTTTCCCTCCTCTATAAAAGGCGATTTTTCCCTTTTCTCTTGCTGCCCTGATCTCTGGCATCAACTCTTGCATGTGTGCCACTTGTGCCAATGTAAGATCATCTCCCAGGAAGATACCGGTTTTCTTAAGAGTTGGCCTCTTCTCTAGGAATTCTTTCCTTATTTCTATATTCGGGAAGCGGAGAATAAGGGCCCTATCCTTTACGTTTCCCTTCTCATCGATTCCTTTCTTGCCCACTCTCCATGCACTTGTGTGAGTAGGCTCTGTGATGCCCATGCGTTGTAGCAGTTCCTTCACTTCTTCATCTACATTCTCTTTGTCTTTGAGTCCTGTTACCCGCACATGTAGAGCCCGATTCTTCCGTTTCTGCTCTTCCTCAATTGTCATATTAATAATGGTAGAAGTAGGTGTGGTCTCGGGCATCTGGGCCTTACCTTTCTTCGCATCCTCAATCCATTTCTCTGCTTCATCAACCTTTTCTTGTGTCTTGAAAAGACGTTCCGCCCATGAGGATGCCGTTTTCGATTTCTGTTCATCTTGTTCGCGTAGAGCTTTCATTTGATCCTTCATGTCGTCAAGCTCCTTGAGCACCGAAGGTTGGTCGTCTACCTTCTCCTTAGTTGCAGAGTTGCAGGCCGCAAGTTCTCCTTTTAGCTCCTCGATTATTGCATCTTTTTCCCTCATGTGCTTTTCCATATTTGTTCTCCATGCTTTGAAACTTGCTACTGCCTCATCGAGTTTCTTTTGCATAACGCATTCTGTTACATTTACTTCGGCCTTGATTAGGTTTCGTAGTTCTGTTTTCAAGATTTGAATCTCCTCATTTTGTCTCCCCCGAGTCTCTCCCCTTAGTTCTCTCATCATGTCTCCATACATGGAGTTCCTGTAGCTCTCCGCGCTCGCGCGCATTTCCTTCCTGATGTCATCTCTCATGTAGTTTAGCTCTGATTTGAGCATCATCTGGACCTTCTCCATCATTAGTTCATCATGTACCTTGGATGTTTTCCCCCACTCGTAATGATCCTGGTGATAGTACAATATATCTGTTTCTCCGCTTAAATGTGGCTGTTGTTTTTTTTGGGGTGGTGTAGCTATCTACACCCAGCCCTTCCCCTTCGGTAAGCAGATCCATCGAACCCGCCCCGCAAATGTGGGGTAGGGTACTAAGGTAAGGGACTGAGAATAAGGCAAACTTTAAAAGTTTATTTTAAAGCTTACAAGCCTTTAAACTTTAAAAGTTTATTTCAAGGCTTAGAAAACCTTTAAACTTTAACGTAGAAAATGGAAGGCCTTCTACGCGTAGGTAAAGGAGGGGTGCCGAGGACCTTCTACGCGTAGGGAGTCACGAACTGCACGCGCCCAGTGTCTGTGAGTACCGCGTCTCCTGCGTGAGCCCGTTGCCTCACTGAGAGAGAGAGAGAGAGAGAGAGAGAGAGAGAGAGAGAGAGAGAGAGAGAGAGAGAGAGAGAGAGTCCTCGCGATGGGGCTGCAGCAGCTTCTCGCCATGGGGCTGCGCGCGTGGACGTCCTTCTGTACTGCTCCCTCCCCAAACCGCGCGCGCTGCCTGTTGTGACTCTACACCAGTGTGCGTTGCTAGGAGGAGGACGACATCAGAGCTGTGATGGCTACGCCGACGGATGAGGGACGGGTGTAGCAGAGAGAGAGAGAGAGAGAGAGAGAGAGAGAGAGAGAGAGAGAGAGAGAGAGAGAGAGAGAGAGAGAGGATGAAATGAAATGAAATGTTAAACGTCTTCAAAAGGCCAAAATGACCTATGAGACCAAAAGTTACATCCCAATAGAATTTGATTCTTTGTATGGAAATCTATGAAAATAGAAAATGAACAAAAAATCTAAAATCTAGGTGTGTCATACACATTGATGGGAGTTCGGAGGGGTAACAGAGTAAACATGGTGAACAGGATAGAGGAGATGAGAGCTAGAGACTATCATATACATCAGTACATCAATACACGGGAGGAGTGGGGGAATAGGGGGTAGAGGGTCAAGGTGTACAATAGCTCATCTAACCCCAGAAATCTTTGGTCACAATAATCCATGACCCTGGCCAATGGTAGAAAGCCCTCTTTGAACAACAATGGAAGTGTCCTCTAATCTCATAATAGGAGATACATCGACATATGGAGTGCTCCTCTTTGAACAGACAATGGAGGCGTCCTCTAATCTCATTATAAGCGTTACATTCACATATGTAGAGAGAGAAAAAAGGAAATGAAATGATGTGTTAATGTCTTCAAAAGGCTAAAATGATCTACGAGACCAATCCATTACATCTGATACCGTGTGTGTGTGTCTGTGTGTGTGTGTGTGTGTGTGAGAGAGAGAGAGAGAGAGAGAGAGAGAGAGAGAGAGAGAGAGAGAGAGAGAGAGAGAGAGAGAGAGAGAGAGAGAGAGAGAGAGAGTCGTGTGTCTAGGGATTCTCGTGATGGTGTAGATCTGTCGTGTGGCCCTCTTCCACTCTCCCTTGCTTCACGCCCCGTTGTGCTTTGCTTGTCCTATGCTCCCTCGCATTGTCGAACAGTTGCTGATGTAGCCTTTGCGACAGTTTGCCAAATCTGAAGCTCCAACACCCCCTCCCTTTGCTTCAACAATCCCTTCTCACTTCACTCTTGTCGCCTACCTATATGTTTGCCAAATCTGAAGCTCCAACAGCCCCTCCCTTTGCTTCAACAATCCCTTCTCACTTCACTCGTCGCCTACCTATATGTTTTGGGCCAATTTTCTTTGTTTTCTGCCTTGCAGGTTTTCTTTCGTTTGTGTGGTTGTTGCCTGTTTGCGTGTTGTGTCTGTCGGCGGCTTTTTGTTTTGTGTGATTGCTTGCAACTGCTGGTGCTGCATGTGTCTGTGTGTGGTTGCATGCGTGTAGTGTGTGTGCGTTTATGGTTGCTTCTTTGACTGCTGTTGTATGTTTTTGTTGTTACGTTTCTTGTTTGGTGGAAGCAGGTAAGGTGGTTTTGGCGTGTGTTGGGGGTGGTCGGCATGGGAGGGTTAACCTCGCCTTCAGCTTCTTCTGTAGGTTGAAGAATGTCATAGCCCTATTGATTTGCCATGGATGGCTAGAGGTCATCTCTTTCCCGGATCTTTGGTGCAGAGCCGATTTGTAGTGGTGATCTTTCTTCTGTTAGGATGTGCGGTTTTTACTGCCTTGGAGACTTGAATTTGCTCTCGGAGATTCTTTGGTGGAGTTCTCGGTCTCTTGTCTTGTACTAGGCGACCTATTTCTGCTTCAGCTCTTCGTTACTTTCTTCCCTTACTCCCCTGCTCCTAGCTTTTGCAATCACACCCATCTTTTGAAACTCTGTATCGCTGATAGTTTTTCCCCTATGGTTTTTGGATGTTGAACATTTCAGGGGTTTTTTCACTATCAGCTCCGTAATATTCTGTGTGCTTATGGGCAGATGTAATGCCTTCGGGCCTGTAACTTTGATTACGTAATACAAAAGGGTATCAAGCTCCACTTCTTTTGCGGAGAGGCGGAGAGAGAGAGAGAGAGAGAGAGAGAGAGAGAGAGAGAGAGAGAGAGAGAGAGAGAGAGAGAGATGAAATGTTATATTAACGTCTTCAAAGACCAGAATGACCTATGAGACCAAACTGATACAAAAGTGGTGAATCTGTTACAATGTCTGGGTACCTTAGTACTAAACTACTAAGTGTGAAAATAAATGTGAAAAACTAAATACACTATCAAATAAACTTCTTATGAGCCTTCTGGGTGTCTCGCTAGAATGCTTCTAATCCTTTGTTGTAGTCTCCTCTGGTGAAGTGTGCTTCTGCATCTCGATTGTGGTCGTCTCGATTTCCTAAGCTCAATCGCCTTGTCAATGAGGGTGCCTTTGGTATGAAAGTGGGTACTCCTTTGTGCTGGCTGCTGGCCTCTTGCTTCTCCTTCCACTCTTGCTTCTCTCGATCTGAAGAAATCTGCGATCTGCCTCTGAGGCTGTAGTGCTCTTTGTCTTCTCATTAGATTATCCCTGTGCCGATGTAGTTCCAGGAGGTACAAGCCTAAGCATCTTTGATATTGGTATTGCATAACTCTATCAAGAGGTCCAAAGCCTTCTCTAAATAGGCAATGGAAGCGCCCACGTATCTCATAGTATACGGTGCAGTGGCATATGTAGTGTAATTCTGTCTACGGCTCCATTCCGCATAACTTGCAAATTCTGCTCTTAGGTGGGATTCCCCTAAATCTGCCAATTCAATTTCCAACTAGTGTGAGGATGTACGAATCTGACCAATAGCACATCTCGAACCATGAGACATGTGGGTATCCATGTAACTCGGGCGAATCACAAATCCATCTTCAGATAGTTGTAGGAAGTTTTCTTTGTAGTCGGCCATCTTCGTGCCCAATTCTTGTGTAGGGTCTACCCATGTCCTCTTCGTATCCAACTGTATAAGATCCTGACGGATGATTTTATTAATCTCCGTTTGTATAATTGCCAGTGATGGAGCCTCAAGAGAGTATTGGAAGGGGGGTAATCTTTCCATAATGAACCTGTGTCTTTGAAACCACGAGGACAGTTGCGCATACTAGCATGATGTATCCCCTTTCATTGCTAATTGTCGAGAGGATTCGAGGGCCAGTCTAGTGTATCGGCAATTATTTGTATCCCACGAACCATGTATAAAGGACACTGATATGGTAAGAGCTTCAATTTCTTAAGAAGGGCCGCTAGTTCCGCTCGGGTAATTGCGTGTGGTACGGAGGCCTTGGCTCTAATCATTCGGGAAATCATAGATACCAAAGGTCTCTCCATTGACTTCCAATTATCCTGATCCACAGATGGTCCCCAAATCTGGACCCCATAAAGCATAGCCGAAGCCACCACATTATCAAAGAGCCGAAGTTTTGTTCGTGGTTCCTGAAACTGCACTTGTGAACACATCCTCTCCAACCCTCCAAGGGCTGCGGAGGCTCTGGATAATCTAGCATCCGTTGCTTTGTTAAGAGTAAACTTCGGTCCTGCAAATACCACCCCAAGGTATGTGTAGGCATCTGTGTACTCTACTGTATCGTGGCCATATGCAAATGTAGGTGCCGATCTCCTTACCCATTGGGGTGTGGTGTTAAACACCATAACTTTGGTTTTACCCAAGTTTACCGACAGTCCACTATGCTCCGCGAATTTATGTAATGCATCTAGCTGCCTCTGCATTCCATCTGGTGATTCTGCTATCAATACAATATCATCTGCATACAACAACATAGGGATCCATGACCCTGCAAGTTGAGCACCTCTGTCACGCTCTCTATCAATGTAATCTGATACCTCATCTATGTACATACCAAATAAAGTAGGGGACAGTGGGCATCCCTGCTTTACTCCAACGGTGGAATGAACAATGTTCGGAATCCCCTTCTGGAGTATGTACATAACCAGTTACTGACCCGTATAAGCCCATTATCCCCCAAATAATCTCTTTGGGGACCCCTAACTCTTGCATCCTACGCATCAATCTGGCCCTTGGTACTGTATCAAAAGCTTTCCGGAAATCCACAAAGCAACAATACATCCTTCTCCCGCTTGCTCTTCCTTCCTCAATAATGGCTCTGAGCGTAAGAATATGATCTAAAGTGGAATATCCTGTCCTGAATCCAGCTTGTCTTGTTGCCCTTATGCCCTCGTTCTGTGCCCATCTACTCAATTTTTGTTCAAGAATGGATGCGTACAGTGGGGTCAATGTGTGACCTACCATAATCGTACGGTTGTTCCCGGGTATCATAGGATCTCCTGACTTGAAAATAAGAACGATAGTAGAGAATTTCCAAGATTCAGGTAATCCTTTACACATGACCCGATTAAACAAACGAGCAAGGACTTCTGAAAGTAGATCGCTTGCATGGATCAGATGTTCTGCTACTAAACCGTCATGATCATATGCTCTTCTTGTCTTCATCTTATCAATGGCTTTTTCCACCATTTCCGTAGTAAAGAAAGTACTAGTAGCAAGGCATGGCTCTAGCGGATCTGGCAATGGAGGCTGTCCAGATACCATATATAATGATGTTACATATTGACCCCAGATCTCAGGAGAAGTAATTGTCGGAGGCGGTGAGTGCTCGTGAAATAAGCGCCAGGCCTTATGTGAGTCCTGACTCAAGAAGAGCTGATATAAATCCTTCTCTAGTTTGGCTAAAAATGCCCTTTTCTTGTGATGTACTATACGCCGAAGAGCAATCCGAGATTGCTTATATGTGATGATCCCAAGTGTAAGCTCTTTCTGGACCTGGTTCTCGTCTCTCTGCATTCCTCGTCATACCAACTGTTTTGAGGCATGTTCCCAGATCCTCTCTTCAGATTAGGTTGAGTCTGTGGGTATGCCTCTTGTGCTGCTCCATGTAGTATCTCTGTTAACTCAGAAGTAATCTCCTCTACAGTATATACTGGCTCGGCTGCCCACATCCTATTATAGATCTTTGCCACATAGACTGAATCAGTCTCTGGCGTGAGAGTATATCTTGTGTGTGTCTTGTTCCTTTGTACTTGAGAGGCATTGTATTGGAAGGAGATTGATAAGGTCAATAGAGAGAGAGAGAGAGAGAGAGAGAGAGAGAGAGAGAGAGAGAGAGAGAGAGAGAGAGAGAGAGAGAGAGAGAGAGAGAACACCGCATGTCTGGATGAGCACGCTTCACAGCAGACTTCAGAGCCCTCTTATATTAGAGGTATATTAGTTGACAGAGCCATTGAGCTCGAGAGAGCTAGAGGCCCACGTCTACAATGGCGACCATGACATCAACGGAGGCTCCATGAGAGGATGAGGACTATTCTAGCACGACATGGGAGATGCCCAGTACGTCAAAGCTCTACAGCGACCGATGCAATACTTTCCTAGACAACGCCCGATGCCGGGCATCCTCGGGCTTTGATGACAATGATGATGATTTTAGTCTTAGACGTTACTTTATTTTTATTTTTGTACCCAGACATTGGATTAGATCCACCAAGATTGTATCAGTTTGGTCTCATAGGTCATTAAGGCCTTTTGAAGACATTAGTATAACATTTCATTTCATTTCGTTTCTTTCTCTGCCTCTCTCTTTTATTGTGTTCAGTTCAGTCTCTCTCAAGTGAGGAAATTAACCTCGTGTTTTTGCAAAGTACTAGATCCGACCACCTCTAGACTTCTGACTAGAGGTGGTCCACAAACTATGGGACCAGTTCGAGCGTCTCCAGGGTAGCTCTGGCCACATGTAGAAGAGCCGGGAGGCTTTTCTGAGACTGTGGCGGCCTAGACCTTTCTTCACCATGGTTCAGGACGTGCCCCGATGGCAGTACCGACCACCAGTGTGGTTGTTCCTCCCACCTATCTCTTGATTAAGCCATCTTTGTACATATTTTGTTCTTGCATTGGGAGAGTCTTTCCATTTGCTGATGTAGCCCTCTGTTACAGGGGCAATTTGTAGTAGGTTTTTAAACTAATAAAAGGATCTTTTTCTATAAAAAAAATATCGTTCGCACAAGGGTCAACGAGGCGACGTCCGGACGTGCTCCAGGCCCAACTCCTTACTGAAGTGGGCAAGTTCATTCATGTGCAGATTCTTGGAAGAGGATATTATTAGATAGAGTTTGAGTCTTCAGAGATGGCAGCGAAAGTGATTTCCAATAGCCCGCTCGGCAATAGGGCGGCTTGAGCTTATTTCAAACAGTGGCACAACGGCTTCAACTCGACTTCAAATGTGCTTGAGGAGGAGGCAGATCTTCCTATCTTAGTTTGCTTCCCAGGTTTGAGGCGGGAGCACCTTTCCCTACTTTCCAATTTTTTTTCCATGTTTGCGATAGTTCTGGAGGCCCCACTTACTTTAACTTTAGTTGTGACCAAGGCCGTAGGGTTAGCCATTGTGCGCGTTCTTGTTTGGGACACACATTGTATTGCCTCGGGTGAGTGGTGGTTGGATTAGACAGAGTGTGGAGTATTCGGGCCTTCCTAACCAATGCTTCATTTGCAGACAGATGAGCCATCTTGCGAAGGTGTGTCCACGGAGGAGGAGTCGACCCTCGACATAGACCCAGCCTACCAAGGCTGGCAGGCTCAACAGGTAGAAATGCAGGGAGCAGAGACAGGTACCTCTTCTGAGACAGATGCCCCGGCAGATGAGGGTTGACAACATGTTTGTGACCTTACCTGCACCAGGCCAACAACAGTAGGTTCCCACAGGGAATCGTTTTGACCCTCTACAACAGGATGAGCCAGCAAATTTCCCTCCCACTTCAGCTTCGCCACCACCAACCCCTCCCCCTCCCCCTCCTTCCGCCTACCATCCCCACTTCTCCACCGCCACCTTCACCTCCTCTACCCGCCCCCTCTGCCTCTCCCATCTGTCCCGCTAGTCCTTCCGCCCCATCGCCTGACCCTTCCCATGCCCTGCCGATTGCGGAGAGGAAATGCCACTCTTTGACAGTTCAAGGTCTCATGGCAATGCATTTGCGCTGGGCTAAAAATACAAAGTCGGAAAAAAAATTCCACTTTACCAAAATCGCACTCATGTTGAATTAGAAAACTATTACGTTCAATATTGGTCATTAAATTCAATTAACATTGTCAACTTCTAGCTTAGGTCCTTATCTAGGCCTACAAACCCAATTCGGATATAAGTAGCTATTTTTTAAGGAGGCTAGGATGGCCACAATGTGGAACCCAATTTTTTCATTCTCGTAGTTTTTGTGTCTTGTGGTTGTGTCTAGAATGATCATAATAAGACATGTTTGCATGTCTTTGATAGTTTTTTGGTGTCAATATGAGGGTGAAGTACCAAGCTATATCAATAGACAAGTTATATAGTGTAGTATATGGGCGTGGCAAGTCAGCAGAATGCAAAAAATTGCCACTTTTTTGTATCTAATTCTACACATAGTTTAATAATTTTTGTGGCTACTAAGACTAGGAACCCATTGAAGTTCATGGGAAAAATAGGTTTGTAGCATAAACAATTTTATATATGATGTACCATGGGGGTAGCCATGCAAGTATGTTGTCTTCGTTAAAATGCAGCACTACCTTGTCTTTGGACTCTTTTCATGACCAAGAAATCAAGAGATAGGCATGTTACTTATTTTTCAAAATTGAAATGGGTTCTTAGTTTGAAGCTCATGTAAGGATTTTTTAAAATTCACACATATACTATGAGTATTGAATTTTTTCCAAAACCCAAAGGACACTTTTGTGTCCTGGTAGGTTACCAAACTAGTGTTAAGCTCTGACGATCCACATGGTTCTCTTTCATTACACCGTGTACATATCCCTAGTGTTCTAAGTGTTCTTGGAGAATCGCTACATAGCTTATCACCACTCTCCGGGACGGTGAGTGGTCTTGTGGCGGGCAACTTGTAGTAAGGCTACAATGTCACTTGCACTTGATAGGCAGCTACAGTTACAGTTGTTCTTGGGTTCACACTAAACGGACTCTCGTGTGGGCAGTGACACGTGGCTGAGACACGGTGGTAGTCTAGTGGACACCTTGGCCAGTTCACCACAACCCACAGCTGACTCTTAGGGATATTTTGCTAGCTAGTAATGGCTCTTTATGATCATATATATGTGTAGTTGGTTTTAGTCGTCGAATGCTTCATCTACTCTCTATGGTCTAGCGTCTTGAGTCGTGTGTCTTGTGTCCAACACGGCACGTCTGCACCTTCCCTGCACATTGGAGCCTCGACACCCCCATTGTACCTGTGAATCCTCGGCTTGGAGATGAGTGTACTGCCAGCTTGAGTTAGACGAGTTCTGAGTCTGTTATTGTGTCTTTGAGTTGCTTGTTCCATTGCTCTATTGTGTTTTCTTTCTGTTGGAGTGAGATTTCATGCATATTACACTGAGGAGCACCCACAATAGAGAGGACAACACACTTTTCCTGCTACAGTAGCAATCAAGAGCAACAGAGGAGGATGTTCTCAAAAACTAGTTTCAAACTGCAATGTTTATTAATGTCATCAAGTTTCAAATTTTCTCATACAACCTAAACTCGAAATTTCATGGATTGTGAGGTGTGTAATTTCAAATATCAAATCAGGTTTCAGGCCATCCTACACGTTCGGACTGGTGACTCAACGTTCAGTGTGGTTGAGGCTAATCAATTCAAGCACTTGAGTCACCTTTCCCTCTGCTTTAGGCAGGGAAATGACTCCACCATTAAAACATATCTTGCTGGCAGGCTCTCAGAATTTAAGGTGATTCAATTTTCTTTATGGTGCTTTAAAATTGGTATCTTTGATGCTCAAACTTGCTATTCTGACTTTGAGCTTTACCAGTCTGCAAACACAGATTTGCATGAAAAACTTCGGAGGACCCTTCTGTCTCTGGAAATAGCTCTAAGAGACAATGGCAATCTGAATAGGTATTCTCTCTTAGGTCTTGCTGTGTAAATTTATCTTAAGGAAAAATTAACAAAGTGAGCATATGTCAAGTGGCTTTCTAGCAAGTGTAGGCCATATTTCATGTTCTTTACATATAAAGTATTCCATGCACTTTACCCAGGTTTGGAACTGAATTTTGATAGGTTAAAATGTTACTAAGACGATGCCAGCCTTTCTTTCGCCTTTCTTTCGATGCAGTGAGATTTCAGAGCTTAGAGAGAACAACTCGCGAACAATCAATCAACTCAAAGCAGAGTATTCCTTGGAGATGGCTCATGAGAAGGATAAGGTGTGGATTAGTTCTAAGCCTATCATTTTGAAGGTGTGGACTCATATGTGTATATGGTGTAAACGGTAGTTCTTTTGAAGTCAGGCCATCCAGGACTATGCTGATGCAAAAGAAAAATTCGAAAAAGAGAGAGCAGAACTTGAGAGCCGCTTAAGGCAGCAAGCTGAAACACAACAAAACCGCCTTCTTGAGCTGGACAAGCAGGTATTGATCCCTTGATAGAGCATCTTAGCTATGTTGAAATATTTAAGCATGGAAATGGTGTGTTAATGCAAGGGAATAGCAAGGTGGATAGAGACTTTACAGTATTGGACCTCAACTATAAACCATAAAAAACGTTAACCCTACATATGTATGTCACGTGTGTGCATGTATGTAACTATATATATGTGTCTAAAATGCATGTATATCAGTTTTAGATTCTCAAAAACATGATACAACCATCACACTTCCATAGCATGCGAAATTGGAGCTTGCAACTTTTAACTTTCTTACAAAATTTAAGAGTCCTGAATTGAGAAGTAAAAACAACCAATACATTACTACTAAACGTACTCGAACGAATATAATGTTGATAAAACACTTTTGGCTTGTACATAGTTATCTACAAAAAGATGTAAATACATGCATTTGAGTAGCTTTTCAAAGTAGTTTCAAGTTTCAAAAATGATGTGTGGGCACATTGTAAATACTCGAGTTTGCATGCCGGCAGTCCAGTACACGTACATGTTTGGATAGGGTGTAGAAGTTCTAGATGTGGTTCCAAGTGAAATCTTTTTTCTCTAAGGGATGTTTGTGAGCTTTTTAGAATGTAATTAATGCAAGCGAAATGTGTGGGCACTCTCATCCCGCCCGTGAAGTTTGACACATGCCGTAACGGTCTATTCCGGCACTTGATATGTAGCGATGCGTGAACCGCCCTAGAAGTGGTCAAAAGTGGAATGTGGGTATGTTGCACTGAATTTTAGGTATTAAGGCCAAGCCTACAAAATTTGGTGAATTTTGAAGTCCGTTTGGAATTTTTCTAGTGAAAAATGTCCGCGTCCGAGGTCAAAATTGGCCAAAAATGCCCCAAAAAAAGGTCAAGAGAGGGTTAAAAGTGGTGTGAAAGGCTTCAAATTGCCACATCATTCCCGATGTCGTGAGTGTTTAGGCTGAGGGAGTACTTTTAAAGTTCATCATCAGCACTTTCACCCCTCTGTGTGTGGGAGGAAGCAAGGTTTCCGTAGGTGGTCCTATGCAGTCCCGTCTTGCTTGCATCCTGTTTTCGAGTGTGTGAAGGAGTGAATGAGAGTTTCTTCACTTCAATTTTGAAGTTCTGAGGTTTCCATGGATGTGTGTACGCGAGGAATTGAGGGACGAAGGTGCAGATTTCTGCAAGACTATGTGACCGTGTATAGGTGCCATTAGGGTTGAGGCTACTCCAAAGAGTCCAACAGAGTGGAGTTTGGTGAAACTTTTGCAATGGTTTGAGAGAGGCTTTTTGTGGCTGGAGTTTTTGAGTTTTTGGTGGATTTTCTTATATATTTTGGTCGCCATTCCGTGTGATTTCAAGCGTCGATCACCTTGACCCACCTTGTAGTGTCTTTGGGCAGGCAAGGACTTGTAGGTCGAGGGGTTTGGAGATTGAATTGAGCTTGTGGGTAGAATTTTCATTGAGCTCTTGAGTGGTGGTGAGTGAGGTGAGGAAGTTGAGTGAATACCTTGTGTTGTGTTGAGGTGTCTGGGTGGTGAGTGTGCGCACGGTGTTTTTTGTATCATCCTTTGGTGATCCCCCACTTGGGAGCGAGAATGGCCCATTGTGCACCCGAAATTTATATTTTGAGTAGTGATGTGTCCACACTTTAAATGTTGATGGGAATTCCATGATGGTTGGGACATTCCAACCATCAGTTTTCACAGGTTCTTAGGATGCAGAGGATTGGCTTGCGTCTTATGAGTTTGACTTGACATGTTTATGGTGTAGGCTCCAAGCGAGGCACAAGAACTTGTAGGTAACAATTTGGTGGTCAGAGGTAATGCAAGATAATGGTTCGAGGGATTGTCACAGTGATGACAAAGAAAATTGGGACAGGTTTAAGCCATGCTTTTTGAAGCGGTTCAAGAAGGTGATCCCTCACCAAGATGCATGGAAACAGGTCACTAGTTTGTTTATGCAAGAGCACGAGTCTGTTTCACATTTTTGGTCAAGATTTGATGATGCTTGGAGAGTTTGGAAAGATGCTCTATTGCATGTGGAAGAAATCTCTAAAGAGGAATTTTATTCCGCTTTTACAAATAGCGAAAGAATACAAGTATTCACGAGTTTGTTTGCGTGAGTCCTTAAGATGAAAGTGCAAAGAGAAAGAGCCCAATTCCATGTGTGAAGCATTGAAAATAGCGCTACGGAAAGAGAGAAAGTTGTATGTTGCTACAGGCATGAAGTACCCTATGTCAATACCTGGTATTGATAGTGTGGATGACCTTTGTGTGCATAAAGTCACGATAGTAGATGCTCATGTTGGCAAGGGTAACAATCTGGAGACAGGTGCGAATGCCCATATGCTCAAAGTCAATGCAAATGAAGTACGTAAAGAAGTTGTGGAAACCATACACGTGCCTATGGTACATGATGTTAAGGAAAGAATAAATAAATGTGAAAGTTTGCTAGCATGGAAAGTGGATATAAGAAGAGGGAAATTGAAGAGGATGAGGCAGCCTATGATGGGGATACATCTGATGCTTGTGCGAGTTGGTGTAGCGATGTATGTGATGATGACATAGAGTTGTAAGATCCTATGAAAGATATGGTAGCCTTGCACAAAGAGCAACATATGTTTTGGGAAGGAGCTTTGTAGCAACAAGACATGGATTCTTGCATTGATGAAGATGAGATGATGGGCTATGGTTGTGGAGTTTCCACATTACGTGAGGATGACATAGGAGAGAGTGACTCTATGCAGGTTGATGTGACCTTGGGTCCATGTGCTTTATCAGAGTTGGGGGTTGGGCGACCCTCTAGTGGTTGTGATGCAAAGGTATTGGGTCCTGAAGGTGATAGGGATGAGTTGTATGTGTGCAAGGATTTGATGCTAGTGCCATCTCCAAGGGATGTCCGTGATGATACATGCCCTGTGGTTGCTCAATATAAACATCTTGAGGATGCGGAAGACAAGGAACTTAAAGTGACCTTTTGCTTGCACGATGATTTGGTGGATGCATTTCACATGTTTCAATGTATGTTTGGGCCATATCCCTTTATCTGTGAAGATATTGATTGGCAGTTGGTGAGTCCTAGGGCAGTTTGGCATGATGAAGACTTGGTTATGATGTTTTGTGTGGCTTTGTATGCATGTTTCTGAGCTTTTCAAGTGGAAAATGTCTTATGTGGAAGAAGAAGATGCTAGTGATAGTGTTTTTGAAGAGCATTTTCAATTTTGGGATGGAGCTATTAAGGCTTGGAGTGATGGTCTCTTGGGCATAGGAAATGAAAAGCAATTGATGCATCAGGGAGATGATGTGAGCTTTATGATTATCGATGGGATGAGCTCTAGTCATCAGATGCATTTTGAGGTGGTTGTGGGTCCAGCTAGTTGGAATGACCTATGGTACGAGAAGATATGTACCAACCTTGAAGAAGATTCATATCATGCTTGGGATCCAGGTGGGCAGTGGCATTTTGGCAAGAAAAAAGATGCTTTTTTCCTTTGATGTGGGATACATGCTTGGGTACACAGATGGTATTATGCAAGTGGATGAGTTCTCATATGATCTAGGGGGAACTTTGGGGTCACTTTTGCAATTTTATGTCATTGTTTGTTGCGAGTGTTGAGCATTAATGCTCAACTTGGGGTTGGGCAATGATGATAAACCACTTTTGGGTTGTACATAGTAAAGCGTATATGCATGGGTATATGTACAAAAAGATGTAAATACATGCATTTGGGAGCTTTGCAAAGTAGTTTCAAATTTCAAAAATGATGTGACGTGGGCACATTGTAAATAATCAGGTTTGAATGTCGGCAGTCAAGTACATGTACATGTTTGGACAGGGTGTAGAAGCTCTAGATGTGGTTCCAAGTGGACTCTTTTTGTTCTAGGAGATGTTTTTGATCTTTTTAGAATGTTAATAATGCAAGAAAAATGTGTGGGCACTCTCATCCCGCCCGTGAAGTTTGACACATGTCGTAACGGTCTATTTGCGGCACCTTATATGTAGCGATGCGCGAACCGCCCTAGAAGTGGTCAAAAGTGGAATGTGGCACTGAACTTTAGGTATCAAGGGCCAAGCTTACAATATTCGATGAATTTTGGAGTCCGTTTGGGATTTTTCCTTTGAAAAGTGCCCGTTCGGGGTCAAAATTGGCAAACAATGGCCCAAAAAAGGCTCAAAAATGATGTGAAAGGCTTTGAATTGCCACATCACTCACGTGCCGTGAGTGTTTAGGCTGAGGGAGTACTTTTAAAGTTCATCATAAACACTTTTACCCCTCTGTGTGTGGGAGGAAGAAGGGTTTCCACAGGTGGTCCTATGCGGTCCCGTCTTGCTCGCATCCTGTTTTCGAGTGTGTTGAGGAGTGAATGAGAGTTTCTTCACTTCAATTTTGCACTTGGGAGAGTCTATGGAAGTTCTGACGTTTCCATGGATGTGGTGTGCGTGGAATTGAGGGACGAAGCTGTAGCTTTTTGCAAGACTATGTGACCCTGTATCGATGCCATTAGGGTTGAGGCTACTCCAAAGAGTCCAACAGAGTGGAGTTTGGTGAAGCTTTTGCAATGGTTTGAGAGAGATCTTTTGTGGTTGGAGTTTTTGAGTTTTTGGTGGTTTTTCTTGGATATTTTGGATGCCATCAAGTGTGATTTCAAGTGTTGAGCAACTCAACTCACCTTGTAGTGTGTGCGGGCAAGCAAGGCCTTGTAGATCGAGAGGTTTGGAGATTGACTTGAGCTTGTGGGTAGAGTTTTCATTGAGCTCTTGAGTGGTGGTGAGTGAGGTGAGGGAGTTAAATGAATACCTTGTGTTGTGTTAATATAGCTACCCTAAGGAGCGAAAAATGCAAGGGTGAAGTCCCTGCAGCCCATCTTCCATGAGGAGAGGCTGCACCAATGAGGAGTCTCTCTGATGGCAAGACTGCTCCAAAAATGCAGGTACAGGCTGCACCTAAAACGTGGCCTACTGCTCCTTCAGTGTGATTTTATAAAGGTTCTTAATGGTTGCAACCTGCTTGTCCACAAGAGACACCCTATTGGCCCAGTGCATCCATAAAGAGGACGATAATCTTTTGTTTGGACTTTGATCCACGTATAACGTGCATGCTCATCCGTCCCTACTACTTGCATGATACTTGCAACTCTTCCTTATAGAGTACATCAACTCCCCTTGATCCTCTACTAGTATTCCCATGAGCCTTTTTTCTAGCCATCGACCCCTATTTATCGTAGTTACCCTGGACGAGAAATCTGAACGGGGAACCGCAACGGACATGGAATGCCATTCCTTGTTATGGATACTCACGTCTGAAACACGTAACAAGATTTAGAATGGGAAGTTGGAATGGGAATGGGGAACGGAGAACGGAGACCTGAAAATGGCCATTTCTTGTAACTAACCCCGGAATTGCGTGCAGGGTCTCTTTCCACACTGATGAGTTTTTGTATACGAGATTATATGTCTCCTCAAAAGCGCCTATATCACATTGTCATGCACTCCATTTCTCCCCTATAATCACTTTGCCATCTCTATACACAACCCATCTCCCTGCCATTCTGGCCTCAATAATAAGTGGCATGAAATCCATCCTATGTGTGATTTGGGCATGAGTGTGATCCTCTTCAAAAATTATCTCCTCACCTCTCAAGGCAGGTCAATGTGAAAGAAAGTCTTTCTTTTTCTCCAAATCAATGAACCTCATTTTAAGCGGCCTCTCCTTCCTTCCCTATTCTCCATGCATCTGTAGGCATCTTTCTGTTTGCTCCCGTTTTCATGCATATTCCATGCATAAAGCCAAAGTATCCTCTTTTGGGCTCTTGCCCTCTTTCCATCCCGCAGCTCGTACATTCAAAGTTTGCACTTTCCTCTATTTTCTTCCCCAATGTATCATTTATGATACTAGGAGAAGAAGGTGCTGGGCTAGCATTTTGCATTTTAGCCACCTTTATCCAGTTCATATTTTCTTCATGTTGTTTAACTACATCGGTCCGTAAAGCCGTTCTCTACGTGTGATCTTTCACCTCTTCTTGCAAGTGTAGATCTTTGTTACCATTTTGGGATGTCTCATTTGTATCCAGCTTACTCTTACATGCTCCTTTGAGGTCCTCATTTAAAGCATTCTTGTCACATATGCATCTTTCCACTTTTGATTTCCAAGATTCAACAGTGGAAGGTGCATCATCTAATCTGTTATGCAACACACATTACATTACATTCACCTTTGACTTTACAAAGCCTTGCATTTTCTCTTTTAGTCTTGTGTACATCTTGGACTTTCACGAAGTATCTCTTTTTGCATGTCCTTTCCCATTTTTGCATACTTCTCATTTTCGAGAGATTCCATAACTTCATACATCTCTCTTTCAATCTCCTTCCTCATAAGGATTTATCATCACATGTTCTTTCTCGTACATGGGTTCATTCTTGACCTTGGAAAGCTTTCCTACTCTTGAAAAGTCTGGCGACAATGTGCTGTGTCGTAGCTTTCTCCACAAAGTATGTTTTGCTTTCGGCGGAGTGTGGTAGGTATTTTCACTTTGTGGATTAATAGGTTCCTCCATCGCTATAGGAGTTGTTTGCATATAGGCAGCTCCTTAGAGAGAGAGAGAGAGAGAGAGAGAGAGAGAGAGAGAGAGAGAGAGAGAGAAATGAAATGATATATTAACGTCTACAAAAGGCCAAAATGACCTATGAGACCAACTGATTACAATGATGAGTCTAGTACCAAGTCTGGGTACAAACAAAGAAAACTACAAAAAAGGAAACTGATAGGAGTGCTACCGACTCCTATGGGTGGCTGGTAGGCTGATCAATGGTATCATGCCATAAAGGTACAAAGTGGGGATAAGTGTCACCATGATGCAATATAGCAGTAGCATGAAGCCTATCCTGATCGACACTCAGGGTGCCGTGCTAGAATCCTGTGGATCCTCTGCCGCAATCTCCGCCGGTGCTCCGTGGCTCCCCTCCTCAGTCGCGGTCGTCTCGATCTCCCTAACTCTATAGCTCGATCAATGAGAGTACCGCTGGTGTGTGTAAGAGAGAGAGAGAGAGAGAGAGAGAGAGAGAGAGAGAGAGAGAGAGAGAGAGAGAGAGAGAGAGAGAGAGAGAGAGAGATGAAATGTAATATTAACGTCTTGAAAAGCCAAAATGACCTATGAGACCATAAGGTTATATGTGGTGAATCTAATACCAGGTCTAGGTACAAAAAGTACGGAAAGAAAATAGTGGGTAGGGGTGGGGTGAAAGCTGATACAAAGGGTGAGATGATACAATTGAGCTCTTTGACAGTAGAGGTATGATATACATATACATCAGTATCCAAAAGGCTGTAGAGGTTTGATGTCCTCCAAGTTAAGCACTTTGTCGGGACGGCTCCTATGCCGCGCCAGTATGGTATATATCCTCTGCGCAATCTGCGTCGATGTCGAGAAGGCCCCCTCATCTATGGGCGACAGGATTGCCCCAAGTCTATTGCCCGATCAAACAATATGCCTCTTGTGCCTCTAGTGCTGCTATGCTGTGGGGACTGCTTGAACTCCTCTGTGTGTGACTGAAAGAAATCTGTAATCTGCCGCTCTCGCTCGATCTCTGTCATTGTGCCCCTCTTCAACAGGTCCTTTTGTGTCTGCGAATCTCCAGTAAGTATAATCTGAGGCATCTCTGATCTTGGTATTTCATGACTCTCGAAAGTGGTCAAAAACCCTCTTTGAATAGACAATGAAAGCGGCCTCGTATCTCATAGTATACTCGGTAGTGACATTTGTAATGTAGCTCTGTCTCGGAGAGAGAGAGAGAGAGAGAGAGAGAGAGAGAGAGAGAGAGAGAGAGAGAGAGAGAGAGAGAGAGAGAGAAATGAAATGAAATGTTATATTAACGTCTTCAAAAAGGACAGAGTGACCTATGAGACCAAACTGATACAAAAGTGGTGAATCTGTTACAATGTCTGAAAAGTGTGAAAGTGTGAAAATAAATGCGAAAAACTAAATACAAAGTATTAGATAGACTTCTTTTGAGCATTCTGGGTGTCTGGCTAGAATGCTTCTAATCTTTTGTTGTAGTCTCCTCCGGTGAAGTGTGCTTCTGCATCTCGGTCGTGGTCGTCTCGATTTCCTAACCTCAATCGCCCTGTCAATGAGGGTGCCTTTGGTATGAATGTGGGTACTCCTTTGTGCTCGCTGCTGGCCTCTTGCTTCTCCTTCCATTCCTGCTTCTCTCGATCCGAAGAAATCTGTGATCTACCTCTGAGGCTGTAGTGCTCTTTGTCTTCTCATTAGATTATCCCTGTGCCGATGTAGTTCCAATAGGTACAGGCCTAAGCACCTTTGATCTTGGTATTGCATGACTCTATCTAGCGGTCCAAAGCCATCTTTGAATAGGCAATGGAAACGCCCACGTATCTCATAGTATACGGTGCAATGGCATATATAGTGTAATTCTGTCTCCGGCTCCATTCCGCATAACTTGCAAATTCTGCTCTCAGGTGGGATTCCCCTAAATCTGCCAAATTCATTTCCAGCTGGTGTGAGGATGTACGAATCTGACCAATAGCACATCTCAAACCATGAGACAGGTGGGTATCCATGTAGCTCGGGCGAATCACAAAACCATCTTCAGATAGCTGTAGGAAGTTTTCTTTGTAGTCGGCCATCTTCGTGCCCAATTCTTGTGTAGGGTCTACCCATGTCCTCTTAGTGTCTAACTGTATAAGATCCTGGCGGATGATTTTATTAATCTCCGTTTGTGTGATTGCCAGTGATGGAGCCTCAAGAGAGTTTTGGAAGGGGGGTAATCTTTCCATACTGAACCCGTGTCTCTGAAACCACGAGGACAGTTGCGCATACGAGCATGATGTATCTCCTTTCATTGCTAATTGTCGAGAGGATTCGAGGGCCAATCTAGTATATCGGCAATTATTTGTATCCCATAAACCATGTATAAAGGACGTTGATCTGGTAAGAGCTTCAATTTCTATCGGAGGGGCAGCTAGTTCCGCTCGGGTTATCGCGTGTGGTACGGAGGCCTTGGCTCTAATCATTCGGGAAATCATAGATACCAAAGGTCTCTCCATTGACTTCCAATTATCCTGATCCACAGATGGTCCCCAAATTTGGACCCTATAAAGCATAGCCGAAGCCACCACAGTATCAAAGAGCTTGAGTTTTGTTCGTGGTTCTTGAAACTGCAGTTGTGAACACATGCTCTCCATGCCTTCCAAGGCCGCAGAGGCTCTGGACAATCTAGCATCCGCTGCTTTCTTAAGAGTAAACTTCGGTCCTGTAAATACCACACCAAGGTATGTGCATGCATCTGTGTACTCTACTGTATCTTGGCCATATGCAAATGTAGGTGCCGATCTCCTAACCCACTGCGGTGTGGTGTTAAACACCATAACTTTGGTTTTACCCAAATTTACCGACAGTCCGCTGTCCTCCGCGAATTTCTGTAATGCATCTAACTGCCTCTGCATTCCATCTGGTGATTCTGCTATCAATAGAATATCATCTGCATATAACAACAAAGGGATCCATGACCCTGCAAGTGGAGCACCTCTGTCACCCTCTCTATCAATGTAATCTGATACCTCATCTATATACATACCAAATAAAGTAGGGGACAATGGGCATCCTTGCTTTACTCCAACGGTGGAATGAACAATGTCGGAATCCCCTTCTGGAGTATGTACATAACCAGTTACTGACCCGTATAAGGCCATGATCCCCCATATAATCTCTCTGGGGACCCCTAACTCTTGCATTCTGCGCATCAATCTGGCCCTTCGTACTGTATCAAAAGCTTTCCGAAAATCCACAAAGCAACAATACATCGTTCTCCCGCTTGCTCTTCCTTCCTCAATAATGGCTCTGAGCGTAAGAATATGATCTAAAGTGGAATAACCCCTCCTGAATCCAGCTTGTCCTATTGCCCTTATGCCCTCATTCTCTGCCCATCTACTCAATTTTTGTTCAAGAATGGATGCGTACAGTCGAGTCAATGTGTGACCCACCATAATGGTACGGTAGTTCCCGGGTATCATAGGATCCCCTGACTTGAAAATAGGTACGATAGTAGATAATTTCCAAGATTCAAATGAAATGAAATGTTATATTAAACGTCTTCAAAAGGCCAAAATGTCCTTAGAGACCAAACTGATAGAATCCTTGTGGATCTAATTCAATGTCTGGGTACAAAAATAACATGAAGTGAAGTGAAAGACTAAAAGTAAAAGACTCAAATCGTCAGCCTGAAAATCATCATCATCATCATCATCCATGCCCGACAACGGGCGTTGTCCGAGAAAGTACTGCATCGGTCGCTGAAGAGCTTTGTCAATGTCCGCCTCTGTAAATAATCGAACTGGGCATCTCCCATGTCGTGCTAGAATAGTCTTGATTCTCTTGTGGAGCCTCCGTCGATGTCGTGGTTGCCCCTGTAGATGTGGGCGTCTAGCTCTCCCGAGTGCAGTGGCTTTGTCCACTAATATACCTCTGGTAGAAGTGGGTTTGAAGTCTGCTGCGAAGCATGCTCATCTGGTTGGTGAGTCCCTTCCCTAAAGAAGTCAGTGATCTCCCGTTGTAAATGTCTCCCACTACGTGATCTCCTCAAGAGACTTTCTCTATGTCTGCGCAGCTCTAGCAAAAACAACCCGAGGCATTTCTGATTTTGATATCTCATGACTCTAGCCAACAGTCCAAATCCCTCTCTATAGACAGTGAAAGCGGCCTTGTATCTCGTAGTATACCGGACAGTGACAAATGTGATGTAACTCTGTCTCTGGCTCTATATGACATAACTGGCATATCCTGGCTTCTGCTGGTACTGTCTTAAATCTGCCAGTCTCAATTTTTAGCTGATGCGATGATGTGCGCATCTGACCAATAGCACATTGTATCCCATAGGATAAATGAGCGTCCATATAGGCCGGTCTGATCACATATCCATCCTTTGTTGGAGGAGATGCTCACTATAGAAAGCCATCTTCGTGCCCAACTCTTGTACCGGCTGTATCCATGTGCTTCTGGTATGTAGTTGAATCAAACCCTGACGTATAAGTCTAATGGTCTCCATCCGTGTGAGAGAAAGGGAGGGTGCGTCCAAGGAGTCGAATGGGGGCAGTCTATCCATGCTGAATCCATGTGACTGAAACCAGGATGTCATCTGCCGATACCAAAATGCTGTGTCCCTTTGTAGCGCTAGTGGTCGGGATGACTCAAGTGCTGGTAGAGCATATCTGTCTCTTGGAAGGTCCCATAAATTATGAATGGAGACTGATTTAGTAAGGGACTCAACTACGAGAGAAGGGGCAGCTAGCTCAGCTCATGTGGCACTGAGGCCTTAGCTCGAATCATCCGAGAGATCATAGAGACTAGAGGCCTCTCCATACATCTCCATCCATCAGTGCTACCAGATCTGCCCTGGTGGTCCACTCAGTGCTCCCAAATTGAACCCCATAAAGCATAGGTGCATCCAGTAGAGTGCGAAAAAGCCACAGCTTTGTTCGAGGTTCCTGAAACTGAACCTATGACCACATCTTCTCCAAACCTCCCAAGGCTGCATAAGCTCTCGTCAATCTAGTCTTTGCTGCTCTCCTCAATGAAAAACACCGGTCCACTGAAGACCTCCAAGATAGGTGTATGCATCCCTATACTCCACTGTCTCTTGGCCATACGTAAAAGTAGGTGCTGACCTGCTGACCCACTGTGGTGTGGTGTTAAACACCATAACTTTGGTTTTCCCTAGGTTAACAGACAATCCACTATAGTGGGCAAATGTGTACAAGGCATCTAAATGACATTGCATTCCCTTCTGGGAGTCGGAAATCAACACAATATCATCACCATATAATAGTAGTGGGATCCATGTCCCTGCCAACTGTGCTCCTCTATCACCATCCCTCTCAATGTAGTCAGCAACCTCATCCACATACATGTCAAATAGTGTAGGAGATAGCAGGCAGCCTTGTTTCACCCCAATAGTGGAGTGAACCAAATCAAAAATCCCCTCTGGAGTGCGTACATGTCCCACTACTGACTTGTATAGAGCCATGATCCCCCAAATCCATTCTCTTGGAACATCCATCTCTTGCAGTCCGCGCATCAATCTAGCTCTGGGCACCGTATTGAAGGCTTTGTGGAAGTCCACAAAGCAAGAATAGAGCCATCTCTCACGTGATCTCCCCTCCTCAATAATGGCTTTGAGTGTTAGGATATGGTCAAGAGTAAAGAAATCTCTCCTGAAACCCGTGTTTCCTACTGCCCGTACACCCTCTCTCTCTACCTGTCTACTCATTTACTGCTCAAGGATGGATGAGTACAACTGTGCCAATGTGTGTCCAATCATGATAGTGCGGTAGTTCCCAGGCTCCATAGGGTCCCCTGACTTGAAGATAGGTACAATCGTGGACAAACTGCAAGTATCAGGTAGGCCCTCGCACATGTCACGGTTGAACATCACTGCTAGAAGCTCTACAAGCAAATCTTTGGCATGTATAAAATGCTCTGCTACCATGCCATCATGATCATATGCTCTCCTAGTCTTCATCCTGTCAATGGATTTCTTTACCATCTCGGAGGTAAAGAAAGCACATGTGTGTGGGCATGGCTTTGGCGGATCTGGAAGAGGTGGCTACCCCGAGATAGTGTAGAGAGATAATGCATACTGCCCCATACCTACATAGAAGTGATGACCGGTGGGGGGGAGTGCTCATGGAAGAGTCGCCATGCCTCGCTTGAATCCTGGCAATATAAATCTTGCTCTAGCCGAGCTAGAAACACCCTCTTCTTTCGTCGCACCAAACGCCGAGAAGCAATCCATGACTGCCTGTGAGTAATGACACGCAGAAGTAGCTCCCTCTGATGTTGGGCTCTTGTCTCTCTGCGCTCCTCATCATACCAGCTATTTTGGGGTGTGCTCCCAGAACGTAGGCGTTGCCCAGACTTAGTATGGGGGTATGCCTCTGCTGCTTCATCTTGTAGTGTCTCTGTCAATATATAAGTGAGCTCCCCTAAAGGTCTCCCCAGATCCTGTGCATAAGCGTCTGTAGATACCATCTATGTAGACAGAATCACTCTCTGAAGTAAAAGTGTATCGGGTATGCATAGGTGTTTGTGCCTGCTGAGCTATGTTGAATTGGAATGAGACGTAAACGTGAGGAGAGCATGATCTACTGCTACCCCAATAGGCGTGGGATCGACTGTAAAAACATCTTGAATAGAAGGTATGAAACTGGGCTGAGCCTAAACATAATCCATTGTGCTGGCCCCATGTCTATGAGGAATTCAAGTGAACCCACTCAACGTTGGAAATCTATGGAGGCCATTCAAGATGGCCAATCCATGTGCAGTCCCCAAATCTGTCAGATAGCTCCCATATCTAGTGTGCTCTTCATCCTACGAACACCTGGCTAGTCTCGTATCCTTCATCCTACGAACACTTGGCTAGTCCCGTATCACTGACATCCAATTCTCTCAACATTTCCTTTGAGGTATCGTAGAAAGCTATCTGAGACTGGCCCATCCTGGCATTGAAGTCTCCCAAAAGAATGACATCTCCATCCCTAGAGAACTCCCATACGTCCTCATCCAATATCATGTAGGGTGACTCCCTCTTGGGTGATAAATAAAGAGATGTGTTGGGGGCAAAATAGCATAACCTGTCTCTGCTCCCACAGTGACCCACATATTTGGCCTGCTCATCCCTTCGAACAATACGAATGAGGGGTTGCAGCTTCTCCATGAATAGGACCGCCACACCTCCTGACCCGCGTCCTTCATGCGTTGATCTCACTTCTTGCCTACAGGTAGTCTCCCAATGGTATCCCGTCACTCTAGGTAATGTGCCGCTAGGAGTCTGATGTGTTTCCGAGTAAAAAATAATGTCTCTTCCCTTAAAGCTATCTTCAAATGCGCCTTCATTGATCCATTACAATTCCATGCTGCCATTTGAAGGTTGGTCCCATAGGTATCGCACTGTCATGCAATGCGTTTTTCCAACACCACTACTCTCCCTCCCCTGTAGAAAGCTATTTTTTCTTTCTCTCGCCGCCTTGAACTTTGGCATCAGTTCTTGCATGTGTGCTACCTGTGCTAGAGTGAGGTCATTGCCCAAAAATTTGCCAGTTTGCTTGAGTGTTGGTCTCTTCTTCAGGAATTCCTTCCTAGCTTCCAGTGTAGGGAAACATATAATGAGTGCTCTTTCCTTGGGCCTTCCTTTCTCATCACTTCCTTTCTTGCCAACTCTCCAAGCACCTGTGTGTGTGGGTTCGGAAAGACCCATGCGCTTCAAGAGCTCTTGCACTTCTTCTTCTACTTTTCCAGTGTCTTTGAGACTTGTAACACGCACATGAAGGGCTCTAATCTCTCTCTTTTGCTCCTCTTCATTAGCATATTGATGATAGTCGATGTCGGTGTGGCTTGAGGCATCTTATCTTTTCCTTTCTTTGTGTCCTCAATCCACTTTTCAGCTTTATCAACCTTCTCTTGTGTTTTGAATAGGTCCTCCGGTCCACGAAGAGGTTGTTCGTGCCTTTTCATCTTCCTCTTCTCGTAAAGTTTTCACCTTCTTCTTAATGCTTTCGAAGTCCTTGATCATTGAGAGTTGATTTTTTGCCTCCTTTGCGGGGGAATTTTTGCAAGATGCAAGGTCTCCCTTAAGTGCGTCGATCAATGTATCCTTTTCATTCATGCGTTCTTCCATTTTTTAGTTCCAGGATTCAAACATAGCGAAAGCATCCTCTAATCTTTTTTGCGTTATACATTCCATTACATTCCCTCCCAATCGTCTGCACTTCGGCCTTCAATGATGCGTACATCTCGTCACGCTTTTGAAACATCTCTTTGTCCAATTTTTTCTTCATATCTGCATACATAGCTTAATGTTGTAGGAAACTATGCCGAGAGAGAGAGAGAGAGAGAGAGGGAGAAGAAGAAGAAGAAGAAGAAGAAGAAGAAGAAGAAGAAGAGAATTTTAACGTCGTAGGAACTATCCCAAGAGACCTTAAAGATCTATCCTACGAGGAGAGTTGAACTCAAGACCATTTATTCAAGAGGGAAATGGCATAACCAATCTACCACACTTGGGTGATAGAAAGGTTATACCATTTTCCTCTTTTTGAGAGAGAGAGAGAGAGAGAGGAGGAAGAAGAAGAGAATTTTAACGTCGCAGGAAACTATCCCAAGAGACCTTAAAGATCTATCCTACAAGGAGAGTTGAACTCAAGACCATTTAATCAAGAGGGAAATGGCATAACCAATCTATCACACTTAAGTGATAGAAAGGTTATACCATTTTCCTCTTTTTGAGAGAGAGAGAGAGAGAGAGAGAGAGAGAGAGAGAGAGAGAGAGAGAGAGAGAAATAAAATGAAATGAAATAATATATTAACGTCTTCGAAAGGCCAAAATGACCTATGAGACCAAGCTGTTACAACATAGTGAATCTGATACCATGTCCGGAATCAAGAAGAACTGAAACAAAAATACAACTACTACAAGCTGGGACTGTATGGATGTGCCAACTACTATAAAAGGTGCCCAATACAATGTGTAGTACAATGAGAGAAGGGGGGGGTGTGGAAGATATGGTAGAGATCCATCCTCATCTGCACTCTGGGCGTCGAGAAAGTATGGCTCGAATCCTCTGTTGTAGTCTGCGTCGATATACTCTGTAGCTCCTCTCCTCAATCACGGTCGTCTAGATCTCCCTAGCTCCAATGCTCGGTCTATGAGAGTGCAAGTAGTGGTAGTATGAGTGCGGGCAGAGCTCTGCAATGGTGGTGCTCGTCTGGTTGCTCCTCTGGGTGTCCAATATCTAGTGTAAAGAAATCTGTAATCTGTCTCTGGGATTGTCTCTCTCTAGCTCTCCTCAATAAAGTGTCTCTATGCCTGTCACGTGACACATTCAACCCTATGTGTACTTGGACAAGCTACTTCATGACAAGGGTTCAATTCAGTTCAGTTAGCTTAGCTTAGGAAGTGTCCTGGCACTTTTGTGAGTCTGTTCGTAGACCGTGCATGTCCAGGCACTTAGATTAGATGCATATCCTCTGGTTGCACACATCATGGTCATCAAATTACAATTAGAACCCATCAGGAGCATTTTTATAGTGCATAGACCTATTTTCCCTATTTTAGCTAATTTCCACTTATTATTTTAAGTGACTTTGTTGGGAAACTAGGTAGGGCAAATTAGCAAAGGAAGTATATAAAGAAACCTAGCGCTAGCACTTTCTGGCAAAAGAGGCAACAGGAACCACGTGTTCAACAGGCACCTTCTCAGCAGGATCCCCACAGACACCTAGCGTTTTTGGAGCAGATACCTAGCGTTTTCTGCTACAGCAACCTAGCGTTTCAGCATTACAGATCAGCCAGCGTTTTGCATTTGCAGATCCTCTGGTGACAGCAGACAACAGATCAGCCCTAGCGTTAGCAGTTTGCATTAGCAAATCAATAGCGTTTTTGCAGATCAACACAGAATTCAGCCTAGCGTTTTTGCATCAGCATAACCATCTAGCGTTTTGCAGATTCATCGCGATAGATTCTCAAGAAGCTTCAGCGTTTTTAGTTTTCAGCAGTCAGATCCCGCAGAACAAGTCCCGAACATCGCAAATCTCACCTTCCATAGCAGATCCTCGCCGCACGGTTAGATCCAGCATAGTTTGCAGATTCAGCCTAGAAAACACAGATTTCAGCATCTGCGTTTTCAGCACGTCGTCGTTGCATCGTCGTCATCGACATCGTCACGGACATAGAGTCAGAATTCTGCAGATAAAAATTTGCAGATGTCAAGCATTAGCGTTTTCAGATTTCACCCTGTCTCGTCGCCGTGTGCATCGTCTTTGACATTGTCGGCAAGTCAAAGCATTGTAGAGATTTGTGCAATCAATAGTAGACCGCTCTCGCCATAGAGAGTGGGGCTTTCGGAGGAGGGTTTTGATAATATTCCGGTGTCGTATTCTTCTCTCTCTATCTCTCAGTCTCAGCACCTTCATTCACAGTGTTCACCACTTTTGTTTGTGTCCATCGCACTCTCTCACTAGAGTAACGGAAGGCTCTCTCTTCCATAAGTAAAAGGAACCTTGAGCACAGTTCGGAGCACTCATCTTGAGCAAAGTTCAACATTCACTTCCGCTGCACCTTACAATGCCTGTGTAACTCAAGTAGATACAGTCCAAGACATCTCTGATCCTCATAACGCATGACCCTAGATAGAGGCCCAAAACCCTCTCTGAATAGACAATGAAAACGGCCTCGTATCTCATAGTACACTGTGCAATGGTATATGTAATGTAACTGTCTCTAGCTCTAGATCACAGAAGCGACATATCCTGCTATCTGCTGGTATCCCTCTGAATCTACCAATCTCAATCTTGAGCTGATGTGAGGATGTGCGTATCTGGCCAATGGCACAAGGCAAACCATGAGAAAGATGTGTGTCCATATAGCTAGGTGGAATCACAAACCCATCCCCTCTGAGGTGTAGAAGATGCTCTCTATAGAAAGCCATCTTCGTGCCCAACTTCTGTACCGGCTCTATCCATGTCCTCCTCGTATCCAGCTGGATCAGATCTTGGCGAATGAGTCTAGGAATCTCCACCCGTGTCAAAGACATTAGGGGTGCCTGTAAGGAGTACTGAAAAGGAGGCAGCTTGTCCATGGTGAAGCCATGTGTCTGAAACCATGATGTCATTTGCGCATACCAGCATGATGTATCCCTCTGTAGAGCTAACTATCTGGAGGACTCTAGGGCCACCCTGGCATATCTATCTTTGGTAGTATCCCATAGGCTGTGTACAAAGGACACTGATCTGGTAAGCGCCTCAATCTGCGTAGGGGGGGCAGCTAACTCCGCTCGAATGATATCATGCGGTATGGAGGCCTTGGCTCTAACCAGCCGAGAGGTCATAGATACCAAGGGTCTCTCCATACGTCTCCAACCATCTTGGCCTACAGAAGGTCCCCAAACGTGCACCCCATATAGCATAGTAGAGGCAACCAAGTATCAAAGAGCCATAACTTTGTCCTAGGTTCCTGGAACTGAACCTGCGAACTCATCCTCTTCAATCCTCCCAAAGCCGCATAAGCTCTAGTCAGTCTACTCTGTGCTGCTCTTCTCAAAGAAAATCTCGGCCCAGTAAAGACTACCCCCAAGTATGTGTATGCATCTGTATACTCCAAAACCTCCTGACCATATGTGAAAGTAAGTGCTGATCTCCTGATCCATTGTAGTGTGGTGTTAAACACCATAACCTTGGTTTTAAAAAGGTTTACACACAATCCACTATCCTCTGCAACACTATGTAGTGCATCCAAATGTCGCTGCATACCCTCTGGTGAGTCAGATATCAACACAATATCATCAGCATATAACAACAATGGGATCCACGTCCCTGCCAGCCGGGCACCTCTATCATCCTCTGTCAATGTAATAAGACACCTCATCAACATACATACTAAATAGAGTAGGAGACAATGGGCAACCTTGTTTCACCCCAATAGTAGAGCGAACTAAATTAGACACCCCTTCCGGAGTGCGTACATGTCCCATCACTGAGCTGTACAAAGCCATAATCCCCCAAATCAACTCTATGGGCACTCCCATCTCCTGTAGTCTTCGCATCGATCGAGCTCTCGGTACCATGTCAAATGCTTTGCAGAAATCCACAAAGCTACAATAAATCCGTCTCCCATGTGACCTACCCTCCTCAATGATGGCTCTGAGTGTTAGAATATGATCAAGAGTGGAGAAACCCCTCCAGAAACCAGCCTGACCCTTTGCTCGTAGACCCTCACCCTCTGCCCAATTACTCAAGTGCTGCTCAAGAATGGATGCATACAACCATGCCAATGTGTGTCCAACCATAATAGTGCGGTAGTTCCCAGGCTCTGTAGAATCACCTGCCTTGAAGATAGGCACAATAGTAGACAACCTCCAAGTCTCAGGTAACCCCTCACACATGGCACGATTGAACAACACTGCAAGAACCTCCATCAACATATCCCTAGCATGTATAAAGTGCTCCGCTACTAGGCCGTCATGATCATATGCCCTCCCGGTCCTCATCCTGTCAATGGCCCTCTGTACCATCCCAGTGGTAAAGAAGGTGCTCGTAGTTGGGCATGGCTTTGTAGGGTCTAGAAGGGGTTCCTGTCAAGGAATTGTATATAACGATGTCGCATATTGGCACCACACATCAGGTGAAGTAATCACTAGGGGAGGGGAGTGCTCATGAAAGAGTCGCCATGCCTCTCCTGAGTCCCTACTCAAGAACATCTGATATAAGTTTCGCTCTATCTGAGCCAGATAAGCTCGCTTCTTCCGTCTCACAAGGCGCCGGGAAGCAATCCGAGACTGTCTGTAAGTGATAACTCCTAAGAGAAGATCCCTCTGAAGCTGGGCTCTCATCATACCAACTATTCTGGGGCATGCTCTTAGAATGTTGTCTCCTGCCCGGCTGAGTGTGTGGGTATGCCACTCATGCAGCACCATGCAATGTCTCAATCAATAGAGTGGTGCACTCCTCCACTGAGAGGCCTGTACTAGTTTAGCCAGTTGTGCCTTCCCATAGACGGTTCCAGACCTCTTCTATATAAATGGAATCAATCTCTGGTGTAAATGTATAACGGGTGTGTGACCTCCCTCCTAATGTCTGGGCTATACTATACTGAAATGAAACGGACAGTGGCAAGAGAGCATGATCCACTGCTACGTCCACTAGCTTGGCTCCCACTGTGAAATCCTAAATGCAAGGGACAAATCTCGGCTGTGTCATAACATAGTCCACTGTACTGGCCCCATGTCTGTGTGGAAAGCATGTGAAACCGGCTGCTCCAGGAAATCGCTGTAAGCCATTAAGTATGGCTAACCCATGTGTAGCCATCATCTCCATGAGGTATCTCCCATACTCCGTCTGCTCTCTGTCATGTGAGCGTCTGTCAAGCCAACTCACCTACATCCAGCTCTCTAAGCATCTCATTTGAAGTGTCGTAGAAGACTGTCTTAGAGTTGCATGTTCGGGCATTGAAAACTAGATATGGGCCCCTCCTAGGTGCGTACATGTCCCATCACTGATTTGTATAGAGCATAATCCCCCAAATCAACACAATGGTCACCCCCATCTCGTGCAATCTGCGCATCAATCAAGCTCTCGGTACCATGTCAAATGCTTTGCGGAAATCCACAAAGCTACAATAAATCCGTCTCCCATGTGACCTGCCCTCCTCAATGATGGCTCTGAGTGTTAGAATATGATCAAGAGTGGAGAAACCCTTCTTGAAACTGGCCTGGTCCTTTTCCCATACACCCTCATCCTCTGCTTAACTACTCAATTGCTGCTCAAGAATGGATGCATACAACTGTGCCAATGTGTGCCCAACCATAATAGTGCAATAACTCCCAGGCTCTGTAGGATCACCTACCTTGAAGATAGGCACAATAGCAGACAACCTCCAAGTCGCAGGTAACCCCTCACACATGGCACGATTGAACAACACTGCAAGAACCTCTACCATCATATCTCTAGCATGTATAAAGAGCTATGCTACTAGACCATCATGATCATATGCCGTGCTGCCTGCTAGTCCTCATCCTGTCAATGGCTCTCTTTACCATCTGAATGGTAAAAGGTGCTGGTAGGTGGGCATGGCTCTGTAGGATCTGGCAGGGGGTCATGTCCAGGAACTGTATATAACGATGTCGCATATTGGCCCCACACATCAGGAGAAGTGCTCATGAAAGAATCGCCATGCCTCTCTTGAGTCTCTACTCAAGAACAGCTGATACAAGTCTCGCTCCATCTGAGCAAGTAAGCTCGTTTCTTCCATCGCACAAGGAGCTGGAAAGCAATTCGATAGTCTATAAGTGATGACTCCTAAAAGAAGATCTCTTTGGAGCTAGGCTCTCATCTCTCTGCACTCCTCATCATACCAACTATTCCGGGGCATGCTCCCAGAATGTCGCCTCGGACCCGGCTGAGAGTGTGGGTATGCCTTTGATGCTGCACCATGCAGTGTCTCAGTCAATAAAACGGTGCACTCCTTCACTGAGAGGCCAGGACCAGCTGTGCATAGACGGCTATAGATCTCCTATGTATAGACCGAGTCAGTCTTTGGTGTAACAGTGCCTTGCCTCTTGATGTCTCGGTTGTACTATACTGAAATGAAACGGACAATGTCTAAAGAGCATGCATGATCCACTGCTACACCCACCGGTTTGCTCCCACTATGAAGTCCTGAATACAAGGAATAAAGCTCGGTTGTGCCATAACATAGTCCACTGTATTGGCCCCTTGTCTATGTAGAAAGCATGTAAAACCGGCTGCTCCAAGAAATCGTTGTAAGCCATTAAGTATGGCTAACCCATGTGTGGTCGTCATCTCCGTGAGGTATCTCCCATACTCCGTCTGTTCTTTATCATGTGAGCATGTGTCAAGCCCCAAGTCACCCACATCTAGCTCTCTAAACATCTCATCTAAAGTGTCGTAGAAGACTGTCTGATAGTTGCCCGTTCGGGCATTGAAGTCCCCTAGGAGGATGATATCACCATCCCTAGAAAACTCCCATATATCTTCTAGTATAGAGAAAGGTGACTGTCCTTTGGGTGCAGCATATACTGACGTACGGGAGGGGGGGGGAGGGGGGTATAGAAATCGGCCTTTGTTATCTCTTAGCCTCACCCACATGTATCTAGCATGATCATCTCCGTACAATAGTTAGTAGTGGCTGTAACTACTCCCTAAATAGCACTGCTACTCCTCTTGAACCTCTACTCCCATGCTCAGATCTTGAGATTGTCCTATCGGCCTTCCCCCATCTGTATCCCACCACATGTGGCATAAGCTGTCCAGGGGCCCGATGAGTCTCTGAGAAGAAAACAATGTCCCTGTCTCTGAAATTGTCCTCAAAGGCACTAACGTCCAACCTCATAGATCCATTACAATTCGGAGTAGCCATTTTCAGTGTGGTCTGATAGGTCTCGCACCGTCATGTAGAGTGCTGCTCTACAATAACCACAACCATCTCTATAAAAGGCCATCTTTCCCTTCTCCCTTGCCGCCGTAATCTTTGGCATTACCTCTCTCATATGCACAAAGCTGTGAGAGAGTGAGATCATCACCGAGGAAATACCTGTCTTCCTGAGAGTAGGCCTCTTTTTCAGGAATTTCTTCTTCTCTTCCAAGGAGGGGAAGCGTAGAACGAGAGCTCTCTCTTTCGAAGATTCTCCCAGGTCATCACTCTTCTTGCCCACTCTCCATACCTTTGTGTGTGAGGGATTGTCCATCCCCATCATGTAAGGTGCAACGGAATGAATGTTTGAACTTTGCTCAAGATGAGTGCTCCGAACTGTGCTCAAGGTTCCTTTTATTCTTATGGAAGGGAGAGTCTTCCGTTCTTAATGGGAGAGTGCAATGGATACGAACAAAGTGAATGGACACTGTGCGTGAAAGTGTATGAGACTGAGAGATAGAGAGAGAAGAGAGATACGACACTAGAGACGTTGTAAAACCCTCCTCCGAAGGCCCCACTCTCGTCAGTGAGAGTGGTCTACTATTGATTGCACAAACTGGTACAATGATGATGCATGGGACTGATGCAAGTCTAGGCTATGCCGACGACGACGACGGAGATGACAACGCCGACACTAGGACTAAAAACTGAAAGTCTTTATCTGCTGTCCAAAAATGCTATGGGCTGAAATCTGCTGTTGCCGAAAACGCTATGGAAAACGCTGAATTTTCTGGTCTTTATGGCTGAAAATCTGCATCTACTGTAGGGCTGAAAACTGATGATCTTCGGGCTGAATCTGCTGGTCTTTTAGGGCTGAAACTGATGGTCTTTCAGGGCTGACATTTGCCAAGGCTGAAAGCTGTAAAGGCTAAAAATTTGCAAACGCCAGAACTCTCTAAAACGCTAGATGCTGGGCTTTGTATGGCGATGACCTCCTACTGAAAACGCTAGGCTGAAGCTAATGAGGGCGATGGACACCTGATGCAAAACGCTAGGGATGGGATCTTGCTTGGAGGGGAAACCACCAAGGTTCTTGCTTGAGAAGTTGCCTGTTGAGCTTGGCTCCTGTTGCCTCTTCTACCATTTAGTGCTAGTCTAGGTTTGCTTATATACAAACTCACTCAATTTGCCCTACCTACTTTCCAACAAAAGTCACTTAAAAATAATAAGTGAAAAATATAAAAAATAGGTAAAATAGGCTAAATGCACTCGAAAATTTCCCTGAAGGATTCTGATGGATTTTGATGGAAATGCTTATGATCATGCTGTGTGCAACCAGAGGATGCATCTACACTAAGTGACTGGGCATGCACTGTCTACGAATAAACTCACAAAAGTGCCAGATCACTTCTAAAACTAGACCAACTGGACATACTGAACCCTTGTCATGCTGTAGCTTGTCCACGGACACATAGGGTTGGATGTGTCACGTGACATCCCCTCCTTTTCAAAGTGACGTACTGATACCGAACTGTATGGCGTCGAGGGGGATGGCCAATAGCATCCGGAATCCTGGAAGGGACTCTTCGCCTGCCCACTTTGAGGTGTGGGTCGTGCCGTACTTGAACTTCATAAAGGTCTGCAACGCTTGCTTCTTTGGGCCGCGCCGAAAGCGACAAAAGTCTTTTTTGCGCCTTCGATGCTTCAACTTTGTCGAGAGTGACGCTTCTTTCTTCTTCAAGAATCTCCATGGTTGAAAATTCCTGAAACCATTTCCAACACAAAACCATGAACAAACCTATTCCATGTAAAGTGAGTGGAAAAAATCTTGTCTTCCTCAAACCACACACATGCAAACAATGAGATCGAATCTTTCTCTTATGATCTAAATCAATCAACTGTGGCAATTCACAACGGAAATGCCCATGCTTGGTGCTCATTCTTTCACGTGCTCGTTCTACGAATGTGTCATGCCAAGGAAGAGACATGGAATGTGACGTCCTTGAATGCATACTTCTCAGTTTTTCATGAAAAATCCGCATATATTCGTGCTCATCCATGAGTGAAATGTGCTCAACATACAATATGTCATGCCTAGGAAAAGGGATTACATAAAGACGCTGACTAAAATACAGGAACGATCACGAATGAAACACTCGAACAATGCGTGCGTATGAATCCTGCGAACACATAATACTTCCTGTGAAGGTTCTTTGGACCTAGGCTCTAGAGCCAAGATCGGTTCTTCTTGAATGATCGAATCGTCCTGTGGGGGTTCTTTGGACCTCGACTCGAGAGCCAAGATCGGGTCTTCGTGATTGATCGTCTCTGCAATGAGGTTAGCTTCACTCGAGAAAGTATCAACTAATACATCATCCTTCTTGTGAACAATCACATCCTCTTCATGCAACTCATCAGGGTTGTGAGAAATCACATCTTGATCATGCAAATCATCATGCTTGTGAGAAATCACATCTTGATCATGTAAATCATCATGCTTGTCATTGTCAATCAAATCAGCATGCTCATCATTAGCATTCAAATCATCATGCTTCTCATAACGATGCAAATCCTGTGTGTCATGCTTGGGAGAAGTAGAGACTGAGAGAATCTCCTTTTCTTGATTCTGTGCAAAGTGCGCCTGCACTTGAGAAAAGAGTCGCAAGAATTCTTTCATGTGTCGGTCGCTCTGTTCTTGTCTTGCTTTGGCTTCGCGATGTATGGTTGCTACTCTTTCTTCGTGTTCACGCTCTATTTCTGCTTTTCTTTCTGCGTGTCTTGCTTCGCGTTCTAACTTCCTTTCCATAAACATCTAGTCCAACTCCTCCATAGGAGTTAGTGCAATCGTTTGCGTAGATGGGGAAGGGAGAGGGTTGGAAAAACCTCTTGGTGGGAAAAATTCTTCTTCGCCTCTCTCATGCTCATCATTTCCAAGCGAAGTATCCATTCCGCCTCTAGTGATGACCATCCACTGAAGTCTTGGGTTCTTGTGGGTGCTTGTGGTCTTGGGTTCTTAAGTTCACGAGGAACTTGGGTTCTTGTGGGTCTTGGGTTCTTGGGTTCTTGGGGTTCTTGAGGTTCTTCTCTCGCTTGCAATCTGTGTTCGAGAAGGATCTTCTCTTTACCCGAGGTCTGCTCTTTTCCGCAAGCGCACCCCTTGGCAGCCTTGCGCTCACACCAAGGTTGCTTTTTCCCACCTCACGTCGATTGGCCGGCCGTTAAGTACACGGTCCGCTCTCAATGAGTGAAAAGAGACACAAGGGGAGGTTGAACAAGCCCTTCTTTCTTGGGATTCCTGTCACTCTTCAAAAACACGATTAGGAATTGACACGCCCAAGGACACTTGGGTTCGTGCGACATCAACAAGCAAAAAAAAAATTCTGTGGTTCTTTCCTTGAGTGATACAGAACATTGCCAAAGCTCTGATACCAATGTAAGGTGCAGCGGAATGAATGTTTGAACTTTGCTCAAGATGAGTGCTCCGAACTGTGCTCAAGGTTCCTTTTATTTTTATGGAAGGGAGAGCCTTCCGTTCGTAATGGGAGAGTGCAAGGTATACGAACAAAGTGAATGGACACTGTGCGTGAAAGTGTATGAGACTGAGAGAGAGAGAGAGAGAGAGAGAGAGAGAGAGAGAGAGAGAGAGAAGAGAGATACGACACCAGAGACGTAAAACCCTCCTCCGAAGGCCCCACTCTCGTCGGCGAGAGTGGTCTACTATTGATTGCACAAATTGGTACAATGATGATACATGGGACTGATGCAAGTCTAGGCTATGTCGACGACGACAACAGAGATGACGACGCCGACACTAGGGCTGAAAACTGAAAGTCTTTATCTGTTGTCCAAAAACGCTATGGGCTTAAATCTGTTGTTGCCGAAACGCTATGGAAAACGCTGAATTTTCTGGTCTTTATGGCTGAAAATTTGCATGTACTGTAGGGCTGAAAACTGATGATCTTCGGGCTGAATCTGCTGGTCTTTTAGGGCTGAAACTGATGGTCTTTCATGGCTAAAATTTGCCAAGGCTGAAAGCTGTAAAGACTGAAAATCTGCAAACGCCAGAACTCTCTAAAACGCGAGGGCTGCAGATCTTCAAAAACGCTAGATGCTGGGCTCTATATGGCGATGACCTCCTGCTGAAAACGCTAGGCTGAAGCTGATGAGGGCGATGGACACCTGATGCAAAACGCTAGGGATGAGATCTTGCTTGGAGGGGAAACCACCAAGGTTCTTGCTTGAGAAGTTGCCTGTTGAGCTTGGCTTCTGTTGCCTCTTCTGCCATTTACTGCTAGTCTAGGTTTGCTTATATACAAACTCACTCAATTTGCCCTACCTACTTTCCAACAAAAGTCACTTAAAAATTATAAGTGAAAAATGTCAAAAATAGGTAAAATAGTCTAACTGCACTGGAAAATTTCCCTGAAGGATTTTGATGGATTCTGATGGGAATGCTTATGATCATGTTGTGTGCAACCAGAGGATATGCATCTACACTAAGTGACTGGGCATGCACGGTCTACGAATAGACTCACAAAAGTGCCAGATCACTTCTAAAACTAGACTGACTGGACTGACTGAACCCTTGTCATGCTGTAGCTTGTCCACGGACACATAGGGTTGGATGTGTCACGTGACACATCATGGATGTGAGCATTGTGACCATAGAGATTTTATTATCGTCCTTGGATTGTCAAATTTGACCTATGGGACCAAAGTTACATGTGATGTAGTATGTGTATAGCTGATGAGTGACTCCCGATGCTCCAAAATTGTGGTGATGAGAGTCGCAATGGAGAACCCACAATGTGGTTGGGATAGAAAAGTGTATAAGTCATGGCTAAAAATGTGAGGGAAGCAAGTTCGGATGTGACCAAAAGTTGAGCACTCTAGTAGTGTGTGGTAATCAAAAAGAGAGAGAGAGAGAGAGAGAGAGAGAGAGAGAGAGAGAGAGAGAGAGAGAGAGAGAGAGAGAAAGAAAGAAAAGAAAGAAAGATTTTTAACGTCTATGTCAGGCCGAAATCGGCCTATGAGACAAATCAAATGTACATTGTGTGTATGTCATCCGTCTATCGGAAAGACAAATGAAACAAAATTGATACAAAACTGAACTGAATGTAGGTAGTGGAGTATCTGAGGAGGGATGGAGCTCTATCTCTAGGGGTATATGCATGTCTGTATGCTCAAGGTAGTACAATCATGAGAATGCATCAAGCTATCTAGCTCCATCCTGTACTAATGGGGGGATGTAAGATGTGGTACATGGGTGGGTCTGGTGTCAAGGCTACTCGGATGAAAGCTATCGGGTCAGCCCTCATCTGAGCCACTCGCTCCTCAGTGGCACGGCGCTCCCGGGCTCGGATCTCCTCGATCTGTCGGTGGTGGGAGCTCGCGCCCCTGTAGCCTGTGACTCGTGGTCGTCGTCTAGCTCGGTTCACCTCCGCCTGTGGGAGTGTCACTCCCCTCTGAGTGTCTGGTGAGGGGGGGGCGAAAATCCTCTGAAAGAAGTCTGTGAGCTGCGACTGTCTCCCCTCTGTCTGTGTAGCTGTGTGTGGCTGTAGTAGTGTGTCCCGATGGCTCTGTATCTCTAGTATGAAACGTCCGAGCTGTCTTTGATCTCGAGATTCCATGATCTCTCGGAGAGTGGGCTGTCCTCTAAATAGGGCCTCATACTTGCCTCTGATCTCAGTGTATGCTCTGCATCTACATACAAAGTGCTCCTCACTCTCCACCTCCTCTGTGCAGGCTCTGCAGATACGCTCCCCCCTGGGAACACCAGTATGTCTCCCGATCTCAATCTCTAACCTGTGTGAAGCCACTCTCAGCTGACCAATCGCCACCCGTGAGCTATGTGGCATATATATGTCCATGTAGCGTGGTCTCTGTATGAACCCCCCAGACAATATGGTGAGAAACTGGTCTCTGTAATCTGACATCCTCGTCCCCAAGCTAGGTGCCTCCCAGACTCTCCTAGTGTATAGCTGCCACAGATCCTGTCTCAATACCAAGTTCCTCTCACTGCGAGAGAGGTGAACATATGGTGAGTGGGGGTCGTACTGGAATGGTGGTAGGCTCTCCATGTCAAGACCGTGTCCCTCAAACCATGCTCTGACCTGTGAGTACCATGCTCTCTCATGCCCACTCTCTGATAGCTGTATAGCTGCCTCAAATGCTCTACGGGTAAGTCTGTTAGGAGGTAGCTCTCTCATCCTCTGGATGAAGCAAACTGTCTGGAATAGTGCCTCTACAACCATAGGTGGTGTGGCGAGCTCGGCTCTAATAATGTCGTGTGGCACTGTCTTCTTGCTGCGGAGCAAGCGTGAGATCATATATACCTGTGGTCTCTCAAGTTGTGTCCACTGGTCAGCTGTCAATCCTGGTGCCCATACTGCCGCCGAGTACATCAAGGCCGGGGTGACTAAGGTGTCGAAAAGCCACCCCTTCGTGCGGGGCTCCTGAAAGTGTGCCTGGTGGCACCTCGGCTCTAGCATGGCCAGAGCTGCATATCCTCGGGTGAGCTTGTCAACAGCAGCCTGCCTCATAGTGAAGGGTCTTGGTAGGCTGGTGAATGTGATGCCAAGGTAGACATAAGAGGTGACTACATCAACCTGTCCTCCTGCTGCTGTGAAGGTGGCGGCGCTCCTCACTGCATTGGATGTGTGAAAGATCATAACCTTGGTTTTGCCAAGGTTCACAGTCAACCCCCTGTGTGTGCTGAATTCGTCCAAGGCCTCAAGATGGCGTTGCAAGCCCTCGGGTGACTCTGAAATCAACACAATATCATCAGCATATAACATGATGTGGACCGGAGTACCTGCCAAGTCGCTCCCCTCTCCCCCTGCTCGCAGTATGTAGTCGGAGATCTCGTCGATGTATAGCCCAGAGAGTGTCGGGGAGAGTGGGCATCCTTGCTTAACACCAATGGTGCTAGCAATGGTCTCTGAAAAACCGCCTGGGCAACAAACCCGACCCGTCACCCTCTCATAGAGAGCATATATGGCCCAAATCATCTCTGTTGGTACCCCAATGCTGTGAAGGCGCTGGAAGAGTCTCTCGCGTGGGACTGTGTCAAAGGCCTTGCGGAGGTCCACAAAGCAGCAGTAAAGCCTCTTCTTCCGCGCCTTTGCCCCATCAATGAGGCAGCGCAGAACGAAGATGTGGTCAATGGTGGAGAAAGCTCGTCTGAAACCTGCCTGGCCTGGAGCTCGTAAACCCTCGATCTCTGCGTAGCAGCTGAGCTGTGCCTCAAGTACTGCTCCATATAGCTTGGCCATCGTGTGGCCAATCATGATAGTCCTGTAGTTCCCTGGGTCCAGGGTGTCGCCAGATTTGTGGATAGGCACTATGGTGTGCTGTGTCCACTCCTCTGGGAAGCCCTCCCCTATAGCCCGGTTGAAGACATGTGCAATCAACGGGGCTATAGTGGAGGCCGCATAAATGATGTGCTCACTCTGTAATCCAGTATGGTCAGCTGATCGTCTGTGCTGCATGCGGCGTATGGCCCTCTCTACCATCTCTGCTGTAAAGAAGGAGGAGCACGTGGGGCGAGGCTCGTGTGGTTGTGGAATAGGAGGTTGCCCTGGCACTTCATAAAGTCGCTCTGCATAATCATGCCATATCTGTGGATCCTCAATAGCTGTAGTCGGACGTGGCTCGCGCAGGGTGCGCCATGCCGTCGCGCTATCCATGCTCATGAATAGGCGGTATAGCTCAAGCTCATGTGCCTCTTCGAATGCTCGCCGCTTTTGGCGTGTCAGCGTCTTCATATGCCGTCTGGTCTCTCTCTCTGTGATCTCTCCTAAGGCTCGCCGTGCATGGAGGCTTCGGTATAGCTCTCTGCACTCATCATCATACCAGCGGTTCTGAGGCATAGCCCCGGGGGGGGGAGTGCGTCCTGTGTGAGTGGTGTGTGGAAAAGAGCTAATAGCTGAAGTGTGGAGAACGGAAGAGATATGTGATGTGAGAACTGGGAGTGGTGTGGATGGGTGGAGGAGACATAGGCCATGTTCGACCTTGGCCGAGTAAATAGAGGCTAGCTCATGTGTGAAATGGATGGTGGTGTGTGGAGTGTGTTGTGGAGCTGTGTGTGATGGTATCTCCGGTGATGGAGAAAGAGAGGTATGTGTGGTCGGCTCCGATGGGTATGGGTGGAATGGTGAAGGATGTGATAAGGTGTGTAGCCTCCCTGGGTCCCAGAATATAGTCGACTGTACTCCCCCCTCCTTCTGCAACTCCATGTGGCATACAAGTCAGGCCCCCTGAGGTGGGCCACTGGACCATCCCGTTATAAATAACGAGACGGTGCTGGGAGCCAAGTCGAAGTAGATGTCGTCCGTAAGCTGTGACTGGAGCTCTGTCTGCTGTGTCTCTCATAGTAGCCTCCTCATCTAGAGTGTGTAGTGTCTCTGGGTCCTCATGGTCATATGTCTCACACTGCTCACTGCGTGTACGAGCATTGAAGTCTCCCATAAGGAAGACTTCACCCAGTGTGGAGTACTCCATAATCTCCTCCGTGAGGCATGCGTACGGTGACTCCTGCTCAATAGGGGCGAATCTGGAGCCTGTGGGAGCAAAGTAGCAAAGGGCAATGTAGACGATCCTGTCTCGTGAGAGCTCGAGGCGAATCCACATGTAGCGGGCCTGTGGGTCCCGGGCAACAATCTGTAGTCTGCTGTGAAGCCCCTGTCTAAAGAGTATGGCCACTCCTCCTGAGCCGCGAGTGGTGTGCTGGCGCATACATCCTCGATGTAGAGACTCCCACTGGAATCCATGTATCCGTGGTAACCCTCTCTCCGGGCTCTCGTGTGTCTCTGTAAGTAGAATGATGTCTCGACCTCTCATCACCTCCTCAAGTCTCTCTGGGTGTGTCCATAGGTCTCCATTGCAATTCCAAACCGTGACATGAATCTCCTCGTGTGTCCCACAGGCCGCGAGTCCCTATGCGATGGTCTTGCCATCAATGATAACCCTACCATCCCGATATACTGCCTTCTTCCCTTCTTTGCGGGCTTGGTGGACTCGAGGCATGCACGCGCGACGGTGATCTTGTTGCATCTTTGTGAGGTCATCATCAAGATAAATTGGGGGCCCGTCTATCCCTCTCAGGATGACCCTCTTTCGGAGGAAGGAAGTTCGAGACTCCTCGGAGGCGAATTGGAGGATGAGAGCTCTTTTCTTTGGATCTTTGCCGGCTCTCCAAACTTTGGAGAAAGGGATCTCTTCTTCCTTGTATCCCACTTTCTTGCATAAAGCTTTCCCATCGCTTTCGGGTGTAGACCCTTCTTCTTCTTTGATGCCGGTCACTCGCACATTGAGACGGCGAGCTTGTCGCATCTTCTCCTCTTCGATGGTTGTGTGTACGATGAGTACCTCATCTTTTTGGGCTTCCTCTCTTGCTACCTTCTTGATGTTCTTTTTTACCACTTCGACCCATCCTTCTTTGGTGGCCTCTAATTTGTCCTCAATGCTTGCGGTGAGGGCTTTGGTGATCTCCTCCTTGAGGGCTTCCTTAGCCTCCCCTTTAATCTCTCCTTCCTCGGGGGTGAGGGATGTGAGGGAAGCATGAAGGAGATCGATTTGTGCCTTCATCTCTTCTTGCTCTTTCCTCCATCTCTCCCTCTCCTTCTCGTTCTCCCGTTCCCTTCTCTCCTTCTCCTCTTTGAGATTTTGGATTTCCGCTCTCATGTCCTCCTTCTCTTCGTTCCATAGCTTGATGAAGTTGGCTTTCTCCTCCTTCCATATTTCTCTCTCCATCCGCCATTCCTTCATGTCCTTCTCCAATTGTGCAAGCCTCTTATTCGTGAGCATGAAATGAAATGAAATGTTATATTAACGTCTTCAAAAGGCCACAATGACCTATGAGACCAATCTGTAGCAACATGGTGAACTAATACCATGTTTTGGTACAAAAGAACTCGATACTACTACTAGAATCTATCCTCATCTGCACTCTAGTAGTGTAGAGAGAGAGAGAGAGAGAGAGAGAGAGAGAGAGAGAGAGAGAGAGAGAGAGAGAGAGAGAGAGAGAGAGAGAAATGAAATGAAATGTTATATTAACGCCAGAATGACCTATGAGACCAAACTGATACAAAAGTGGTGAATCTGTTACAATGTCTGGGTACCTTAGTACTAAAGTACTAAGTGTGAAAAGTGTGAAAGTAAATGTGAAAAAACTAAATACAAAGTATTAAATAAACTTCTTAGGACCATTCTGGGTGTCTGGCTAGAATGCTTCTAATCCTTTGTTGTAGTCTCCTCCGGTGAAGTGTGCTTCTGCATCTTGGTCGTGGTTGTCTCGATTTCCTAAGCTCAATCGCTCTGTCAATTAGGGTGCCTCTGGTATGAATGTGGGTACTCCTTTGTGTTGGCTGCTGGCCTCTTGCTTCCCCTTCCACTCCTGCTTCTCTCGATCCGAAGAAGTCTGTGATCTGCCTCTGAGGCCGTAGTGCTGGCCTCTTGCTTCCCCTTCCACTCCTGCTTCTCTCGATCCGAAGAAGTCTGTGATCTGCCTCTGAGGCCGTAGTGCTCTTTGTCTTCTCATTAGATTATCCCTGTGCCGATGTAGTTTTAGTAGGTACAAGCCTAAGCATCTTTGATCTTGGTATTGCATGATTCTATCTAGAGGTCCAAAGCCTTCTTTAAAGAGGCAATGAAAACGCCCACGTATCTCATAGTATACTGTGCAGTGGCATATATAGTGTAATTCTGTCTCCGGCTCCATTCCGCATAACTTGCAAATTCTGCTCTCAGGTGGGATTCCCCTAAATCTGCCCAATTCAATTTCCAACTGGTGTGAGGATGTACGAATCTGACCAATAGCACATCTCGAACCATGAGACAGGTGGGTATCCATGTAACTCGGGCGAATCACAAATCCATCTTCAGATAGTTGTAGGAAGTTTTCTTTGTAGTCGGCCATCTTCGTGCCCAATTCTTGTGTAGGGTCTACCCATGTCCTCTTAGTATCCAACTGTATAAGATCCTGTCGGATGATTTTATTAATCTCCTTTCGTGTAATTGCCAGTGATGGAGCCTCAAGAGAGTATTGGAATTGCCAATTGTCGAGAGGATTCGAGGGCCAGTCTAGTATATCGGCCATTATTTGTATCCCACAAACCATGTATTATGGACACTGATTTGGTAAGAGCTTCAATTTCTATCGGAGGGGCCGCTAGTTCCGCTCGAGTAATCGCGTGTGGTACGGAGGCCTTGGCTCTAATCATTCGGGAAATCATAGATACCAAAGGTCTCTCCATTGACTTCCAATTATCTTGATCCACATAAAGCATAGTCGAAGCCACCACATTATCAAAGAGCCAAAGTTTTGTTCGTGGTTCTTGAAACTGCACTTGTGAACACATCCTCTCCAACCCTCCCAGGGTTGCAGAGGCTCTGGATAATCTAGGATCCGCTGCTTTCTTAAGAGTAAACTTCGGTCCTGCAAATACCACCCCTAGGTATGTGTATGCATCTGTGTACTCTACTGTATCCTGGCCATATGCAAATGAGGTGCCGATCTCCTAACCCACTGCGGTGTGGTGTTAAACACCATAACTTTGGTTTTACCCAAGTTTACCGACAGTCCACTATCCACCGCGAATTTATGTAATGCATCTAGCTGCCTCTGCATTCCATCTGGTGATTCTGCTATCAATACAATATCATTTGCATACAACAAGGGGATCCATGACCCTGCAAGTTGAGCACCTCTGTCACCTTCTCTATCAATGTAATCTAATACCTCATCTATGTAGATACCAAATAAAGTAGGGGACAGTGGGCATCCCTGCTTTACTCCAACAGTGGAGTGAACAATGTCGGAATCCCCTTCTGGAGTATGTACATAACCAGCTACTGACCCATATAAGGCCATGATCCCCCAAATAATCTCTTTGGGGACCCCTAACTCTTGCATCCTGCGCATCAAACTGGCCCTTGGTACTGTATCAAAAGCTTTCCGAAAATCCACAAAGCAACAATACATCCTTCTCCCGTTTGCTCTTCCTTCCTCAATAATGGCTCTGAGCGTAAGAATATGATCTAAAGTGAAATAACCCCTTCTGAATCCAGCTTGTCCTGTTGCCCTTATGCCCTCATTCTCTGCCCATCTACTCAATTTTTGTTCAAGAATGGATGCGTACAGTCGGGTCAAAGTGTGACCTACCAAAATGGAACGGTAGTTCCCGGGTATCATAGGATCCCCTGACTTGAAAATAGGTACGATAGTAGATAATTTCCAAGATTCAGGTAATCCTTCACACATGACCCGATTAAACAAACGAGCAAGGACTTTTGAAAGTAGATCCCTGGCATGGATTAGATGTTCTGCTACTAAACCATCATGATCATATGCTCTTCTTGTCTTCATCTTATCAATGGCTTTTTCCACCATTTCCGTAGTAAAGAAAGTACTAGTAGCAGGGCATGGCTCTAGCGGATCTGGCAATGGAGGCTGTCCAGATACCATATATAATGATGTTACATATTGACCCCAGATCTCAGGAGAAGTAATTGTCGGAGGCGGTGAGTGCTCGTGAAATAAGCGCCAGGCCTCATGTGAGTCCTGACTCAAGAAGAGCTGATATAAATCCTTCTCTAGTTTGGCTAAAAATGCCCTTTTCTTGCGATGTACTATACGCCGAAGAGCAATCCGAGACTGCTTATATGTGATGATCCCAAGTGTAAGCTCTTTCTGGACCTGGGTTCTCGTCTCTCTGCATTCCTCGTCATACCAACTGTTTTGAGGCATGTTCCCAGATCCTCTCTTCAGATTAGGTTGAGTCTGTGGGTATGCCTCTTGTGCTGCTCCATGTAGTATCTCTGTTAACTCAGAAGTAATCTCCTCTACAGTATATACTGGCTCGGCTGCCCACACCCTATTATAGATCTTTGCCACATAGACTGAATCAGTCTCTGGCGTGAGAGTATATCTTGTGTGTGTCTTGTTCCTTTGTACTTGAGAGGCATTGTATTGGAAGGAGATTGATAAGGTCGAGAGAGAGAGAGAGAGAGAGAGAGAGAGAGAGAGAGAGAGAGAGAGAGAGAGAGAGAGAGAGAGAACACCGCATGTCTGGATGAGCACGCTTCACAGCAGACTTCAGAGCCCTCTTATACCAGAGGTATATTAGTTGACAGAGCCATTGAGCTCGAGAGAGCTAGAGGCCCACGTCTACAATGGCGACCATGACATCAACGGAGGCTCCATGAGAGGATGAGGACTATTCTAGCACGATATGGGAGATGCCCAGTACGTCAAAGCTCTACAGCGACCGATGCAATACTTTCCTAGACAACGCCCGATGCCGGGCATCCTCGGGCTTTGATGACAATGATGATGATTTTAGTCTTAGACTTTACTTTATTTTTATTTTTGTACCCAGATATTGGATTAGATCCACCAAGATTGTATCAGTTTGGTCTCATAGGTCATTAAGGCCTTTTGAAGACATTAGTATAACATTTCATTTCATTTCGTTTCTTTCTCTGCCTCTCTCTTTTACTGTGTTCAGTTCAGTCTCTCTCAAGTGAGGAAATTAACCTGGTGTTTTTGCAAAGTACTAGATCCGAGCTAAATCCTTAAACCTTTCCGCTGCACCTGCTGACAAATTTCCATCTGCTCTTGCACACAAGACCTATTTCTTGGCCTGCAACAACACGATGCTTTGGTGCATCTCCTCTTGGTAAGAGAACGGATCTGGAGGGGGAGGGACATGGCTCAAGGTTGCCCCGGTGTGAGGCTGGAGGGGGAGAGACATGGTGCAAGGTTGCCCTACTGTGAGGCTGCCCTCTAGAGATCGTGGAGCCTCTCCTCCAGGTGGCGACCTAGGACATGCTCTACAATAGCAAGATCTGATCTCCAATAGATGGCTGCCCTTAGGAGGAGGGAAAAACGCAAGGGTGAAGCTCCTGCAGCCCATCTTCCATGAGGAGAGGCCGCACCAATGAGGAGTCTCTCTGATGCCAAGGCTGCCCCAAAATTGCAGGTACAGGCTGCACCAAAAACACAGCCACCTGCTCCTTTATTGTGATTCCATAAAGGTGGCCTAAGGGGCTGCGTGCCCACAAGAGGTGCCCTGTAGGGCCAGTACATCCATAAAGAGGACAATAATTTTCTGTCTGGACTCTGATCCACATATAATGTGCATGCTCATTCCTCCCTACTAGTATGATACTTGCAACTCCTCCCTGTAGAGTACAGCAACTACTGCTGAACCTCTGCAAGTATTCCCATGAACCTTTTCTCTAGCCACTGACTCCTATCTATACCCCATAATTGCCGGCAAGGGCCTCTTTCCACATTGATGAGTTTATAAGGATTATAACTTGTCCCATGTATGTCTCCTCAAAAGCGTCTATATCCAATCTAGTGATGAAAGGCTTTGGTGCATCTCCTTCTGGTATGAGAAAAGATCTGGAGGGGGAGAGAGACGGCTCAAGGTTGCCCTGGTGTGAGGCTGGAAGGGAAGAGACATGGCGCAAGGTTGCCCTAGTGTGAGGCTGCCCTCTAGAGATCGTGGAGCCTCTCCTCCACATGGCGTGAACCAATGCCATGCTCTATAACAGCAAGATTGGATCGGAATAGATGGCTGCCCTGAAAAGGGAAAAACGCAAGGGTGAAGTCCCTGCAGCCCATCTGCCATGAGAAGAGGCCTCACCAATGAGGAGTTTCCATGATGCCAAGGCTGCCTGCACCAAAGACGCAGCCACCTGCTCCTCTATTGTGATTCCATGAAGGTGGCCTAAGGGGCTGCCTGCCCAGAAGAGGTGCCCTGTTGAGTCCATCTGAATAGTATTGACATTTGCTGTACACTCATATTTATAAACCACTGAATATTCCTATGCACTTTTTGTGGTACCTCAAGGTCGTTCTTCTATTTGGGAAGTTCACCCTATAACTTCCAAGGATTTCTCTTTTGTACTTAAGTTAGGTAGCAGTAGTGAAAATCATGGGGACAGTATAGTTAGCCACTGGGTTCCATATGCCTTACAGCATTGGGCTTTATGCAGGTAAGGACGTTGATGGATAGTAAACACGCTTTGGAAGTAAAGATTGCAGAGATTGGTACACGGCTGGAAACATCGGAGAAGGAACTTGAAGAAAAAGTTCAGGTTACATATCAGCCACGGCTATAGTGAACTTCGATTTCTTGGAAAGCCTGAATAATTGTTAACTTGTATGTTAGGAATGTGAAAGACTGCGCATAGACAACCATAATCTGTATACTGAGAAACAAGAAGCATTGAAGGCCCTTAATAAGCATCTTGTTCGTCTTGGTGCCCTCGATCAGGAAGTAAGATTTTTTAATGCGTAAATATACTTTATATTAGAAGGAAGGAAGTAATACCAAAATGATCAACATGCCAGGTTCATGATAAAAGTGAGCTGATTGCAAGCTTGCAGAAGCAACTGGAGATACAAACCTCTCAAAGGTCTTTACAAGAGATTCTCAAAATGTATTAATTTCATACTGACGTCTTCTTTTTACGCCTGTCTTCATTCCAATTTCTGATACAGAGCCTCTATAGAGCTGTCATACAAAGATGCTCAAGCTGCAGCTGAGCGTGCTGAAGAGAAAAGCAAAAGCAACGATGCAGAGCTTGTGAGATGTCGTCAATCGATTGAAAAGCTTCAGGCATGCTCTTTTCTGTTTTGGCAACATTATGACCTTCTATAGTCAAAAGAAGGATTTTGTTTTTCTGAGGGATAGTGGGATGTGTTTCACAGGCTGAGCTCCGTACATGCAAAGCGAAAGTAAAGCTCAAAGGGCAGATGGCATCACAACAAGACAACCTTCTTCTTGAGCGCCAAACAGCGATAGATAGAACTTTGCAAGAAAACAACACCTTAAGGCAAGAAGTCACAGTAGTCAAGGATGATAATGATGCTCTCAAGAAGAAGGTCAGATCGCTAATGAGGTTTGCTCCTTTTTTTGTGACTATGATGCTTTTGTCTAAACCTAGGGTACCTTCTTTGCTGTCAATTTTCCATCAGGTCGAAGAGCTGAAGTCCAAGTTGCAAGAGTCTCAAGAGCTTCAACAATCCAATCAACAAATGATTCAGTGAGTTGGAGCTTTTGTTTTTAAAAACTCTTATGAATTAGTTCAAGTCAATAGTGGTGTCCATGCAGGTGGTTGAATCAACAACTGACGGATGCTCAGTTAGGTAGATTAGGCCCTAACAGTGTATCTTCACGTTTCGCCCTCAGACCAAGCTTATCCTTCCTTTCTGCTTCTGATTCGATGAGCCGAGGGACCTCCAGTCATGTTGGACCATCATTTTCTGCATCGGCAAGCTTGAATGGTGCACTATCGTGCACAACATACAAAAGCATGCTTCGATCAAGCTCCCCCTTTGGGCAAACCAGCTATTCCAAGTCTGCAGGAAGTGGTGGAAGCAATGGGAGCACCTCAACGTTAACATCGACGAAGGCAACAAGGCCAGCTGGAAGCAGCTCAAGTGCCTTGTGCACTAGTTCAGGGACCTTAAAGGTGTATAAACCATTAACACAACTCATACCAAAGGCGGATGTGTCAGCCAGCGGTGCGGCCAAATTAGTTGCTGGCCTAGACAAGCCCGCCGACTCAACATCCAAGTTAGACGATTCTGCTCCCTCTGCTGGGAAACTAGACAATTCTTCATGGACATTGCTGCCTAGACCTCCACTCTCTTTTGTGGAAGCTAGGTCGGAACTTCTTAACTTAACCTCAAGGAACCAGGGCACTTTGAACTCTAATAAGGTTGACAGTGGTAAAGATACGTCGTCTCTCAAGGCTGCGGTGGTTCATGCAGAGAGTGTTCCAACGAAAGCTCCTACTAAAGTTGCAAGTTGAATAATGGCAAGTGAGATGACTTTGTTTGGATTGCCACTTCTAGCTTTTCTCCACATCGAGGTCCGGTTGAAAAGTCTCACAATTTCGATTTCTTGGTTAACCATGCCAAAGGATTCTTGTGTCACAGAAGAAGTGAGCGGTGCAAGGCTCTCTTTCTACCCACCAATGTACCTCATTATCTGTAATTTTTAGAGGGGGGAGAACTAGTTCTTGTCCCATCTGATGTATATGGTAGATGTTTATCAAAGTTGCCAGTGGATTGCTTATAAAAGCACTTACCTTCATAAAGCAGCCACCTTAAATCTATTGTATTTATATTCCAATCTCCATGTTTTCTTCGGAAATGGAGTCTATCCAACAGGGGCAGTGAATGACATTGGAATTGAAGTGACAAGATTCAAAGAGAGAATATGTAATACTCAGCTTTTGTCAACTTATTACAAAATATTGTCCCATGTACCTCTCAATTCTCTTACCAATAATTCAGCATGTGTAAAGGCTAAGCTATCAATTCAGACAAATGAAAAGTTTCAACCTTATGACTGGGCTCTTATTGGGTAGTCTTTAAGATTCCAAGCGCTTCCAGTGTGGCGGACATTCTTTCAAGTGATGCATGGCCATGACTCACATGCACATCAATTATTTGTATATGAAACCATGCCATGTCTTAATTTCCCTTAAAATCAACAAGCATGCCATACAGGCAAACTACACATGCCTTCACCTTCATCTCAAAGCAATAACCGACCCTCAACACTATATGGCACGGGCATGTTTAGATGGAATCAAGGGTGGAGATAAAAATGGTGAGGCACATGCATTGTAGATTGTGTGATCAGGTGGACCGAATTTACAAATTTGTCCCGAATTTTACAAAAATGTTTGCATTTACATATGTGGCATTGAAATGCCACATACTTCAGTGAACGCATATGGGTGTGGTCGTTGGAGCATGTAGCGTGGATAGCGTGTCCTCCTCTCTACAGTGGGTGCTCCTCAGTGCAATGTGTATGATCTCACTCAAAACAGAATGAAAACACAAGAAATAATAGGTAACAGCAAATCAACACAGAGACACAACAGCAGACCAGAACATACGGACTCAACTATCTCAAAGGAACCAATACAGACTCTTGCGTAGCAACACACTCAGCTCCAGCCCAGAACTCACGAGTACAATAGGGGTGTCGAGGCTCATGCGTAGGGATGGTGCAGAAGCGTTGTGTGTACAGACTTACTACTGTAGACGGCGACGATGGACCATATATGAAGAAGATGATAATGATGACCCCACAGCTACTACTCATATGTCCAACCATAAAGAGTCACCAACGGCTCATAAATGTTAGCCATCTAAGTCTATTCCCAAACTGAGTGGTGGTGGTGACCTGGCACGATGTCCACTAGACCACCGTTCGTATCCCTGCCACGTGTCACTGCCTAGCCCAGAGAATCCGTCCAGTCAGACCAACTGTACTAACTATGTATCATGTGAAAGTGACACTGCAACCTGCTACAGGTTGCCTGCCACAAGACCGCTCACCGTCTCGGTGAGAGGAAGTACTGAAAAACTGTGAAAGAAAACCACTAGGTACCGCATCTATACATCTTTCTTGATGCAGGTGCTAGGCCCAACCATGACTTTACATGCCTCAAAAGTGGAGTTAAAAAGATTGCAAAGAGATATGCTCGGTTTGGATCCAACGCATCTTTATCCTCTATAACCATAGAGGAAAATGACCTGGTCCATGCTTGCAGATGAACCTTGCAACACTTTCTGCAACAGCACTCTTCTCGAAAAGAGGGATGACCATAAGCTCAAGTGACACCACAAATAAGGTTAAGCTCCATCATGATGGCAGAACGAAAAGCATTAACAACAAACAGGATGGCAACCAGGTGAATGCTTGAAAGCCACAAGGAAACAACCAAAAGGCTCTTCAGCTTGCTCGTCTGTTGTGATTGGATTACAAAAAACTTGCTCTCCCCCTTTGTGTCGCTGGCCATCTCCTGTGAACAAGGAACAAAGCCAAAGGGCCGCTTGATGGTTAAAATACAAGAGGTCTCCGTCTCCTCGCCCGAGAGAGAGAAAGAAGAGAGGATTTATAAAAAAAGAGGAGAGAGAGAGAGAGAGAGAGAGAGAGAGAGAGAGAGAGAGAGAGAGAGAGAGAGAGAGAGAGAGAAGGAAGGGAGGGAGGGACAAAAGCAGAGAATGTATCAATGATACACCTATGTTGTTAAGGTAGTAGAGTTGCATTAATGGTGGAACAGAGGAATAAGGCGCTTATAAGAGGGCTGCAATGGGAGGGTTACAACTTCCAAGTTGGTAATCCCACACTTTGAGAGAGGAGCAACCAAATCCAAAAGGCTCTGAAGTGCAGGGGAGTCGATTGAGGAAGAGGAGGGGACCGTGTATGATTATGCAGCTTGCTAAGGGGCGGATCAGCGGGGTGGGAGGAGATGAGGCTGAGGCTGAGGCTGAGGCTGGGAGGGGTGGAGAGGGGGCGAGGCCAGGTGGGTAGGGGGTGAGGGTGGGTGAGGGGGCGAGTCCGTCTTATACGTTCTTGGAGGTTCTAGCTGTTCTTACAAAGTGATTGTACTACATTTTGGTTTGAGTTTTCGCTCCTATTCTATGGAAAACTCTGTTGAAATTCGCCATAAATAGGCTACATTCTCTTAATCATAGCTATGAGTAGTGCTTCCAAAAGAGAAGAGTACTACATCAAAAAGTTTAATGCTTAAACTTTGTCATTTGATGGTAGCGTATGTAAGATGTTTTGATCAACAAAGGCTTGATCGCACCCTTGCGTGAAAGAAGAGAAAATGTCTACACTAATGATGAGTGGGATGACTTGAATAAACGTGCTATGGCGATCATTCGCTGCACCTTGGTGAATCCATTTACTTTACCATAATGGATAAGACCAACATCAAAGATTTATGGGATGCTCTATGTCAGGCTTAGGATGGCAACAACGCTTCGAACAAGGTTTTCTTGATGGAAAAATTGTCGCACATGAACATGAAAGAAGACGGTAATGTTAGTTCTTATTTGAATGAGTTCAACAACGTGTTTTTGCAACTTACTTCAAAAGGCCTCAATTTCGATGATAAAATGAAGGCTATTTTCTTGCTATGTTCGCTACCATCGTCATGGGATACTTTCAATACAACGATAAGTAATTTTTCACCCAATGGCAAGCTAGATTTCAGTAGTGTTGTTGGTGCGTTGCTTACTGAGGAGATTCGACGTCAATCTCTTGATGCAAGTGGGCATGGTGATGCATATGTGGCTAGTGAAAATCGTAACAAAAGGGAATTTCAAAGGCAGCGTGGTCGTAGCCGCGGTCGTTCATAGGATCGTAGACAAGATCGTAGTTGCGGCAAAGACATGCGAAATGTAGAGTGTTGATACTTTCATAAAAAGGGACGCCTGAAGAAAGATTGCCGCACGATGCAGCGTGATAAGGGCAAAGAGAAAGCAAAGTTTGACAAACCTAAAAGCAGCGTGAAGATTGAAGAGCTTAATGTGGTCGAGTCTCCAGCCTTGAAAAAGTTTCTGAAGTGTCAAATAATGTGTTGATTTTTACATCGGATTTGAGTCCTGATGCATTGTTAGCTCATGATTAGTGTTACGCGCAAAATTGAATTGTGGACTGAAGTGCTAGCTTTCATGTGACTCCTCACAAGGAGTGGTTTTCTACGTATACTGCCACGCATGGCACGGTGAAGCTAGGCAGTTCTTATAAGCTTGATATATGCGGTGTGGGTAGCATGAAGTTTACTATGCGTAATGGCATTGAGTTTATGCTACATAACGTCAGACATGTACCCAAATTGACAAAATTTTTGATGTCAGTTGGACAGCTGGATGATTTGGGTTACACCACCATATTTACTCATGGTTCTTGGATCATCAAGAAGGGAAATTTGGTCATGCTTAAAGGCCGGCTCATTGTACTCACTTTATGTCTTGCAACGTTCTGGCTATATTCCTGTGTTAGATTACTCTAACTTCTCTTTATGTGAGCATTGTATCTATGGCAAATAGACTAGGTTGACATCAGCACCTTTGGACAAAGAGTTAGGGAGTCCTCTAGATCTCATACATAGCGACTTGTCCGGACCTATGCCAGTCAAGTCTCTAGGGGGAGCGTTATACTTCCTAACATTCATAGACGACTCTATTAGAAAGGTGTGGGTTTATCTCTTGAAGCAAAAGAGTGTCGTCTTTAGTGTCTTTTAGAAGTTCTTAGCATTGGTGGAGAACCAAACGGGTAGAAAGCTTAAAGCTTTGCGTAGTGACAATGGAGGCGAGTACATCTCCTCCGAGTTCAAGGACTTTTGCAACAAAAGAGGCATTAGAAGATAATTTACCACTCCTTACACACCCGTCCAAAACGGAGTGACTGAGAGAATGAATAGAACCATTTATGAACGGGTCACTTCTATGTTATCTACGGCCAACTTACCTCAAGAATTTTAGGGAGAAGTTGTTACGACGGCTGCTTACTTGATCAATCGGTCACCTAGTACACTATTAAAGTACAAGGTTCCGCAGGAGATGTGGATTGGCAAAGAGCCCAGTTATGACAGATTACGTGTATTTGGATGTGAAGCATTCTCACATATGCCAAAAGCGCTTAGACAAAAGCTGGATCCCAAATCACACAAGTGCATCTTCATTGGATATGGTGTAGATGGAGAGATGGGATATCATCTCTGGCACCCGGAATCTAAGAAGGTCATATGTATCTCACACGTGATATTCAACAAGTCTAAGATGCATAAAAAGCTAGTGAAAGACATCGAGTATCGTAGAGTACGGTTTGAGGATGTTTCCTCATTACCGGTTACACAGAATGTTGGACGTGCTAGTGATGTACCTTCCACTAGTAGACACACACGTGTTACTCCAGAGAGAGAGGAAACGAGCAGTCAAGCACTTCGGAGATCTACTCAAACATCTCGTGCACCTGAGTGTTTTGAGCCAAGATTGGACTACATGCTAGTCACTGATTGTGGTGAACCCACTTGCTACAAAGAGGCCATTCAAATGGACGATAGCGTAAAGTGGGAAGAGGCTATGCAATCTGAGTACAACTCGATTGTAGCCAATGAACTTGGGAATTGACAGAGTTAATTATGAATAAACAGGCATTGCCATACAAATGGGTGTACAAAAAGAAGTATATCGTAGATGATCCCGAGCCTAAGTATAAGGTAAGATTGATCGCTAAAGGGTTCAAGAAAACGAAAGGCGTGGATTTCAATGAAATATTTTCTCCAGTGGTCAAAATGACTACATTGCGTCTTGTGCTTGAACAAGTAGCCATTGAGAACTTGGAATTAGTTCAAATGGATGTGAAGACAACATTTCTTCATGGGGACCTTGAAGAGGATGTTTACATGAAACAGCCAGAGGGTTTTGCGATAAAGCATGAGAAGTCAACACGGATAGGACTGGTTTGTAGACTCATGAAATCTTTGTATGGATTAAAGCAAGGCTCAAGACAATGGTACATCAAGTTAAATAAGTACATTCATTCCCAGGTTACATACGGAGCCAAGAGGGTCATTGCTTGTACACAAAGAGGTTGAACGATGGTTCCCTCATCATTCTCATTTTGTACATGGATGATATGCTCATAGCCGAGAAGTGAAAAGATGAGATTGCACTTCTCAAGGCTGCCTTAAGCAATCAATTTTCTATGAAAGATTTGGGTGATGTACATCACTTTCTTGATATGCGTATCAAGAGACATCGTAAACGTGGTATACTTGAACTTTCGCAGGAAGAGTATATTCACAAAGTCTTGTGACGTTTTAATATGCAAGGGGGAAAAGCATTGAGTACCCCTATGGCTGCATACGAAAAACTTAGCAAGTACGATTGTCCCAGATCGGATGCTGAAAAGGCAGAGATGGCAAAGGTGTCGTATTCTTCGACAGTTGGCAGTCTCATGTTCACCATGTTTAGCACACGGCCAGCCACTGCATATGCAGTGGGAGTGGTCAGCAGGTACGTCAAGGGCTCAGCTGGCAAGTGCTTACGTTTCGGGAACAGTGATGCATCCATGGTTAGATACACTGATTCGAATTATGCAGGTTGTGTGGACACAAGGCGATTCACATCTGACTACGTTTTCTTGTTCGCTGGAGCGACAATTTCTTGGAGATCATGTACCCAGAATTGCACTTCGTCTTCCATCACCACTGAGGCAGAGTATGTTGCAGTTTCTAGTTTCAGTAAGGAAACTATGTGGTTATCTCGTCTAGTGGGAGATTTTGATATACACTAGACTGGAGTGTTACATTGTGACAATCAGAGTGCGATTGCATTAGCAAAGAACCCCGTGTTTCACTATAAGTCGAAACACATAGAGGTCAGGTATCATGTGGTACGTGATATTTTGGCTAGCAAACGCATTGAGTTAGTCAAAGTTCATAGGATGAAAACCCATCGGATGCTCTAACAAAGAGCCTAGCATCAGAGCGGTTCACACATTGCATAGAGATGATGGGCGTAGGGTGAAGCTACAGTCATGCTTCAGGTTTTTGTACATTTGTACATAGTAGGCCCTACATTCTTTAGCCACTTGGACCACATTGTCCTTCAAGTGGGAGATGTTGGGTTTTAGGCCCGTGGCCGCGGGTGGGCAACCTTCCACTTATTATCTTGGTTCATAAAGATAATAAGGAGTGTGAGAGTTATTCTCTCACAAGCTCCACCAAAGGTCTGTGTACTGTGTTCTTGCTTTCTCCCTTCTCCTTCCCTCACTTGCACACTACGCACTAGCACCATCAGGATTTGCCTTGCTTGGTGGCCATCAGAGGATCTCTTTTGACGAGTTGGGCTCACCTACAATGTTGGGGTCAATCCAATTAGGCAGCCAACACTCCATGTAAACACCTTTTAAGTCTATTTAAGACTCAAGATAACCTAATCAAATCTCTCTTTCATTTTTCTTATCCACTCGAGTACCCTCTTCTCTCTATCGTCGGCTCCCACTCTTGGTAGTCATGTCTATTAGGGATAGCAGTCGCTTCCCTACATGCAAGCCCAGTTCGATGTTGTTTGATCGCTCTCGGTGGCATTGGGCATTGTTGATAGTGCATGACTCTTCGATAAAAGCCTGTGGCTCTTGATGCTAAGGAGTCTTCGTGAGAGATGATGGAGCTCGAAGGCTCCCCCTTATACGACGGTAATGTGGTAGGCGGTCTCTTTTTGGTAGGGTCGCTCTTGGATCAACCAATCATGATTTGCTTCTATCTTAAGCTATGTTATTAATGTTAGCCTAATGCTTCTATTGGTATTTGTGATTTGTAATCACTTGCAAGTCTTTCTGTGGCTCTCCATGTTTTTAGTGGGGAGCTTATGTAGTTGATGTCTCTTTAATAAAATTTCACCATTCATAATTGTGAGTATGGCTATTTTTAAAAAGAAGATACAATTTTGATTTTTTATTAGCTTGTATAAAGTGCAGCCAGTATGTATGGAAGTAATTATAGACAGAGTGAGGCTATTAAAGCCCAATCACAACCTAATAGGACTCGATTCAGCTTAGAGTAAGGTGTATGTATCCAAGCTCGAAAAGACCTAGGTTTAGAGTAATTTGACTTAGGAACTTCAAAATTTAGAGCTAAATTTTAAATTTGTATGTGAGAAACCCAGAAAACTAGGTGTGTAAACCTTCAAACAGAGTCAAATTTCCTCAATAGTTTTTTAGAAAAAGTTTATTTTCGAACACTTGTTTGTGTGAAAAAATGTCAGTTATCAAATTTTGCAAGTTTGGTAGAGGAGCAAAGAGAAATTCATTACAATGTCTCGGTTTCCTGGCTTGCCCTAGGTGATGCTTCACTTTTGTCTTGATGTGGAGGCTTTAAAGCATTTGGTAAAAATGAAGGAGATATCAAGTTGAAGGAGTCTAGAATGTGTGTTTTCATAGTCTAATGTGACTAAGGTAGGAGTTCAAGTATAGAGACGTTGAGTTTACTAGTACGGCCGACCGCCTTTAGCAGCCTCTCTCTCTCTCCCCCTCTCTCCCTCTTTATCGCGTGCAAAAGGGCTTGTTTTTGTTTTGGACTTTAGCCTTCAGGTCGCAGATTGCGACATGTGAAATGGACACATGGAGTAGTTCAACAAACGATGCCTCGTAGGGCTCTAGAGCACGATGCCCATCTTCATCTCGTTGTGTAAAAAAAGGAGCCCCGGTAACAGAGGATGGGCGCACACCATAAGGTAGAAACCTGTGTCTGGGAATCGAACACATGATTTGACCGAACTCATTCAACCCGGCCGTCATTCAACACATGTGCGATCGCCCTGCATATTCCTCCCTCCAAAACCTACAGATGTCGCAATGCCTCCCCTCGTCCTGCAGAGGTCATAAGAAACAGAGAGAGTTCTTCCCTTCCCCAGCTTTCCCCGTGCCCCATCAGTTGCTGCTGCTATAGCCTTCTCCCCTTGCTCTTATGCTGCCCCCCACCTCAAAAACTTCAGAAGTTTGCCTATTGTGACCTAACAAAGACCTACAAGCACGTACTGCTGCTCCTCTACCTCAGAAATACATGTAGCCATATCCATACATAGTTGGTGAGGCACAATAGGATAGGGATGACAGTCGAAAAGGCACACTCAGCAAGGAAAGGCTGACATGCACTCTGAGACAGAGACAGAGAGAGAGAGAGAGAGAGAGAGAGAGAGAGAGAGAGAGAGAGAGAGAGAGAGAGAGGGAGGTTTCACGTGCAAGAAAGGGTGTTGCCTCTACATATATATAGAGAGAGATTGAGAGCACACACACGCACACAAAGCTTCCTACCTTCAACACACACACACACACACACACACACACACACACACACACACACACACACACACACACACACACACACACTTCCCTCTCTGGTACGCACTTTCTAGCCTACTTTCCTAATGATTATCATTCATACAAGCTGAATCTAAATGGTCACATGACCCTACTATCAGGGACTTGGTCAATTAATACCTTTAGCATATTTCCAACCGGATAAAACACGATCGTATTTTATAATCCTTTCAAACCACAAACCCCAGGTTTTTTTATACTCCTCCCTTCTCATCTTCAGTAGATATTCCTTCCGGGTGCTCCACTTAGGTCTTATCCCTACTTGGCTACACATGAGATGTATCTATGATGCATGCACAACGCATTTAATTGAGAGCCTTGGTTGTTAAAGCCTAAAAAAATGAATGGTTGGGATCAATGTAGGCTCACCTACTTGAGGTGGTACTAAATTAACCCATAAGGGACTCAATACCATATACATACCACAAAAAACCTCTTTTTTCTTCTTTATCTCACTCTTTCTCTCCCTCATCTCGCGCACAGATATGGGCATGTCGTTGCTGGCTTGCCGGGGTGTGTTCCTTGTCTATATCCTTCGGCCTTCCTTTTTAGTACTGCAGCTTCTCATATCCAACACACCCCTGCTCACATGCTAAGGAGGTCTCCTCGGTTGTCCATACTCCTCTCGCGTATGTTTCTCTGCAAGCAGTCCCAACAATCATCCATACTCGGCATCCCATATGGAGAGGTATGGTCTCAGAGCTTACTACCTCTGTGCATCTTTCAACATATGGTATCTAATACCCACACACCCACACCTTCGCACGTGCACACGTGCACGCACACACACACACACAATCCAAAATGTGAACATACTCACGCTTTCGATCTACTCTCACACTCGCTATCTCTCTTATCTCGCAACAAATCTGAGTATGTCCACTAATCCACAATGACAACAAAACACACACACCTCGTTGCTCTCTCTCTCTCTCTCTCTCTCTCTCTCTCTCTCTCTCTCTCTCTCTCACGCACACACACACACACACACATACAGGGCTAATATATGGATGCAAAATACATTAAAAAACTATAAAAAAGAATGGATACGTCTAGAAGTGGATATTGGCACATTCTAAAACTTGCTTGTCACAGGTCGTATATGATGGTCTATAACAAATGACCGTGATGATTATAGTGGAGTACATATAAGGTAGGTGCTTTTGCACCTACTTAGAATAGATTATGGTGTGTCATAACATTTTGATTTTCACTTAGAATGTCGTCTCGCTAAATGCAATTGGTAAACCTAAAACATTAGTTCTGTTGAAATATTACAGGGTCTTGACTTTCTGGTTTGCAAATACTCTTGAAATTATTCCCGAGTTTATTTGTCTAGCTCCTTTTAAGTAATCATGTTTTCCTAAACGAAAATGTCTCACCTTAAGATTTGAAGTCTTTGCATGCACATAGATGTACATATGCACACACCTCATGTACACGTATGTAGTAAGCGTGAGAGATCCTTGGTAATGCTGATATGAATTTCTGTTTTGATCAGCTGAATAAGGTACATAGGAAATGCTATCATAACTTCTATTCATTTGGTCGACAAGCTTATGATAATATAGAAGAATAATCTAGTCCTTAAATATTTTTCATCAATGGAATATTTTGTACCTTCAACCTTTTGTGAGGGTCTTGTGAGAGATAGAAGTGAATGGATTTTTTGAAAGCATGATCCAAAAATAAACAAAATGTTGGTAAATTTTTTGGTAATTGTGAGTTGCACACTCACAATGTGGAATATCATCAGTCATATCAGGTTGGCTACTGATTACATACTCCATGGATTAGTTTTAAAATGAAATTTGTCAAAGATGCTTTCAATACAGGTAATCTTGTCAAAAACTTGCATACAAAAATATATAATGCTGACAAGTGTGATAGTAGCTTGAATGGGTCTGAGACTTGTCATGAGGTTTCCTTTCAATGACTGTATCTTATGATCATGATGCTCTTTCAGCTATTTGAAGTCTTACACACACACACACACACACACACACACACACACACACACACACACACACACACACACACACACACACACACACACACACACACACACACACACACACACACACACACACGCGCGCGCGCGCGCGAGTGGTGTACACTGAAACAATTTAACCGACAGCTCATATCTGACTTGGTGTCACACAGTGTTGGCAAGGATATTCGGTAGCTTATGTTGAGGTTAGGGATATCTTTATACTAGCAAAAGTATAATGTTAATTGATTTTTTCTTAGGCCTTGATTGATTATGTGTTGGATATTTCATATGTTTGATGGGTATACTGGTGTATCAAAAAGTTACTCTTTGTACTTGTCTTTTGAGATCCCGATGAGCTATTTATATCGAGCTCATGCACACTCTTACAGCAAGGGATGCAATCCCTTCTTGCCACTTGTTCTCTAGAAATTGACGTGCTCAAGGTTTTCTCAATTGTTGGGAATTTGAGCGGATATTGATCGACCTTGCATAGTTTAGACAACGCAAGATATTTGGACAAAAAATATTATTCCCCTTTTTTTACTGATATCTTTAGGCATACATAGTTAAGAGTGATCTGAACCGATATTGGCAAAGCACACCTTTATTTGGCACATATACGCACATATTGGCAAAGCACACCTTTATTTGGCAAAGCAAAGGTACATATGGCACATATAGGCACATAGCTAATTCTAATAGGCGAGATACTTTTTGTTTATGGTACTAAGCCTTAAATCTCCCGTGGAGGGTCTCATTATTAAGAAATGGCATTTAGTGGAATTTTCAAAAAAAATCCCCAATTACAGTCAAGACTCTGCTCGATTTTGGCTAGATTGCTTACATTGGTCTTTTAAAACTTGCTTTCAATAAACAACGCACTAATACACCTCTCTAAAAAAAAAAAGGCTCCGTCTTCTTTGTTGACCAAGAGATCTACTTAATTGTTGTCCATTTTTTGCAAAAAAAAGACTAGGTCTTAACTTTGATGATATATTTGACGTATATTAACTTTGATACATAGTTAAAATTAAATGATAGTCCATAGGGTAGGCTATAAGCTAATTCTGCAGGTGTGACATGGATAACAATTGGGCCTAGCTTTGACACCTGTAATACGCACAAGAATAGCCAGTTCTAACTAAATAATTTTGTATGGATGCAGGTAACAGCTGGATCTTTCTCCTCGTAGGATTAGTGGAGGTTTGTCTCTAGGGACTGGATATCTTCCAAATGGTTCACAGCAATAGGAATACCTGGAGAATGGAAGATCTACATCAAACATTTTTTTCAGTCAATAGAGTTTAGGCTAATGTAAACTATTAAAATAAACAATTGACAAGGTACTATATACATGTAACTTATCTTTTGGGTATATTGTTAATGTCCTTGTCCATGTATCATTACCCTTTTCCTTATGTCAAATATGATCTATTCCATCATATGGTTCAATAGTTTGTATAATCAAACTATTGTTAGGCTTTTCATTTCAAACACACACACACACACAAAAGGAAGGCATGCCATCCATGCATAGAGGTCAGACCCTTTTGAAGTCCTCGAAGCCACCAATTGCCCACAATTTTGGCCCACGCTTCATGTGCCATGTGTCCCAGCCTCCTTCCTCTTCCTTGCCTCACCACCAACTTTTCACCTTTACTTGGAAGTATAAACGTGGACTCCCCCTGTCTCAAAAATTTCATCGACCACATGTGTGCTGACCCTGATTGTTACTTTTCTGTTGTGTTTGGTAGTTTCATCTTCCATGGCCTCCTCCACGACCTGTACCATGTCCTCTTCCTCTTCCTCTGTTGTTGAAAAGGACATGTTCAAAAGTGTTTGTTCCCTGTGTAGACGAGTCTTCCTCAAGTTCCTTTTCTTCCACAATCAATAGGGACACCTAATCTGTAAATGAGGGAATGTTCTTTTGAAGATGGATACTAATCTTGAACTACTTATACTATGGACCTAAGCCTTGCAGACACACTCCAACTTTTTCATCATCATCAACAGTAACACCAATTGATACAAGTGACTCACATATGTTCTTTATCTTCAACTAATAGTCATTGATGGATAGATTTTTGTTCAGCATTGTATTTAGCTTAGTCCACAAATGCAGCTTCCTTGCCTTTGTGTTGGTCACATTCAATGACAACACGGTTTGCCAAGCCTCCTTCAGAGTCTGAGCATCTTGTATATTCCCAATCATCGTGTCCTGCACACTCACAAAAAGCAAATACATAACCTTCCGAGGTCCTTGGTTCCAATCTCTGAACTCTTTATCTATGCAACACTTACACCTTCCTATGGTAACAGTGGTGTTGTCTCATGCTTTCCATCAATGTAGTCCCAATAACCTTTGCCAATAAGAAAATTGGTCATTTTGAACTTCCAAGCATGAAAGTTGTTCTTGTCCAGCTTCTCACTGAAAATCTAGCACCAAGTCTTTGAGCAGCCTGCTAAAAATAGTCAGTTACTGTCTGTAACTACAATATGCGTACATACACTTGTTCCACACTCTCAAAAAATTTCTTTGAACACTACATCCAAATCAAAGCTTCCTACACCTCCCAAATGTATATCTACAGAATCTTGAACCTTAGTGTTTCTGCATGCAAACACACTCTAACTCCAAAAAAGGGGTCGAAACGCGTCCAAAATGGAAATCTTACTGCACAACCACAGTCCAAAGGACTACATAGAACCCTGAGATGCACACTCTCCAAAAGGAAGCACCTGAATCAAAGATTGTTGCACGATGGCTTTTGGGAATTTTGAGACCGCTTCCAGTGTTGCTCCTGCTTGCTGCTCCAAGCTCCTCAAACACAACTGAGATCTAATACCATGCTAAGAGATAGAAAAGGAGAGAGAGCTTAAGCTCTTGCAAGCACACACACACATAAAAACAGAGATAGAGACAAAGGGATTGTACTTCTTCTTCTTCACTAACTCAAGATAAGAGGTCTACAAAACATAAGGGGAAAATATAACATAAAGTGAAAACTAGTGCAACGATCTGCCTGAGCCAAATTTTGGAGACCCAGGTCTAGTATCTGCTGCAGAGAGAACACATCTTTGAGTGTTGGGTTGGGTGCCTATAAGTGATAGATCATTAGAAAGGGTACCTTCGAGATGGCACCACAAGGGCGGGGCACCTGGAGAGTGGTGACCTTGCTAGCAGTGTGTTTGGACTGAATCTGCAATTGATGGCAACACCTGATACTGATACTGATATAACGATTTTTGCAACGAGGGGAGCTCCTTAAACCACAACCAGATACATTTGCTCAGCCACACCCAAATACACGTACATTACTATCACTATTGTTACTGTCATTGTAGCAAGGTCGAGCTTGAAATTACTCTGTTCTAAACTTCTCTGTTCAACTGCTACTCCAAGTACTATCCAGCATTGGGTGGCCAAAAAATTAGGTAGAGAGAGGAATTTCGCGAAGGCGATAGAGGGAGAGAGAGACCACCAGATGGCGAGGGAGTGAGAGAGGGACCACCAGATGGTGAGGGAGGGAGAGAGGCTACCAGATGGTGATGGCAAAGTTGCTTGCTTTTGGCCTGGGCTGAAAACGGTCTGCAAGGCTACGGTGTGTTTTTTTAATTTTTTTAGCGGGCCTGACTTAAAACGCTTAGGCTGATTTTAGCTTAGCTGATTTTTGCTGACGTGGCTATAAAAGGTTGAGACGGATGGGGGGCGAGGGCAAGGTCGAGGCCATGGGCGAGGGCAACAGCGAGGCCATGGGCGAGCCCAGCAGGGCGAAGACAGCAGGCATTGGCGAGCCAGCCTGGTGAGGGCAAGCAACACAGTGGCGAAGGCGAGGATAAGCGAGGGAAACACTGGGCGGGCTTAGTAAGGGCGAAGGCCCAAGGCGAGGCCACCACAACAACAAAACAAACAGGTCGGAGCAGGTTGGGAAGATTAAAGATAATGCAGAGATAGAGAATGAGAATGGTATGTGAAAACGACGAAGTTAAATTGATAATGAACATATAAATATGCACACCACAAGATACCCAATTGAAGAGCAATTAGAGAACTTAGTGCCTAGTGTGTCGTGCCAGAGATGATGAGAGGCTAGAAGGTTTACAACAAGGGGGATGGAATTTCATACAGCTTCAATACACCTTCATACACAAAGACATAGTCAACACAATCTAGAAACACGCTCACCAGAGCAACAAAGAGAGGCGAAGAGAGGTACATGAAATACTAACACAGAGTGAAGGAGAGAGTATTACAAAATCCAAAGTTATACCCACCAAAGCAGCAGAATGAGAGGGTCCAAAGAAGGAGAGGGAGAGTGTGTCTGAGATAGGGATGGGAACATTAAGATCCAATTTAGGGTTCATGAGTCGGCAAAGATCAACACTTGATTTTAGACCCTTGATTGTCAGCTTACGTATGATAACATTTGATCCTAGACCTATTGACTAAAGGCAGCGGAACTCCCTCCAATGTGGCTAATTGTATGGCCCCTTGGGGTAGAATCTCCTGCATCTTGTATGGTCCTTGCCATGATGGAATCAACTTCTTTGCTTTTTTGAGATATTTCACTTGATAGAGTAACACCAGTGCTCCTTGCATTATTTTCGGCTATCTGAGATGGCGATCATGCCATGCTTTGCGACGAAGGTGCTCTGCTTGCAGAGCCAGAGAAGCCAAACTTTGTCTTTCATCCAAAAGGTAGAGACGAGCGATAGATGCTGACCCCAAATCTCCATTGGCACGCAAACTGCCGACTCGCGGAGATTCTCGTGCTCTCTACAGTGGGTGCTCCTCAACATAATGTGCATGACATCTCACTCAAACAGACTCAAACAGACTGAAAACAAAGGAAAATAGATAACAACTGATCACATAGAGACACAACATCTAACCAGAACGTAGGACTCGACTATCTCAAAGAGCCGATACAGCCTGTGGCATGGCAGCACACTCATCTCTAGCCCAAGACTCACAGGTACAATGGGGGTGTCGAGGTTCAGATGTGCAGGGATGTGCAGACGTGTTGTGTGTCTCGATTGGCTACTCTAGACAACGACGTCAAGAAGATCCCATGACCCAATCACTACTACACATATATACAACCATAAAGAGCCACCAACAGCTCATAAGTGTCAGCATCTAAGTCTATCTCCACTGAGTGGAGGTGGTGACCTGGCCACGATGTCCACTAGGCCACCGTATCCCTGCCACGTGTCACTGCCCAGCGAGTCCGTCCAGTGTGAATAAGACCAGACCAAAGACCAACTGTAAGTGACACTGTAGCCTACAGGTTGCCCACCACAAGACCGGTCCCCGTCACGGAGAGTGAAAAACTGAAAAACTGAAAGATCTGCATCAGGTCTAGAAATGGTGAAAACTCCTAAAGATGATATCTACTGGTGATCGGATGATGGAGGGGGAGGCTGGTAGAAAGGTGGGTAAGGAGATGGAGGCCAGGTGTATGGTGGAGGGTAGTGTCCATGAGAAGGGCACATTGAATATGGAGTGGCCACCCCATGAGCAGCAGCAGATTGAGTAGGGTGAGTAGGTGGGACAGGTGGAAACCTAGGAAAAGACTGAGTAGGCTGAGAAGGTGGGACAGCTGGTGGGAACCCACGGAAGCTATGGTAGAAGGGGGGAGGGAAAGAGATGGAATGTGAGGGGGAGGCCATAGAGGGCCCATGAAATTGTGAGGAAGCCAATCCTGCTGGCTTAGACTCCATAGTAGGATGTGTTTCCTCAGCTGCTTGAGAATCCCCTAAATGAGCTTTGGAAACGTCTGTATGTAGTGCCATAGCGGGAACTTGCGTAGAACTTGGATCTGTATGAGCTTTGGACACGTTTGTCTGTAGTGCCATAGCAGGAACTTGCGTAGAACTTGGAGCTATAGCTGTATCTATAGTTGTTTGTGAAATGGCTATAGATTGATATTTGGCACATGAGGGACACACTGACTTTACCACATAGGAGAAAGTTCCTGAACTGCGACCATATCATTTTCCTCTTTTAATTGTATTTGCTGAGTGTGGACTATGTGTTTGAGGTCCTGTACCTGTTGAGTGGGAATCCTTATACGAGCTTGAGCCTGAGCAATTAACATATCCCTATCCATCAATCGTTGAAGGTGGTTGCGCACTTCCCTCTGCATACTGTCATAGACAGCCCGATGCAGACCGTTAGTACCTTGCAATGAGAGGTGCAAAATTGGCAAACATGTCAGGTTGCCCAGAGCTAGGTGTCCCTGAGCTAGATGCCCCTACAGTAACCCTATGTGCCCCTACACTAGGAGTAGTAGTAGGTGGTACTGCCGACACCACTGGAGAGTGTGTTTGGGTGCTTGCAACACTACTAACAAGAGGTGGTGTAAAAGTAGAGGTGGCCACAGAAGTAGTCATGCTCACTCTTGGGTTTGCGGTATTGATGTCAGAGCTTTTAACCTGTGATTCAGAGAAGGGTAGTGTTGCTAGCTCTTTCGTTGAATCCTTTTGTACTTTAGCCCTCTTGCGTAAAGTGCCTTTCCCTTTGGCCATTTTGGAACGGCCTTGTTCTTTGGCATCATCTTTAGCATCATCTTGCAGAGTGAGAACATGAGTTGCATCTGCTTTTTGCTGCATAAGTTGCACTACCCAATACATAATATATCGCTTTTAAACCGCAAGTTAATTTAAATGAGGTGTGATTGGTTGTAGCTTTGAAAGACGTTCGATATGCCCAAAGGGTGCCGTGGATAGCTTGAGCCCAAGTCGCAGGATGGAGATGACATGCTTTCTGTAGAAGTGCTATCAAAACCTTATTGGTGCTCTTGGCCTGCCCATTTGCTCTAGGGTAATAGGAACAAGACTTTCGGTGAAAAATCTTGTAGTTGGTGAAAAAGGTTGAAATCATTTCATTCACAAGTGACTGCCCCTATCACTGGTGATCTTCAGGGGACATCCAAACCTGCACAAAATATTTTCGTATAAAAACTTGGCTACAATATTTCGAGTGCAATCAATTGTTGCCAGTACCTTTGCCCACTTGGTTGCATAATCTGTAGCCACTAGTAGATACTTCCGATTACCTGGTTGGGCGAGGGGAGTAATTAGACCCACAAAATCAATGCCCCATCTCTCAAATGGATGCCATGCCAAAGAGACCTACAGAGGACGGTTGGACTGCTTGCTTGGTTTAGGTCCACAGTGCTGACACACATCACATACTTTCACATAGGCAATTGCATCCCAAAAGACATAGGGCCACCATAAACCACTCTGGAGAATCTTCTGGGCGGTGATATGACCAGGGTAATGGACACGAGTGGGACCACTGTTGACATCCTCCAAAATAAACTCAACTTCATAAGGAGAGACACGACGCCTTAGAACACCATCCGGTCTTGACTTGTATAGCTGGCCGCCAATCAGAATGAATGGCCTAGATTTCAGCAACAATTGTCTCTTCTACAGTGGAGAATCATTCTTTGGGTACAAGCTAGTAAAAAACAGATGCAAAACATCACCGTACCATTCCGGAGTGGTATCCACCTTAAAGACGCTGCTATTTGGAAAGTTGTCTGTAACCCCCGTTTCTTCTTCACCTGTGTGAATGCGAGAGAGGTGGTCGGCAAGGACATGATGTTTGCCGGGCTTGAATACCACTTCAAAATCAAACTCTTGAAATAAGAGTAGCCATCACCATACTCGACCTGCAACTTGCGGCTTATTAAGCAGATAACGCAGGGCATAGTGATCAGTAATAACTGTGAAGTTGACCCCTAATAAATAATGGCAAAATTTTTGTAGAGTATATACAATAGCCAAACCCTCCCTTAATGTGGTGCTATAGTTGCGTTCTGCCTTGGTGAGTAGGCAGCTTGCATAGTGAACAAGGCGATACAGGCTGTACTCCTTACTGGGCTGAGTCAGCACAACACCCACAGCCAGTTGACTGGCATCAGTATGCACATGAAAAGGGAGAGACCAATCTAGAGCCACTAAAATAGGTGCTTCAGTGAGGCGCTTTTTGAGGTATTCAAATGCTTCAGCCTTTGAATTGGACCATTGAAAGGGCACAGTAGCACTGGTGAGTCTGGTCAGTGGTTGAGCCGCCTGTGCATACATGCGTATAAACCTGCGATGATAGCGTGTGTGGCCTACAAAGCTCTGAACACCTTTTGGGTTGATGGGAGGTGGTAACTTCAAAATTGCCACGATCTTCTCTGGGTTAGGTGCTAAACCTTTAGTAGACACCACAATGCCTAGAAGTGTCCTCAGTGACCAAAAAATGACATTTGTTAGGATTGAGCTTTAGGCGTGCCTCTCTGCACTTGAGGAAGATAGCAGAGAGCTGAGCGAGGTGTTCCTGTAGATTTTCCACTGGGGTTGAACATTGAGCACCTGAGAAGGTAGAAAAATCATCCATGAAGATGCGAAGATGATCCGTAAGTAAAGGACAAAAGATGAGATATACTGCTTGATTGAAGGAGGGTGGAGCATTTTTCAACCCAAACGACATTCTAGTGTAGATTAAAATACCCCAGGGAGTCACGAAAGTCGTTTTAATCTGATCACCTGGATGGATGCCCAATTGATTGTATCCACTGAACCCATCCATGAAACTGTACAATACATGCCCTGCTACATCTTCTAGCACACGCTCAATGAAAGCTGTGGGAAAACCATCTGGGATAGTTACCTTGTTCAGAGCGCGGTAATCCACACACACACACCGATTTTATTGGACTGCTTCTTAGGCGCTATCACCATGGGTGATAACCACTCAGAGTGCTCCATAGGTACAATGATCCCTGCCTCTTGCATTTTTTATAGCTCTGACTTGACAGCCAGCATACTTTGGGTTGAGCTTGTAAGATCGGCCTTTGACAGGCTTAACCTTTTCAACCAGAGGGATAGTGTGGACACCCAATTCTGCTGGGATCCCTTCCAAATCCTTGTAGGACCAAGAAAAAACATCTTTAAAAGAGTGTATAAAAGAGAGTACCTGATTGAGTAACGTAGGATGCTCCCATAACCAAGCTGCTAAGAGTACGTGCTGAGGGTTGTGAGGATCTCCCAGGTTGACTTATTTGATCGGGTCAGGAGGTGTAGCTGGAGAGGGTGCTTCCGAAGATGAAAAGTGAGTTGCCTCTTGGAGCTTCGAGAAATCATGGGCTGGTGTTTGATTGATTGGAAACTCTGCATATTCCTCTTGTAGCCATCCTGGTGGAAGCTCCTCGAAGGGTAAGTCTTCAGACACAGACATAGCAGAGTGATTTTGAGTGGGCGGGGCATCAGACCCCGGAGATGTTAAAGAAAGAGGAGGAACATTTGCGAGCTCATACAGAGGAGATTTATTTTCCCTTCGGTGATGTGTTATAGGTTCACCAAGGCCAACGGCTTCCATCAGAGGAACACTTGACCCCTGGTCATCAGGGACAAACACACTTGCTTCTTTGACTAGCACACTTTCTGTTGTAGGCCTTGGGACACTAGTGTCGGCCTAAGGAGCTGGGAGAGAGAGTGTTACAGGCACAGGTGAGGTTTGAATAGAGACCGCATAGCACGGCATTGATGTGGTATCTTCCAACCACTGTAGCAGGTCTTCGTCAGACCCGTCAGGTGGGATGGGTGCTCGGGGTCGGGGTTGGACTGTACTGACAATGAGTTGTGATGAACCACTAGATCTATACCTCGTCGAGTCGAATTGGTTGCATGGGGGAGCCAGGCGTATGTATCCACATGGCGTCGTTTCCCCAATCATGAAGTGCCTTAGTATGCCAGAACCATGGTCTACCAATAAGCAAAGGAAATCCTCCCTCCACCTGGGAAAGACTGACCACCACAAAATCCAAGCTAAATGTGAAGTCTTGTACCTTCAGAGGCACCTGATCTACTATGCCCATTGGATAAACTGTCCTCTGGTCCGCCAATGTAATAATGAATGGAGCAGGGCGGGTAGGCTGCAGATCTAAAGCCAACATAGTAAACTTTGGCATCAAATTTATCCCAGATCCACCATCCACTATGACGCCTGAAAATTGATGCCCAAGAATAGACACAGTGAGACGAGGACTTTTGTAGTCGGTGAGGGGAGTAGCTGGATAAGAAATCATGTAAGACTCTAAAGGTTGTACCGGAAGATGCCTGCCATTAGGCCCCGCACCCGAGTACAGAGACTGAATGACTGAGAGGGTGTCACTTCTGAGGGTTGCATCTAGCCAGATCATCTCATAAAGGGACACTTGGTTGAAAGGTGTCCTTCAATATTGCTTCCGTTGTTGGCTTAGCTCCTACAATCTGGGCTTCCTTGAGAACTTTCACATGTTGCTTGTCAGTCATTGCTTCTAGGAAGACTCCATCAATGTCCAAAATCATAGAGATTGGTTTACTCCTTTCACCAATTAATGCTTCGTTCTTTTGGTCAGGTTGCAGAAGTGATGGACGAGATGGACCTGTTGGCAAGCTGAGACCCCGGGCTGCTCTTTGTGCCCAAGTGAGTACGCCATCGGGCTCCGTCACTTGTTGTGGCCAACTATATGAGTAGTAGGTGATGGATGAGGGGTGGTGTTCATTCTGATTAGATTGATATTCGGGAATGTGAATCTTGTTGGTTCTGAGTTGGTGGGGCTGAAGATGAGGATGCCCTTTGCTTAGGACAATCCTTACTGTAGTGGTCCTTAGACTTTGGACAATGTTTGCAAGGAGGAGACCTTTCCGGTAAAGGACACTTACTCTGGTAATGCCCATATTCACCACATCTGTAGCATAAGATGGGCCGATTTGACGGATGAAACGGGGGACGAGGTGGTTGCTGCTCTTGTTGCTGCATGGAGTTGGAGACTGAGGTGTAGAAGCTGAGGAGCTTAAGCAGCCTGGGTATAAAAATTTTGAGGTGGGAACGTACTTGACATACCTTGGATAGTAGGGTATTGAGCAAAGGTGTCATGTAATTTTGATGGCCATAGGGGGAGACCATATTAGATGTTGGTGCTAGCCCTTGTTGGAGAGAAGGACCTAGACTTTGTTGTATTTGCCGCAGTCCCTTGATATAGTAGCAATCCTTGTCTTCATGTCCCGACTTTTTGCAGAAGTGACAATAAGCCCGAAGGGGACAGTCTTGTGGAGGGTGTCCTGGAGAGCGACACGAGTTGCACCATACCATCTCCTGCTGAGACCGAAGCTCTTCTAGCTCTCAGCCTCGTGATGTGGAGACTTCTCTTGTCTAAAAGAGATTGATTTCTCCTCTTGAAGAGCGCATTGTAGTTTTAGGGCTTCAAGTTCCCTACATAAAGAAGTCAATGGATCAGAAGGACTTTTCGAAAACACTGAGGGGGTCTCTACCTGTGGAGAGTTGGTGAACAGCTTCCTCGCTCCCTCTATCCTAGTAGCAGCCATGACAAACTCCTCCAGAGTGGCGTCAAGTCGGAGACTCTCTCAAAGTATTTGCTGAGAAGTTTTGGGAAGAGCCTTCTCCACCCACTTCTTAACCATAAATTATTTCGGTTGCTGAGGAAGCTTTGCAACCAGAGACTTGGTTTTAGTCATGAGTTCTGCAAAAGTTTCCTTTGGCTGGAGCACCATGTTGGCCAACTCATCCAAAACCGTTTCCTGGTAGTCACCTGGCCTGAACGCTGCACAGAACTGTTGTCTTAAAGCTGCCCAAGTTGCAAAACGGTTCTCTGAAAACTGACTGTACCACTTGTTTGCTAAACCATTCAAGGTTGATGGAAACAGTACCAAATAAGCATCTTCCCTATTAAGATCATGACCTTTACAGAGAGATACAAACCTCGTTGCATGGTCGTCTGCATATTCTGAGGAGAGTCCCTTGAAGGTGGGAAACTTGATGTTTACCTTGGCCAACACACTGGTCAACGCCTCCATGGCCTCTTGCTCAAGAGTTTGTTGCTCACTAGCTTGCTGTAACAAAATGGGGGAGAGCTTCACCGGGGAAGGTGACCTTGAAGATGTAGAACCCGATGGAGGAATGGATGAGGCTGTATGTGGAGGTATGGGTGATGAGGTTGGTGGACTTCTACCAGGTACCAAGGGTTGACGCCTTCTATTGTAGTACTTCAGAGGACTTAGTAGTACGCTTTGACGCTCAAATGACCGCCTTGTATGTGTCATGCATGACCACAAACCCAACCAAAATTTTGAGCAAGAAGACCTTTAACTGTGGCTGAATGAACACAGGTCAATACCAGGACAAGTGACTAGACCACCTGGTCTAGGACCAGGGCAAGTGACTAGACCACCTAGCTAGACTAGGACGAGAAAGGCTAGACCAGGGACGAGGACTTGGTTGGACGAAGTAGTCACCACCTAGCTGGACCAGGACGAGGAAGGCTAGACCAAGGACAAGGACTTGGTTGGACGAAGACTTGTTTGGACAAATGCGAGAGAGGATCAGACCAAAGGGCAAGTGGAGTAAGCTGTCCAGGGTGGAAACTCAGCTAGCTCCTCGATTTGCACCTCAACAGAGAGTGAGACTTCAGTTGAGGTCCCACCGTGATCGCCAAAAATGAGAGCACATGTAGCGTGGATAGTGTGTCGTGCTCTCTACAGTGGGTGCTCCTCAGTGCAATGTGCATGACATCTCACTCAAACAAACTCAAATAGACTGAAAAAAAGGAAAATAGATAACAACTGATCACACAAAGACACAACAGTAGAGACACAATAGCAGGGATACAACAATAGACCAGAACATAGGACTCGACTATCTCAAAGAACCAATATAGACTGTGGCGTGGCAACACACTCAACTCCAGCTCGGGACTCACAGGTACAATGGCCGTGTCAAGGCTCAGATGTGCAGGGATGTGCAGACATGATGTGTGTCTCTGTGTCTCGACTGGCTACTCTAGACGACAACGTCAAGAAGATCCCATGACCCAACCGCTACTACACATATATACAACCATAAAGAGCCACCAACGGCTCATAATGTCAGCATCTAAGTCTATCTCCACTAAGTGGAGGTGATGACCTGGCCAGGATGTCCACTAGGCCATCGCATCCCTGCAACGCGTCACTGCCCAGCGAGTCCGTCCAGTGTGAACCACACCAGACCAAAGACCAATTGTAAAGTCCAAACTGCACTAACTATCCTGTGAAAGTGAGCTGTAGCCTGCTACAGTGAGGTGACTTGATAAGTGTGCCATCACTTTGATAGGTAGAGTAGCTCAGTGTAGTACAATTGTAGTATCACTGGTGAAGATATATGTATCCACCAAGGCGCGTCAGTGATGATGACTTTCGGTGGTAGACCATCGAGGAGAGGTACATGTTGAGGTTGACATTTCAACACTAAGAAGGTCATGCATGATGAGGTGGATGAGGTGCGTGCATTGGACAAGAGGTAAAAGTGGTTCTTTTGTTTAAATTATAAAGATCGTCATACGAACAATAGCCCCAACTAGGTGAGATGGTTAACATCAATGGTTATATGAGCATCTATGTGCACGAGTTCGAATGCCATGCAAGCATTGAAGTTTTAAATGCGTGGCCTTAGCAATGTAGAAGATTAGTAGTTAGATTCCACATAATGAAAGTGGGTAGAGCTACTATGTCGATTAGTGTGTATAGATGCAATGCAAAATCAAAGCCGTCCCTAAGAAAAACTCGAACACTCAAAACGACACAAAAATAAAAACAATTTACTAAATAAAGGGTTTTTTTTTTTTTTGTTGTTGCAAAACTCACAAAAGTGAGTTAATAGTATTAACAGAACCGAAAAAGAATTACAAGATGAACCATGTTCAACATTTGACCTAGGGCATCCAACTGTTCAAAGACATACATAGACAGCGAGCAGGCTTTTTACAAGGAGCCCAAACCTTACACATATCTTGAAATTACCCAAAAACAACCCAATAGCACAAAGACAAACCACCACACCAGTTAGAAGTAGACATAAGGGCGGAGTCCATCACCTTGAAAGCATACTTCGTTGAGAATTAAACCATCAACCGTAGAGAACAAGCAAAAAAGCAGGCAGTTCTGGTGAGCCTCGCGCCGTCAACCTTGCAAATTGGTGTCATTAGGGACTGGAGCCTGCCACTCGCCAGACCCACGACTAGCACCCAAAAACAGAAAGAATTAACAACACAACAGAGCCAAAACCTCTCTGGGATCGGAGCCCACAATAGTAGATTTGGACACTCGATGAATATCCAGCATGACCCAGAGCCAAGTGAGCAAGTTGCCCTACAAGCTACAACATAAAAAATAGAGTCCTTTGTTAAACCACCAAGGAAGGAAGGGCTCCACCCAGGAAAAGCCAAACCCTTCCCAACAGCAACTGAACTTGCGGCAGCTCGTCTAGTACCTTGCATGACTAGCAAACCGGTGGACCTGCAGACAAATCACCCACAGGGTCGCTATAAGGATCCACAACGGAGCCATGCAGAGCACAGAGGGTATATCCATGCAGACACTTTGCAAAGCAATTTCTTCAATGCTCATTTCTTTAAATGCGATAATTTCACACACACTGTCAACTATTCACATACACAAGATTCGAAGAAATAGAACTCCAATTATTGATGCAAACCTAACAAGAAATTGGTTTATCAAAATGCAATAGGAGAAGTGCAATAACCTATGTGTGTGCTCTCTCTCTCTCTCTCACTCACTCTCACGCGCACACACTCACGCACCCACACATGCGCACGTGCACGTGCACGCGCACACACACACACACTCTAACAATAACACTAACACTATTGAAAAAGTCTAAATGCTCAATTTGATTTGATAAGCTTCATTGAGAGCATACATACATTCAATTGCTGCAATAATTCCAACACTAATTGTGCATTGATCAGCTACTAAGAGGTTAGTGGCTCAAGAGATGGACACACAGAACATGCCCACACGTATCAGATATTGGAAATGCAAAAGTGAGGGCTAATGGAGTGCAGGTGATAGGCAGATGTGAATGAGGATGTAATACTAGTGATGATTGATAAAGTGATAATCATCTTAGGGCTATGCCACAACTTGTTAGTTAGGGTAGCATTCATAAGAAAAAAGGGAACTATGTATGTATGGGAAAAAAAAAAGATGCACACAATTGTGCCTAACATCATATAGTACATAATGGTATGATTCAACATCTTTCGTGGACAAAGCATATGGAAATCACTTGGTGTACATGGGCTATCACATGATTGGTGGCACACATGGCAACCTTTGTGATAAGGGGAGTAGTGGCTCTTCAATCTAGCTCGGTTGTGCTTACGTACAAATTTCAACCTAGGCCATTACCTAACACGCTAGGTTTAGCTATGAAATGAGAAAAAGAAAGTGGTCACTTGGAAAACATTTCAAAACTTCCAACGCTCTTTATTCAACTTTGGAATTTTTTGTGGTGATTAAGAATATGTTGAGATTAAGTGATTTACTAAGTTTGGCCATTAAAGCATCTAAGTTACCTGAGTGACTACCTAATTTATATATTAGATAGGTCATAGGGTAAAGGAGCTAGTTTAGAGATGTTTTGTAACAAAATGGTATTTTTGGGGGGATTTTGCAAATCTAATTATTTTTAATATTCAGACATTGCACCAGAATCCTCATAAAAAGGCAAATCAAATGATACCAAAATTGATATATATATATATATATATTTTTTTAAAAAAATTAATGCTCCATTTGAAAAAAAATCACTTTTTGAGGTTTTTTGAAGCATTAGAGACACTCAAGGCCCATTACTTAATGGTGCACTTTTTAGCAAATCGCAACATGTGTTGCATGAACACAGAAGCAAAATTCTAAGAATATTTCAAAATTCTTATCTTTAAATTGCGGGTGGATATGTGTCTAACTTGGGGGTTAAAAGTTTTTGTCTCTAAACTAGCTCCTTTAGCTACGTAAAAATAGACTTGGCTTGTAGAAAACCATATCCATTTACAAGGAAAATGCATTTGAATTAATCACAAAATGCTACAAACAACCCTGGCATATCCTTTGCACAGGGTTCTCCAAAAGTAAATGGTGTTGCACCTCTCCGGTTACTCCAAAAACTTGTAGCCAACATAAGCTTTTATTGGTACCTTAAGCCTTTGGTTACTTTTTGAGGCTTCTCTGAGGTGTGTGTGTGCAAATCACAATCCATTTTATCTCTCTTTTTGAAATGTGACTTTGAGGTCTTGTTTACATAATGCCAATGGATTTTTTTATCAAGGACTCTTTTTGTTTCTCACTTTTTGACCTGTGACTTTGAGGTCTTGTTCACATTAAGACAAGGTCTCCTTTTGTCCTTTTAGGCAAGGTCTCCTTTTGTCCTTTTAGGCAAGGTCTTCCTTGTTTTCTTTTGCAAAAGTAAGTCAAGCGAGCCATGGAGGATGGGAACACTTGAAAATCTATTCTTTGCAGAGGTTATCACGGAAAACAAAGGTAACAAGGTCACAATGGCCCACCATGGCATTTTTTTGTTGAAGGCACAATACTTAACAAGCCCCTTCAACATGGATATCGAGCTGGTAAAGCAAGATGGAGGTGGATCTAATGAAGAATAATAGATCATTGATGCTAGCAAGATGATCACTCATTATCAAAACTCACAAGAATACCCTTCAACAATGTAAGGGATTACTACAATTTTTCTTAGTCTTGCATAAGAAAACACTAGCTCAACCTCTTCAAAAAAGAGGATGATGGTTGGCAAAAGTTTCCATTATCAAATGTAAGCTCTTAAAATTCTTGGCACAAAGTCATGCTCAACATATAGAGGACCCACCTAACAATTTGGAAGCTCCTATTGATCTAGGAAACTTCTTTGAGGCTTGGGAGATGAGAGTCCAATGAGCATCAATACCTCAAAAATGTGTACTTCTAAGTCGATTATTGATGTGAATGCTTACACAAAGAGGACAAAGTCTCTCATCAAAGTGAAGTGGTGGAAGACATCAGGAAGGAAAATTCAAAGGAAGTGTCTCCAGAGGTTGAGGAATTTATCCCACTCTCTCAATAATGGAGGGACTAATTATCCAGTCTCGAAATGTGAAGGACATCATATCGGAAAAAAAGAGCACTCTTTTTTGGGAAGAGGTAAGAAACTCTATTACAAATTTCTAGGTGATCTAGGAGCATCACTTGCATGCCGCTAGCCACAAAAAAAAAGGTAGTAGGGAATAAGCTAGTGTTCTTTGGGGATCACTTGGTTTTAGTGATTGCTAACTATTATACATAGGGATATAGAAACACATGTGGTGCTATCTCATGCCTCAAGGAGAGTCCTAGGTGTGAGAATCAAGTGGGCAAATCAATATCTCACCACTATTAACATTTATAGCCCTTGTGATACCAAGGGAGGAGAGAAACTATGGATGGATCTAAGGGATATGCCTTTGGAAGAAGATTGGTAAATCATATGAAAATTTAGTATGTAGAGACTATAAAGTACAAGATGGGCTCTTCTAGCCTATTGACAGGTTTGAAGAAGACAAAATGGAAATCTCTCTAAGAGAAAAGGGCTTTGTCCGACTTATGGATGGTTGGTCCATGGAGCATCTCACATGTCTTAACATACAGTAGCCTCCAATACACCAACACAACCTCCTGTATAAACAGGTGCTACCTCTCACACTAGGTGGATTGGCTTCCACCATCAGTGGAGATGAGTGTAGGTACCGCTCAGACTATTTCCCCCTAAAGTTAAAATTGGCAAGGGCTAAGGAGGAACAATTCTTTCCGGAAGGGAAGAAGAAAAAACCTACGTTGAGGGAGAATCTTTTCAAAGATCCACTATTCAGGTCCTTTGCTAAGTTCGCTCTAAATAAGCTAAAGAGAGATGTGAAAGCAGTGGACCCTCGAGCTTGGCCCACACTAGGGCATAGCATCGAGAGCACAATAAAATGAGCACAACCTAGGATGAAGAAAGATCAAGATGCTAAAATTAAAATAATGAAAGAAGAAGTGAAAGAGATCTCAAAAAAAAAGCATGAATGCAATGCTTCAAAGGAGAAGCACAGGTGCTGGCTTAAGGCATAGGTGTGCTTGCAAATTTACAAGTCAAAGAGATTAAGAAGACTAGCTAGAGTGCCTGCCCTTAAGCTTGAGGCTGCCACTAAGCTCACTTTTCAGGTCAAAACAAGAAAGGATGTAGCAGCAGCAATAATGAATGAGATGGGGAATATAGTACAAGACCATAGCAATATGGACAATTTAATGCTCTCGCCCATCTTAGCAAAATTATAAGTCAATCAAAAGACTTCTTGCAAGTGGTTTAAGATGCAATAGCAATGCTACTTAGCAATGTAAAGATAAATATAAAGAGCATTGTATTGCCAAGAGAAATGGAAGCCTTGAAAGGCCCATATTAGATAATGAATATTGGGTTGCTTTGAAGGCAACGGGGAAGGAGAAGTCCTCTGAGTGGGATGGACTAACTGTAGTATTTTTTGAAGATTTTTGGGAGGATCTTAAAGTCTCAATAGCTCAAATGGAAAACAAGGCTTTCCTAGATGGTCCAAAGTATGCTAGCATTAAAAAAAGGTTGATCAAGCCTGTTTGCAAAATAGTTTTCTTCTCTGTCTTAAAAATTTGGTAGCCTATGTCAATGATGAAAGTAGGTTACAAGATTATTGCCCAAAGATCTAAGGCTTGCTCATATTCTAGATTGTATCATAGTGCAAGAACTAGACACATACACACACATGACACTGTCACTACCCTTCAGGCAACGAGAATACACACACATACCGAATACTATTTTTTTGACTAAAGGAAATGCAATGCACTACGTTTCTCCCTCATTCTGAATAGCAAACACGCTTACATAATCTCAAAATATACAAGTACAAAACATTCTTGCTGCATACACAGTTATGTCCATGATTCATGAAAATGACTCCTCTATTTAAATTTAAACCTTACGCTATCTTTTCACATCTCCCCTTGTCCTAAGGTTTATTCAGGACCGCTATATCTCCCATTTACACCCAGCACACCTGATGGTTGATTTGCCAAAATTAGACTCGTTACCCAAAATCCTGATCAAGAACATCTCAATGCTAGTTGCTAGATAAAATGCAAAGCAAGGTGCCTAGGACTTAATCCAAGATATGCAAATAAAAATTATAGAGCCACTAACACCACCCAATTTTCCCAAAATATTACAAAGAATTCCCATTTTGTGCATCTCCTCACAATCAAGACTGAATTCCAATGCAAACTTCTACGGGTACATGCCCATATTCAGAAATCATCATATACAAACACATCCAATCCACTTCATACAAGATAAACTTGTAGAATAGATAATGGATAATTATACTGAATCTTCTTGAGAACAAATCCAGCTTCAAGAACATCTTCAACTCTGCAAATTCTCAAATTTTCATCAAAATTTTAGATTTTTGACTTTTTTTTATAATCTAATTTTTAACTTTCCTGACAAATTAAAAAATATGTATAGCTCTACAAATCTATTAAATTAGCTATATATAACCTCTTCAACTAGTTAAATTTAATTCCAAGAGTAGCACAAAATCTAATTCAAATGGAAAAGACACTCCTTCTCCTGAATACGATGCATATGAGGTAAAGTAGAGTCAAAACAATTCCTGCTTTGAGACTCAATCACCTTCATTAGCAACCTTTGCAAATTTATCATAAGAAATATCCAAAACATAGCATCTTTCTTAGATCTAGTTGATTTTTACAAAACCAAAGCTACCAAAACCCTCTTTTCTTAATCTTTTAAAATCTAGTCCAAACAATAAGAAACATGAACTATTGAGTTTGGTGACTCATTATCTTGCATCCGCGGCATCAGATCTTAAACTTCTACAATCAAAAAAATTGAATTATCCACTTTAGGCATAGATATTTGATCTTCAAAGACTCCAACATGAGAAATATCTACAACTCCATACTTCAAGAGCATACTCATATAACTCATAAACATGTCTAAGGTCAGTTTCATCCTCCAATTAGCAACAAACATCACTTCAAACAAATCAACGTTTACATCAAAGTGAAGTAAAAGAGGTTCAATGTTGAAAATAAACTTTTCCACTATCACACAATGCTTCTTCAACATCTCCAACATTTGTGGACATGGATTAGCAACTTCAGATCCACTTGAAAAATCATCTTCTTCAAAAATTTGATTTTCCTATCGTTGTGGAGCTTCAAGTAGCAAACCAAAAGCTTGATTTGGTTTCCTCACAATTTGATTGAATTAAGGCCCACAAAACAACAATTTATTTTCAGCTTCACAATATTTTGACAAAATATTGTGAAGCTGAAAATATTTATTTTCAACAATTTATTTTCAGCTTCACAATATTTTGACAAAAACAAATCACTTTGTACCGTTGCAAAAATATCAGGAATACCAAAAATCAATATTTCAAAACTCAAATTGCTGAAAATTTGCTTGTATCTTCTTCTTAATCTGCACCCAAGAAACACTACATAGGGGAATAATGGGATGTGCCATCTTGTGAGTATCATGACATGATAGTACATAGAGTAGAAAACATAGAACTACAATTACAAACTTTCCTTTCTGCTCTTTATGGTCTCAAGGACTAGATGACAAAATTGACTGAGCATATGCAAAAGCGTAAGTAGCCAATGACATAGCCTTTTGTAGACCCAAGGATGGTGGAACCATGTATAAAGATGTTCCCATACCTTCCTTTGATACCCAGTCAAGACCTAGAAACAACCATTCCCTCAAAGATATAAAACCTCCTCAAATTAATGGTGAAGAAAAGGATATAAATAAAGATGCTATTTATACTTTCTTACAGAAATGGCAAGACCTACATAGGTTAAAGAACACTCCACTTGAGTCCGACCCCTTGAGTCTACTCTATCATTGGGGCCAAAAGCCTACAAATGTTGGTGAGTCTTAAGGAATCGAGAAAGATTCCAATCCATGGTCATACTGATCATTGGGTGAAATAAAAAAACTTAGGTTAACCATCTTGTTTGGAACTATTAGATCAAGGAACCTCGCATCCAAAGAACTTTGAATCTGCACTCCTTCAACTTCAAATTATGCAAAACTCAGCTTTTGCTCCATTTGTACATCCTTAAAAATTCTCCTCATCAAAAGAAAGTAAGATCTTTGATCACATTATCCTCCTCAATTAGAATATTAAAAAAACTACATAAAAGTATCTCTTTGATATGTAGACTTCTCTCCTGATGTAAAATCCTTGTGTCAAAGAAACTTGATCTTCAATTTGAGACAAATCAACAATTTTAGTATCATTCTATTTCTTTCTTCCTCCTTGCATTGCAACATGCAGAAAACTTCCAAATACAAATGACTTTTGGAAATCATAGTAGTCAAAACAATACTTGAATATTCAACTTGATTTTTGTTTATCCCTGAAAGTCAAGGAATCATCTTTTTTGAAGCATATTCATGATCAAAGCATGCATTGGATGGGTTCCACTTATCCTTGAGGTGATAAGGTTGAAAATCTACCTCGTTAGGGTTAAAGCTTGATGTTGGTTCAGGGATTTGGATGGAATTTTGGTGGCTTCCTTGGCTCACACTCTCCTCTACTCCCTTCTTCTCAATCATCGACACTCCCATTGGGTAACTCCACTCCTCACCATCAAGATGAAGCCGAAATTCATCAATTATATCATCAATCGCTTTGAAGATACACACATATTCCTTCAATTTGAGATTCTCTAAACTTTTTTTTTGTCGTTGATTACTCATATCTTCCTGAATGTTTAGACTTTTTTGACTTTTCAGGTTTCCTTGACTTTTCTTCTTCTCAATCATCGACACTCCCATTGGGTAACTCCACTCCTCACCATCAAGATGAAGCCAAAATTCATCAATCTCTTTGAAGATACACACATATTCCTTCAATTTGAGATTCTCTACACTTTTTTTGTCGTTGATTACTCATATCTTCCTGAATGTTTAGACTTTTTTGACTTTTCACGTTTCCTTGACTTTTCAAGATTCCTTGATTTGTTGATTTTTCTTCAATTTTTTGCTGAATTTTGTGAGTATTCTATAGGAGACCTAATGTTGGTTTAGGGGCACTCAAGAATGGCTCCATATCTCAGTCATTGGAAACCAAGTAGGCACACTCTATTCATCATCATCACTACTACTCTCATCCCAATCAAAACCATCTTCATATTTATCTTCCAAATACACACATGTTTTTTTGCAAATGCATGATTCCCTTCTTAGTATAACAAGACTTCTGGCTTCTTACCTCATGCTTAGATAGATAATCTAATGCATCTTCAAGAAAACATTCCAAATCATCTAACTTCTCCTTTGCTACATGCAACTCTCCCTTGATGATGCTTTATGTCAATGCTTCAAAACTTACAAAGACTTTGTGAACAAATTATCCATACAAAAATATTTGCAAAAATCTCCCATAAGACAAACTTCAGCCACCCAAGAACAATCGCCCATGACATGGTCATGTTTCAAACAAACATCACACTTCTTGTTCTTCTTCTTCTTACCCTCAGCCCTCACATGCAATGCACCACATCAAACAAAATCTATATGAGTGCTTAAAGTGGAGAGAATAGGATACAATACCTAGATCCACATCAAACCCAATATCCATCTGCTTACACATACTATAAGATTGCTAAAATCAAGAATTGATATGCAACATTTGAAGCTTGGCTCGCTTGTGATAAATTGAACTCCATAAGTCTCCAAAAATCTACCTCGCATCAATTGCTAAATAGCTTTCAAGTACACATTTTATTTGTAGCTGAATTTTTAGAAATCCAAACTGTCATGGTTTTGGCTTTGTTGGAAAAATGAATCCTCTCATAAGATTATTGTACTATCTTCTTCTTCTACAAATTCATCTTCAAATTTTGAATTTTAAACATGAAAGTCCTTCAACCGTCTTGTGCTAAAATGGGCCGGCGGTTTGTACATTCCCCTCTTTTGGAGAATTGGGCACTCCCTTGAAACTTGCTTCTTTGCAAAGTGACTCTTTTCTCTGAGGAAATATTCCCTTGGAATCCTTCTCGTTTTATCTTTTTTGGACATGCATACACTGATTCATCACACACATATCACAACAGTAACTACTCAACTTCACAAAAATAACTACCCGACTTCAAGATTTGTATATTGTTCTTTTTTTTCTGGTTCTTTCTTCGCTGCAATCGATATTTTCCCTCCCCTCAGAAATATTCCAAATCAACATTTTTCCTTCCTTCAGCTATATTTGAAATCCGAAAGCAGAGGGATTTCCAAAGTGTATCATAGCACAAGCGCTAGACACATACACACACATAAAACTATCACTACCCTTCAGGCAACCAAAATACACACACAAGCTGAATATTGTTTTTTTTACTACAAGAAATGCAATGCACCACGTTTCTCCCTCATTCTCAATATCAAACACGTTTACATACTCTCAGAATACATAGAAACACACACCAAATGTTAACCCTCATGCACATTCCTATGACCTACAACAGACGTCGTATTATTTATTTGATAAAGTCAGGTATCGTGCTTGTTGGTCCAATAGGAAAAGGGTAAGAGTGATCGTCGATGAGAGGCGCACTCTAACAGGAACATTCAAGGGTTAGTTGGCTAAGTATGGGTGCCCATGTGTGAATGGGGCGAGCTCATATAAAAGTCACCTAAACCTAAAAATCAGGTATTCTTTCATTTGTGCAGTTGAAGAGTGCTCTTGCTCCATCTCCATATTCTTCTTCTTCATCTCCTTGTGTGTGTGTGTATGCGTGAGAGAGAGAGAGAGAGAGAGAGAGAGAGAGAGAGAGAGAGAGAGAGAGAGAGAGAGTGGGTGATCGAGCATTGTGACGACGGCACGGCGGCGGTGAAGCGGCTGAGCGCGGTGCAGCGTCGGCTCCTTCTTCTTCGCGGCAAGGAATCCTCCACGAAGGCGAGCGTAGGGCGGTGAGTGACACACCCTTGCTCTCTTGAGATTGCTAGATTAGTCTAGTTGTGTGCTTGGAGCCATTTGTGGCTCGCACACATTATATCACTAAGTCCCTTGCATTGACACGTGCAACAGACACACACATTTTTGGCGTCGTTGCCGGGGAATGCCTTGCATTAAGCTTGATCAGCACTCTATGCTACTTTGTGGTGCATTTTGAATTGTAGGAAAGGTAGAGAAGGAAGGTGTGTGTATTGATAAGAAGTTTGTTTTGCTACTGTGTATTGTTTTGTTAAAGGTAGTGTGTTTTTGTTTGTTAATAAGGTGTTGAAAGGTATTGTGTTTTCTCTGTGATAAGGTGTTAGGATTAAGGTAGTAGATCCATAATTTTAGTTCCGTGTAAAGTACAGTAAGTAGTATTGTTAGCTAATGAGTTACTGTAGTTGTGTGTTAGTGTGTAACAGTAGCTGTATTAGTTGTAAGTAGGTAGGTTAGGTCTGTGTGTGCTCGTGCGCACAGCGCGGCCGCGGTGACCTTATCCACACAAAAACAATTGAAGGTAGGAGCGGGATTGGGAATATCCCCTAGACCCAAGCCCAAGCCCACGCTCAGGCTCATGCCTCAGTCCCCCTTTAAAATTACGCATTTTAGCCTCACGTGTAGGTAAAAATCGACCTTTTTGAGGACCAAGGGAGCTTCGGGTAACCAAACACCATGCTGTAAAGCACACCACAACCCCTTGAGCAATACGCTTGTTTCAAGATATCACACGCTCTAATCCACAAATTGATCATTAAAAACATCAAAAAATGAGTGAAAACGGACGCTTAGAAAAGTAAGCGGTTAACCTTCGAAGTTAATTCGCCGACGCTTGTAGGGTGCCAAAGACACATGCATATGCGCTTTTGTTGTGTGCTAAAGACCAAGCAACTAGAGAGAATTTCAACTTATGAAAGTTCTCAATATCCACCTACCTTAGGTTACGGGCCCTCGGTGGGGACCCAAGGTAGTACATGAGATTCTTAGATATAGGGAAGGCTAAACAACCAACCTTATCGCAAATGGAGACTCCCTCGGTAAGTCCAATAGATCCTCCATATGTGGTTTTGCCAGGGATCTCAGTGCAATCTGAGCCCACAAGTGATAGCTTTACCTTTCCAAGTCTAGCTCATCTTTCCCTTGATGACACCATGGCTACCATGCCTACCCCAATGATGGGCATGCCAAGAAACATGCCATGGACCTCATTTGTTAGTAAAGCACCGCTACATGGTAGCTCAATGCCTGCAACAGTACCTACAAGTGTGTACGAATCGTATATACCTATAGGTCATCGTACTCATGTAGTCCCTACCCCTCCCATTGTTTCAACAACCTATGCTCCACAAACACAACACCCAAGCTCTTATTTCCATGGGACCATACCGGCTAGCATTAGCATGTCACATCCGACATTTGCTATGCCTAGGGCCACACATATGAACTTTGGACCACCACATGGCACAACACCATACCAAACATGGAACCCAAGGGCGTCCTACACGCCAAGCCCAATGCCAATACCTACTCCACATGTAGTCTCTAGAGCACCTCCACCCACCGTTTTTGCTCACTTAGGTGACTTAGAAACATTTTCTCAAGCTATCGGTCGATCTATTGCTTAGAATATGCGTAACACGCCTGATAGAGAACCTAGAAGTAAGGCAGTACAAATAAGCCAAGCTCACACAAAAATTTAATGGAGACAGGGATGTGAGAAAGCATATCAAATTGTTTGAACAAATATGCAATTCTCTAGGAGAACACAATGACCTGCATAAGAGTAATGCTTTAAGCCTAACCTTAAGTGGGGAGGTTGGGGATTGGTATAGAACCCTAAGGGTAGAAGAAAAAACAATTTACACTACTCTTAGGAGACTGTTCTTAAAAGAATACATACGAGAGGGAGTGCTTTGGGGTGTAGACTCTCAACTCCAGAAAGCCCAATGAGAGGAAGGAGAGTCGGTGAGAGACTTTATTAGTCACTTGAAGCATTTGAATTCTCATTGTAATCCAAATGAGTGCTTCAATAATAATCAATTGCTTGATAGACTCATTAGGGAATTACGACATGAGGATATCTACAATGGCCTAGTCATTAGAGGTATCACCACTTGGGAAGCAGTTATGGCATCAATGCGATCCAATTGGAGGATAATTTAATGATTCAAGGAGAAAGAGTGTCTGTTGAGCCTAAATCTATTAGCTCGCAAGCATCGGGGCATCAGCCAATGACCCTAAAGCCTATTGCTAAGGAGCCAAAGATATCTGAGATGACTTTAGCAGATCTCACCAAGGCCATAATTCAAGAGAGTCTTAGAGACAATCGTTCTCCGAAAAACAATCCTATGTATCCAAGAAGGGAGCAACAATGGTGATCAGTATGCTATGGATCGCATAGTACCAGTGAATGCCCTACTTTTAGAGTAAAATGCAATGGGAGCTGCAATGCCTGTGGGAGGTATGGTCATCAAGCTAAGGATTGCATAGTATTTAAGCGTGAAATGGCCAATAGACCAACCTTAGCCTGGACAGACACACCTCAAGTGCCTGCATTGATGCTGGCCCCACCTCTTGAACAAATGTCACAACACATGGTCCCTAGGGCCCAAACTATTGTTCAAACAACACCCTTACCACCTCCAGTGCTAGGACCGCAACCACCACATCCGAGTATCACTTTTGTAAATCAAGTGGGTTTTGAGTCATCTATTTCTTGTTTGGAAGGTTGTGAGGAAGATATAGACCCTAATATTGCCTATGGGATGGATGCGCTTGAAAAAAGTCCACAACACTACATGGAGGACTATTGGGGACAAGTCAAACCCTTCCATCAAGTAGTTGCTCTTGCTTCAAGAGGCCAAAATATCAACTACACTGCTAAGAGACCACCTCTTAAATGCTATGCGTGTGGAGGTCCACATCGTGTGGCCAAGTGTCCTATTAGGCTACAAAAGAACGCCACACCAATGCAAACCGATCAAGCGAGCACATCTACAGTGCCAATACTCATGTGTAATCGATGTGGCATAGATCATTTGATTGCCCAACATCCAAATAATCCAAATGCACCAAAGATCACGCCATTAAACTTGATTGAGGTTACCGAGGAGCCATCACAAAGTACACCTGTGGTACCAGTAAACGTACTCACACAATCGATGCTCCAAAAACAAAATTATATTCTTGAGGAAAGAGACACGACATCAATTTCTTGATCTCAAAAAAAGAAGAAAACACGAAGGAAGAGATCTCAAAAAGCAGCAAAGTCAGACCCCATTTCAAAGACCAACATAGGGACTGGTGACGACCCCGTATATATGAATGACGCTGAAGAGGATTCTGATTCAAGAGAAACCATGGAGACCAAAATGACCACTAAGATAGAAACCAACAAGGAAGATCTTCATGAGCCACAATGGCCAAGATCCAAGAAGAAGATAGGAATTTATCCAAGCCCTACAAAGGAGATTGAGAGAGTCAAGCAATTAAGGAGTTTGGTAGAAGATACCTAGAACTAGCACCTAGGCAAATCCAGATTACAGACACAGTGTTCCCTATGCAACAACAAGCTCACCAAGTCCATAGACCCTTAGCCATACCTAGTGTCATCCAAGAAGAAAGTGACTTAAAGTCATGGGAAAGTGGGCGTACTCACTTCTTGATGGAAAGAATGTTTACACAGGGAGTACCTGATCCTATCGAAGAAATGGAGATCCCATCTTCTCCACATCAAGGGACTGAAACCCAAAAGGTGTCATTAAACATTGCCAAATTGATGGATTTCATGTCTTCAGAAGTTATAACCACCATCATGTCCAAACTATACAAAGACCCTGAGCTAGTCTTAGCTCTTCGAGCCTTCCTCAATGGAGAACTGAAGTTTGGGCTACCACAATTTGCACAGATGGATGGATCTTGGGACACGCCAATAGAGGAGGAACACTTAGATCCACAACCCAACCTAGATGAGAACCTTGTGGTAGAAATACCTGTTAACAAGTTGGGAGAATACTTTGAGGGTGATGAATCCAATGTGACCATACCAATGACTACTAAGGGATTAATTGTGAGGGAATCCTTGATGGTGGCGTTGGGGTTAGCATTGTGACTAAGAATTGCTGGGAAACTATGGGAAGACCTCACCTTGCGACCACAACCATAGTAGTGAAGATGGCCAAAGGGTCTATTGTTAAACCTATTGGGATGCTAGAAGACCTCAAGATCAAGGTCTTTGGACATAAAATAAGAGTTACCTTCATTGTTATGGATTTCTCCAAGCACACTATGGCATCTGAGATGATCTTAGGACGTCCTTTTATGAGGGAAGCAAAAATGGTGCATGACTGGTCTAAAAACCATGTCTACTTGCAATTCCAAGATTCTGTCATTCGAGTGGATTTTGTAAAAGATAGAGCACATCCTCTAGGAAATAGGTTTATAATTGATCATAGATCTGACACCACCGTTCACTCGGCCCCATTGCAGTATTGTTACACGTGTAAAGAGGACAGTGATGTTGGGAAGATTCTCCTTATATGGACGTACTACCTGGGATGATTGAGTCGGACAATGTGGATTGGGTCCACCTAGCACAACCATAGACACTTGGGGAAACAAGGGGACAACCTGGGTAACACCTAAGGGGGATGAAATGCCACCACTCGTACCCTTAAATATGCTAGAAGCAATGCATATATCTTTTGACAAGACTCATCCTAATATAACAAAGAAAACATACAAGTGGATCCCTAAAGTTTCTTTAGCGACCATAGCTAGTGCAAAAAAACAAAAGCATTGTAAGAAACGTCCCACTTGCTCCAATAAATGTAAGGAAACATAGCATTGGATTCCTAAATGACTATTGGAAACCCAAGGCTACTATCAAGGAAATGATCAAATCTGGGTGCCAAAACGTAGATTGTGTTCTTACATGTCATACGACCCATGTGAGCCCAATCGTGTAGCTCCAAAACGAATTGACGATCGCGGAAAGAAAAAATTCACAATGTTATGCACCCGCTCCAGAGCTAGTTTGGGTACCGAAGAAAGAACGATTTGTTCCACCTAGCTCAGGAAGGGGGGAGTCCCATGAAGCTTCTAGCTCCTCATGTAATGCATCCATAGAGGTAAAAGCTTCTCCACAACCTCCACCTACAATAGTGGACCTCCATGAAGCTACAAAGGAATCCACACCTCCTAGTGTTCAAGAATCACCTGATGAACCACTTCAAGCTCAATCCTGGAAGAGTACCTTACCACCCTTGCAACTCAATGAGGCACCTAAGGTAATAGAAAACTACTAGCAAAAATCCTCACCTTGTACCAATTGGAACAATTGGTTTTAAAGGGTGACAAGCACATGTCAAATGGTATGATCTACCCAAGGAAGGGGGGAGTGTTTGTTGACAGTCATCATTCACTCACTCCCCTCTCAACCTTCCTCCATGACCTGTCAATCTCTAAATCTTAGGTAGTGTATATATAAAGCCTTATACTCACAAAAAACAAAAATGGTAAAGAGCAAGAGCAATTAGCAAACGAGTGTGCACAATAAAAGTCAAAACATTGACCGGACCTACACATTCACATCTGGTACACTGAAACAGAAACCTATGTCATCAAACACCTTTGATCCTCATCACTCGAGTGATGGAGGGTAGGTAAGATGAGTTTAGTGCTTCTGTTTTAGAGTTTAGTGATTAGCAAAGTTCTTTTTTCCCATTGATGTGCCTCCTAGAGGTATTCTTGTGTTTCATAGTGTTTACAGGAACGTGTTGCTATGGTTAGGATTTGGACCTTCATGGAATATTTCTCTCGTTCACTCTTCAAATCAAGCGCAATCATCAACAGAAGAGGTGTTTCTAATCCGTCAGCATGGCCCCTTATCTTTTTTTCATCCATGTTTATCTGCTTTAATTGTGATTGGTAGCATAATACTTAGCGCATTTGCTTAGTATCGAACATTAAATTCAATGTAATTTTTTGTCATAATCACTTGTCTAGGTTTAAAAAGTAAGCAGTCCGACTAAGCTAGTTTGACCAAGCTAGGCGTTAGAGATCTTCTCTTAATACCATGGGGAATACCTTCCTAATAATCAATGGTTACTTAGGTTCTTAATCCGATTTAGGCAGCATTGTGTGCAATGTACTAGGGCTTTCTAGTGGGCTTAGTCCCTATTGACCTGTAGCTTAAGTATTATAAAGGGAGTTTACTAATGTGATGAGAGTGGGAAGGGTAACAGTGTTATATGACCCCCCAAAGTTACAAAATTAAAATGTTGAGTAAAAAAATAAAAAAAATCAAAGTGCCACAATGTAAAATCTTAAGCTGGAAGAGAAATCCCAGCTTGATTTGGTACTCCACTCACATGTATCACCTATGGTACTAGAGCCCTAGAGGCTCCCAGTGTGGGCGCTTTTCTTTGAAAAGCCAAAAACCCAAGGCATACAAAATAATCACGCACATCAAAATTGAATCATTGTGAAAAGACTTTGGGGGGTCAAAGAAAAGTAAATAAGTCAGGCGATGATTTCATGAGAATTTCTTTTATTGTAGCTTAACTACGAGGTCTTCTAGGTATAGCCTCTAGTCATCCTTCGAACACGAAATACTTGGCTCTCGCGATTAAACAACTTAATTGACCAGAGAAAATTGAGAAGCTTACCCATGGTATTAATAGTCAATCTTTAGTGCCTTTCGACCGTTAGATTAACGACCCCATACTTTTTTAATTTTTTATCTTTACAACTGTTTATGTGTTTGATTATATTGCAATTTAATGTTTATTGTTGACAAATGGTTTAAAATTTTGTTACCAATCAATTTGTCTATCTACAACTGGATATGCTTTTTAATTGTATATGAGAATTCAATCACTACGCCAATGTTGTTTGATTTTGTAGTGACTGAAGAAGGCTAAGGACATTCATCTCAAATGCTCTTCCACCTCGATGAACAAGCTTCAACTCAATATCTTTCGAGGACGGAATCTACATCAAGAAGGGGGGCATGTTAACCCTCACGCACATTCCTATCACCTACAACGGACGCCGTATTATTTATTTGGTAGAGTCAAGTACCGGGCTTGTTGATCCAATAGGAAAATGGTAAATTTTTTTGCCGATGAGAGGTGCACTCTAACAAGAACATTCAAGGGTTAGTTGGCTAAGTATGGGCGCCCAAGTGTGAATGGGGCGAGCTCATATAAAAGTCACCTAAACCTAAAAATCGGGTATTCTTTCATTTGTTCAATTGAAGAGTTCTCTTGCTCCATCTCCATCTTCTTCTTCTTCACCTCCTTGTGTGTGTGTGTGTGTGTGTGTGTGTGTGTGTGTGTGTGTGTGTGTGAGTGTGTGTATGCGTGAGAGAGAGAGAGAGAGTGGGTGATCGAGCATTGCGACGACGGCACGGCGGCAGTGAAGCGATTGAGCGCGGTGCAGCGCTGGCTCCTTCTTCTTCGCGGCAAGGAATCCTCCATGAAGGCGAGCGTAGGGGGGTGAGTGACACACCCTTGCTCTCTTGAGCTTGCTAGATTAGTCTAGTTGTGTGCTTGGAGCCATTTGTGGCTCGCACACATTGTATCGACAAGTCCCTTGCATTGACACGTGCAACAGATACACACACCAAACGTAACACAAGACATTTTTACCACATTCGAGATTTCAGTTAAAAAGTTATGAACGCAACTCACAAAAACAACTCCTCTATCTAAATCTTAACCTCACGCTACCTTTTCACATCTCCCCTTGTCCTAAGGTTCATTTAGGCCCACTTCATCTTCCTTTTCCATAGACAAAGTGATCAACTTACATCAAAGATTATTTCCAAGAATATAGACCTAAGGCTTGCTCCTATTCTATAGAAAGTAATCAACTTCCATAAAAAAGAATGCTTTCTTCTACAACTTGGCCTAGACAAGGTGTAACATAGAATCTCTCGATCATACATCAAATTTGTCATAAAGGCGTTGGAGAGGGGGAATGGGGGAACACAGCCGGCACAAACACAAAGGCCTCTCTATAGCTCAGGGCATTCACAGCACCCCTATCCTTTCGAAAAACACCTTCAAACACACAACTCACACTAGCAGACCACCGCCTGCTCAATTACCACTGCTCACACACTCCACAAAAACCACCACACAAGGCACACCTACTACCATTGCCTGTCTCCACCCTTACACACACTCACAACAACTCAATCTCACTCTCTCACACAACACACCGTCGGTCCAAGGGGGCACACACATCCACACAGCCGGCACCGAGGAGAACCATGAAAGCAAGAGAAAGAGAAGGGGGAAGAGGAAACAACAGCGAGAAGGGGCAACAACGGCTCGATTGCATTACACAAAGCACCTGTACAGACTCACACTACCATCACCATGGCCATTTACACAAGAGAGATACAAAGGGCTTTGACAGGCACACTCCTTTGTCCAAAAGCTCCACTTTGCAGCCTTCAAAACGGCCACCAAAAGCCAAGAAAAAACTAACAAGAAGCCCTTCATTTGATTCCTTTTTGGCCTTTATAGGGGGGAGGGGAGGGGGGGGGGGGTTAATTTGAGGAAACTGCTATCTAATTGGTCCATGGCACCCTTTTTTGGTATCTTTTGGGAAGGGGGGCACCACCTTGATCCATCTGCTCTCTTCTTCACTCTTTGCACTTTGGGGGGGGGCATTAGCGATGTCACTCTTGCCCCTTGGCATTTTTTATATTTTTTATCCTTCAATTTTTACCGTCTTTGGGCTTAGCCTTGCACTACTCAACTAGCTTGACTTTGACTTTCCCTCTCTATTCGACTTCTCCCACCTTCTCTTTGGTCCTTGGCCACCCTTTGTCCGGCTTCCATTTTGATTTGCTTCGGCCACTTGGCGGCCTCCTGGCTCACTCATCTCCCATCTCTTTGCCGCCATGGGACTCCTCCCCTAGCCTCGCAATAGCTCCCTTCAAAAACTACTTGTCCCTCTCGGGCGCGGGCATAGTCCCTTGCGGACCTGCCACATCATCAGTCGGGTCCACGGTCGCCGAGGCCGCCTCCAACTCACGCGTCACCTCGCTGCTTCGCCAGCAAAACCCGCCACGGGCGCCCCACTAGGCCGCCTACTGCCAAAGCAATGCCGCCACAGCGCCCGACTGCGCTTAACACCATAGCCAAGAGCTCCAAGCTCTCCACCTCATGCTCCTTTGAGGCCTCACGGCCCATGTGATATAGCCCGAGATCATCAGCTTTGCTACCGCATATGGGACAATGCCCACCTGCCACGTGGCGGCCTATAAGGTGATGGCCCTTGAGGTTCTCAAATTTATTTATTTTTCCCCACAAGAACCACTAATTTTTGGTACACCCTCAAGTGTTAGCCATTCTCTGCTCAGCTGGCCTATGCAGCGGCCATCAAACCCGATCGAAACCCACTGTGTTCATCTTCAAATTACCAAGGCTGTCATCCGAAGCCGCAAAAAAAGCTAAAAATCACCTGCCACTTTCCTCCTTGCATTACCTCCTGACTTCGTCCTGCCGCATCTAGCTGACCGAGTGTCTTATTGACGTGCAGTTGATTCGTGCTAGCTCCTCATGACACATACTATCACTAAGAACTTCGGCGAGGCCCAAAAGACGCCAGATGGCACATTTTCCAATGCGACCAAGTGGGCTCAGACCCGGCCCCCTAAAAATCTGCTAATGGCCATAACTTGCCATCAGAGCTCCGATTTGCGATCCAAAAAGATAGGCATGCTCCGTAACTCGAGCTCTACACATGTATGCACTGACATCATCCCGGGCCACCTGTCCCCAGCTGCCCTGTTTGTCGGGGATCTGCTACACACTCCAACTTTAAACTTTAGCATCTTGCACACCAGGGCTCCGTTTGACAAGCCGTCTAGACCGGTTTGGAAAGCACACTAAAGACCACATTCTAGCACATAAAACCCACACCTCGGGAAAAGAAGGCCACCAACCTACTTGGCTCTTTGCAGCACACTTTTGGCCTAAAAAACCGCTTCAAGCATACACCTCCGCTATCCTTTGGCTGCCTAGGGCCTTGGTACCTGCCCTAGCCTTCTGCACTGCACTCACATGCTGCCTCTGCTTGGCATAGACCATTTCCTAGCTTGGACCCAACTTTGGATGCACCATCATTGCCTACACCCTCGTTGAACATTTATGTTCAACCACACATGGCCTTATTGCACTAAAAAATTGCACACCAAAAACAGACTCTCTGTACACTGCAAAACCATCTAACATATGTACAAAACCGGCACCTACTACCCGCTTTCTTTGCTCATGCGGGTTGCCCAACCCCCTGCTTTACTTGTCACCCACCAGGGTTGAACACCTTGGATTGGTCCCTTCCATCCACCTGCAACACTCTTGTATAGTGCCACACCAAGGCACATATCCAATTGCGTATCCAAACTGCCAGCATCATGCTTCTACCACTCCAAGCACTCCTTGGCAAACTGCCCACTCGCAACAAAGCACCTTCAAGAAAACAAAATAGAGCACCTTCGTGCTCACCATCCTGCTCAATCAACACTCGCAACCTACCTGACCCGCCCTCCCATCCAGGTAAAGCTAGATTCTCGTCTAGCAGATCCTGTACCTGCTCAACTACATACTGTACAGCTACTTTGATCACCATTCCTTTCAGCCACCACTCACAGAACTCCTTACAAAGCTTGGACACCACCTTGGAATTCGCATCACCTGTCATAGAGGGCATTGACTGCATAGGAAGCACCTCTAACTTTGACTCTACATTACCCTTCTCACCCGTTATGAACTCAATTCCAGCATCGTCGAGCTCCTCTTTGTCAATTGGCCCTTCAAGGTCAATAAGCACCACCTGCTTGTCCGCTGTAATTACCTGCTCTTCTACCGTTGCATCATCAATCTCTGCCCAGGAAGAGAGAAACCCGTTCTCTATCACATCCTCTTCCATAGGTACAATTGCTCCACACCTTTTGGCAAAACCTTGCACCTATTGCACCACCATGGCATACTCTACTGCTACCTTCATCATCATGGCCATTAGCATGGCACTGCAGACCAGCTTTACCTGCTCCTCATCACCTATAGGCCTAGACTTCTCCACTTGGTCTTCACTAAGCACCTCGGCTTGCACTTCCTGCTGCTCCTCGCACATATTCACTGCCCCTCCACTCACATGTAAGAGGTTGAACTCATCATACCTAGATTGGGATGACTCGGTCTCCCAACTCATATCTGCATCCATAGAACTATCATCACTCGACACAGCCTCCACTTCGGTTTCAAGCTCGAGAATCTCCTCTGCCTTCACTGCTTCAACCTTGTCTGCAAACCGCACTCCTTGCTCTTTACCACACTTCAATGGAGCTTCAACAACTTCACTCGAACTTGGTAGCACTTCCTTTGTCCACTCTGGAACCACCTGCACTTCCTCCACAATTGGAACTACTCTAGCCGACATCTTCGGCATAGGAACCATCCTGTCTCTTTGTAGCCAAAGAACTCTTGGTTCTTCTCGCACTTGCATTTCTCTTTGCACCACCTGTGGCTTGGCTACCACCGCATCACAATGCTTTGGCATCACCACATTTGGCAAACTCTGCCTAGCTTCGCGCTTCTTTAAAATCTTTTTTGTTCGCCCTCTCGCTAGAGCTTCCACCTCTTCATACGACATTGGACCATCTATTTCCACCTTGTCTCGCACCTCCTCATGCAGGCAATCCATGAATTTACACAATTTCAAAAAACTGGCATTTTCTGCAATAGTTACCTTGATTAACTTCCCCCAAAGGGCTTCGAACTCCCACTCGAACGCTTGAAAATCTCCCTCCAAGATTTTCTTTAATCCGTCCAGCTTCCGCTTTACCTCATCTAGCTGCGCATCCGCTACGAATCTGCTTCAAAAAGCTGCCTCCAGGGCTTCGCGATCTGCTTTTTCTTCATCACCAAGGCTATCGAACCATAGCTTTGCTTTACCAATAACTAGGAGCGGGAACACCTGTACCGCACCATCTTCTCTTGATAAACCGCTTTCCAACACGAACAATCCGTAGTCTTGAAGCCAAGTTTCCGCATCTTCAACCCTAGTGAAAATGGGAAATCCCGCCCAAGCCATCACTAGCAACACCTGCTCTTCAAATGCCGCACCTTTGGCATCACCGAAATCACTACTTTGACTTCAACTAGGAGCATTAGCATACTCCTCAGTGGTGGCACCAGAAGATGGAGAGGGGGAATGGGGGAACACACCCGGCACAAACACAAAGGCCTCTCTATAGCTCAGGGCATTCACAACACCCCTATCCTCTCGAAAAAGGCCTTCAAACACACAACTCACACTAGCAGACCATCGCCTGCTCAATTACCACTGCTCACACACTCCACAAAAACCACCAGACAAGGCACACCTACTACCACTGCCTGTCTCCACCCTTACACACACTCACAACAACTCAATCTCACTCTCTCACACAACACACCGTCTGTTATAGAATTGATATTTTATTATCTATTGCAGCTGACAGGTGGCAAGAGCATCATCAGATAATGGATTATGCAGAAGGATGTTACATTTTATGTATATTTGATTATTCAAGTGCTCTTTGTGAGCTTTGGCCAATTATGTCCGGCCGGCCAGTTTGTACTCACTTTGATCATTCAAGAATCTATAAATTAAATACGTGCAAGAGGGAAATGGTCACTCTTGCACGGGGGGAGATTGCACCCGTACACAGTGTCTGTGTTGCTCTTCTCATCTCTCCTCTCTTCTCTCGCCATGCCGGCGTAGCACTCCGCTCTAGGAGGTGCGCCTGCACGTGCTCTCTCAATCGCTCTCGCTCTCTGTCTCTCTCTGTTCGTGTATCTTGCGATCATGGGACCATGTGCTAGTGCCAGGTATTCCGATTAGTCTGTTTTATGCTGTTTATTGTGTTATTTTAGGTATTTCGCAGGGCAGCCACGCACCCGTTTGTAGCAGTGTTATCAGAGCACAGGTCATCGCTCTTGGCAAGATACGGATCGTAGGAAAGGAGAACGTGACAAATTTTGGAGCTAAGTTCTTTTTTTTTAATCACTCATTTTTATTCATAACAATCTTCATGCATGTATTAAGTACCTATTGCAATAAGTACTTTACCTTGAGTTGTTACATGTGCGTTGAAAAAGATAGGTGTTTGAACAGTGGAAATCCGCAAGAGTTATAATATATTTGTATATAATCGCCAAGATATGAAGATGTCAATAGAAAAAAAGAGAAGCACAATATCATATTTTAGGTAAGCATATTAGGTTAGATATCATGGGAAATTTCAATGTTCTATGATATCATCAAACCAGCACACTAAGATTAGGATCTTGATTAACATTAACAGCATGGGAACCATACACCAAATACTTGTGGATAGTGCATTAAGGTGTTCAAAAGGGTTTACTGGCTTGATCATAACTGTAGTGGCGTTGCGAGAAAAACTGTCCAACAACAAATTAGTGCTCACCGTTCACAGATGGGGTGGATATTTGGTAATTAGAGAGAAAAAAAAAAGGAAAAGAAAAAAGAGCTGCTATGAGGCAAGATGGACCTAGGATCCTCTGTGTGTGTCGGCGTGTTGGGGCACCCTCCACCTCCGCGAGTAAGGAGGCTCACAGACGAGGAGATTGGTCGCGGCATCCTCATACTCTGTAGGTGAAATGAGAAGCTAGTCTACAACGTTGTGCAATAGAATTAGGGATTCTGGTTTAGCAATGAACGCGGAGGAAAATAGGGGAAAGGCAAGGTAACAGGTTTGGGAGAGGAGAGAGAAGGCATAAAGAGAGAGAGAGATTTCTGGCACAAAAACCAGAGAGGGATGCAAGCCCCCTATCGCCTCTACTGTCCTCTACCCTGGCCTCACCTCCAGGCCAATATTGGCTTTGTCGGATGCACGTGTTGCAGCTGGATGTATGAGCAGGGGACGACATTAACTGGCATCTGGCCTGGTGTGCGCATGCAAACTGCAGATGATCTCCCACAATGCAATACTTTGACCCCAGATTTAGATCGCCAACCCTTAGACCCGCCGCAGTCCCCTCTGCCAACCACTGGCGCACACCAACCTCGACCACTCTTTCTCTCTCTCTCTCTCTCGCAGTTTCCAGCCGCCACCGATGCCATGCAATGGCTCAACCCCACATGTCACTCTTATCCTTCTGCCTACCACACCTACAGCTTTAGGTGGGCTACATGCAGCCTTTGCTGCTGTACTGCCAAACAAGCAATTATCAGTAGTTTTTTTCTCTCTGCTCTCACAGCTGCTTATCGTGTCCATAGCCAACAATATTAGCCACCACAGGGGGACGGCCATGCTCTGTTTGAGAACCAGCACCGTCACTTTCAACTTTCTCTCTCTCTCTCTCTCTCTCTCTCTCTCTCTCTCTCTCTCTCTCTCTCTCTCTCTCTCTCTCTCTCTCTCTCTCTCTCTCTCTCTCTCTCTCTCTAGTTCTCTTCAGCCGCCATCTCTCTCTCTCCTGTGGTGACGAGCTTTCTCTCTCTCTCTGTCACATTCATAAGCCTCTCTCTATAACCGTGCCTACCCCCCCCAACTCTCGGAGTCGCAGTCATGACCCATCATCTTTTGATGGCCATGCAAGGGTGCTCACATTGCTACCTGAGATTGGTGGTAGGAGCTACAACAACCACCACAAACACACACACACCCACCGGCTCTCACACACTCTGTCAACCTCTCCCTCATGCAATATTGAGCACTCCTCCTTGCCCTTGCTCTGTGGCGCTGGCAACCCATACCCCTCAACAGTTTCTCTGGCATCATGTTTTGTCAATGGCAACCTTCAACTCCCTGCAACACTGACTGTGACACCCCATGCTCACTGCTCTAGTGAGCAAAGCGCCCTCCTGTATGAGCCCTCTCGACCCTCGACACAGCCAGCTTATGATCCTTTAAATCCAACCCGGCCTTGCCTTGCAGAGCTCTTCTTCTCGCTGATTCGTAGCAGGCCTCGAGTCCCTACTTTCAACACCCTGAGGACCCTCCTTCTCCGCAACTGGTCACACTTGGTGTGCATCTCTCTCTCAATGGAACTACTATGCTCTCATTCAGCTAGCAAGCATGAGCAAATCTCTCAATCTATTTCGCTTTCTGATGATAGCTTACAGTGGCGGGCATTGACTAAGCTCTGCAGCAGCGGATGCAATACATCCTCCGACGATGTCAGCCATCCTCAGCTTTTATTTTACCTCGTTTCATTTTGTACCTAGACACTATCTTCGATCCATAAGATTTTATGAGTTTGATCCCACACCCCTTGTAAAGACGATTCATAAAAACATTTCATTTCATTTCGCTCTCTACTACGATTCCTTAACGACTGACATACCAATAAGCATACAATAGCCTTTTGGACATCACCGGGCTGCCGAGCATACTTGGACATCGACAAGCTTCTCAACGACCAACTTCTTGTGATAACGTCTCCTATTGCCGACCATCTCGGGCATTGGGATGATCATGATGATGATGACTTCAGTCTGCCGATATTAATTTTAATCTTTTAATTCAATTTTTTCACTACACTTCATTTTATTTTGTACTCGACATTGTCTTAGATCCATGAGGATTGTACGAGTTTGACCCCATGGCTTTTAAAGACGAATAATATAATTTTTCACTTCATTTCTCTCTCTCTCTTTCCGCCCGTACCACTACTGCAGAAATGGACATTGAAGACGCTCTTCAGTGGGACTGATGTACTATTTTCTGCGACAATGCCCATTATCGAGCATTCTCAGGCATTGACATGATCATGACCCTTTTAGTCTGATGTTTTTAAGCTCTTCATTTTTACATCTTTTGCTCTACTTCATTTTAATTTTTGCACCCATATATTGGATTAGATCCACCCGGATTCTGTCCAATTTCTCTCATTATTCTAAATGTCTAGTCTCTACTCTCACACAATCAAACATATCCCCCTGTGAATGTCTCTCCTCGTGTTGGCCCACTCTAGCATAAACAACCTGAGAACTCTCATAACTCTAATGAGTGGTCTCACTCACTAAATAGACAATGCAAGTGGATTCATATCTCATAGTATATTGGACGATGCCATGCTGTGATATAGCCTTATCTTGGTACTGGTATCATGGCCTCTGCTCATATCCCTATCCCTTTACCTCCCCCCCCCCCCCCCCCCCCCCCCCCGCACCCTTAATTACGTTGCCAATACACCCCATCAACAACTACAATCTGGCTAGATAATAATATATCCACAAAGCTAACTAAAGCACAGTGAGGAACATTAACGAATGGTACAAATTTGCGATGGGTAACAACACAAATTTACGCAGCAAGTGTTTCGAACACAATGGATTATATCACACTAATTGCAGAGACTTTATTTTACTAAAGATTTTTATGGTATTCTGTCGGTACGTGGCACAATATTTTAAACACCTTTGCGATTCCTAGCAATGCTATTATCATTTTATATTCAGTTGGTTAATGCTAGCACACGTTAGTACAAAATGTTCTATGCTCATACTCCTACTGCCAGCTTGCTCAGTAACCACTTTTTGCAACTTCATCTAGTTACGACCCGGCTCTATTGCATGCTCTTTCTCAAATTCCTTGTATCGATCAACATTGTCAAAAATCCTGCATTCTTAATTAGGGACTTAAAATTTGTTACACTTCTCAAACTGTGAAGGTTTTCTGGGTTTTCTCCTTTCGAATAGCTCATTGTTACATTTTACTAGTTGTTTTACATTAGCGTTGCTCCACACCATTATGTTTTAGTTCGTTTACCACAATTTTAAGGAAATAAATGTATCTGTCTTGCTTGACCGTAACAAATGATTTTTATCATGATCTTCACTTGTTCCATTTCTCTACCTCATTTAAGGATTCACAAAAACCTATGCAGGCCATAATGCGAGGACGTCAGATAAGTAATCTCTTTGCTTTATTTTGCAAAGTCATTTTTACAACTTTTGTACTAATACCCTAACCATATTTTATCCGACTTTATGATACCCTCTTGCACCGCTAAGGTCATGCCCTCTAATTATATTGAAAGAATTTTTTGTTGGGATGATTTGTCAGTAAGCTATGCAACTACTCATGCGAGCTGAGATGCTCTGGGACAGTGCACAACCATTTGTAAGTCCTTTGGTGATATACTGCACTGTGATGTCAACAACGTAGTAAATATACTTTTTCTCATTTATGTCTTGTCTAGTCCATGGATCACATGCACACAGATTTGCCGATTTAGGCAGTGTGTCAATGCTCATCTAGTGCAGATTCGCCAATTTAGGCAGCACAACAACAAACTACAGATTCACGCTTTTTAAACAATATCCAATGCAGATTCGCCGATTTAGGCAGCATTAGTGCAGATTCGCCGGTTTAGGCAGCACGTCTTATTGGTGTAGATTCGCCGATTTAGGCAACACCAATCACAAAATCATGTTGCAGTGGCTGGCCACCACTGCAACTTGTATGATTTTGTTACCCGGGTACATAATAAAAGTGATTTGGATTTGGACTTGTGGAATTGATATTGGATTGGGATTTGGTATCTGATGGTTATTTTATCACAGTGTGTATGTGATGAGACTTGACACTATGAGATTAATGATGAGTGTGACCAATGATATCCTAATTCATCAGGGTATGACATATACTGCTTATTCTAGTGGTATGGGACACTAGAATAGGTAGTATGTGGATGACGGCATGCATAAGCTAATGTTGTTAAGTTTCATAAATTCTTCTTTTTTTATGTGATGTTTTTTGACACAACATACTAATCACTGTTTTTGACAAGTATTGTTTGCAGATTTTTATCTTCGCAACTGAGGACAGTTGCTTTCCAACGGAGAGGTATGTTATAGAATTGATATTTTATTATCTATTGCAGCTGACAGGTGGCAAGAGCATCATCAGATAATGGATTATGCAGAAGGATGTTACATTTTATGTATATTTGATTATTCAAGTGCTCTTTGTGAGCTTTGGCCAATTATGTCCGACCGGCAAGTTTGTACTCACTTTGATCATTCAAGAATCTATAAATTAAATACGTGCAAGAGGGAAATGGTCACTCTTGCACGGGGGGAGATTGCACCCAGTGTCTGCGTTGCTCTTCTCATCTCTCCTCTCTTCTCTCGCCATGCCGGCGTAGCACTCCGCTCTAGGAGGTGCGTCTGCACGTGCTCTCTCAATCGCTCTCGCTCTCTGTCTCTCTCTGTTCATGTATCTTGCAATCATGCGACCACGTGCTAGTGCCAGGTATGCCAATTAGTCTGTTTTATGCTGTTTATTGTGTTATTTTGGGTATTTCGCAGGGCAGCCACGCACCCGTTTGTAGCACCGTCGGTCCTGGGGGGCACACACATCCACACAGCCGACACCGAGGAGAACCATGAAAGCAGGAGAAAGAGAAGGGGGAAGAGGAAACAACAGCGAGAAGGGGCAACAACGGCTCAATTGCATTACACAAAGCACCTGTACAGACTCACACTGCCATCACCATGACCATTTACACAAGAGAGATACAAAGGGCTTTGATAGGCACACTCCTCTGTCCAAAAGCTCCACTTTGCAGCCTTCAAAACGGCCACCAAAAGCCGGGAAAAAACTAAGAATAAGCCCTTCATTTGATTCTTTTTTGGCCTTTATAGGGGGGGGTTTTAATTTGAGGAAACTGCTATCTAATTGGTCCATATGGCACCCTTTTTTGGTATCTTTTGGGAAGGGGGGCACCACCTTGATCCATTTGCTCTCTTCTTCACTCTTTGCACTTTGGGGGGGGGGGGTATTAGCGATGTCGCTATTGCCCCTTGCCATTTTTTATATTTTTTATCCTTCAATTTTTACCGTCTTTGGGCTTAGCCTTGCACTACTCAACTAGCTTGACTTTGACTTTCCCTCTCTATTCGACTTCTCCCGCCTTCTCTTTGGTCCTTGGCCACCCTTTGTCCGGCTTCCATTTTGATTTGCTTCAGCCACTTGGCGGCCTCCTGGCTCACTCATCTCCCATCTCTTTGCCGCCATGGGACTCCTCCCCTAGCCTCGCAATAGCGATGTCGCTATTGGGTGGGGGGAGCTCCCTTCAAAAACTACTTTTCCCTCTCGGGCGCGGGCATAGTCCCTTGCGGACCTGCCACGTCATCAGTTGGGTCCACGGTCACCGAGGCCGCCTCCACCTCACGCGTCACCTCGCTGCTTCGCCAGCAAAACCCGCCGCGGGCGCCCCACTAGGCCGCCTACTACCAAAGTAGCGCCGCCACAGCGCCCGACTGCGCTTAACACCATAGCCAAGAGCTCCAAGCTCTCCGTCTCATGCTCCTTTGAGGCCTCACAGCCCATGTGATATAGCCCAAGATCATCAGCTTCGCTATCGCATAGGTGATGGCCCTTGGGGTTCTCAAAAAAAAAATCCCCACAGGAACCACTAATTTTTGGTACACCCTCAAGTGTTAGCCATTCTTTGTTCATCTGGCCTATGCACCGGCCGTCAAACCTGACCAAAACCCACCGTGTTCATCTTCAAATTACCTGCCTTTGGCCCCTCTTTGAGATCTCCAAGGCTGTCATCCGAGGCAACAAAAAAAGCTAAAAAATCACTTGCCACTTTCCTCTTGGCATTACCTCCCGACTTCGTCCTGCCGCATCTAGGTGACCGAGTGTCCGATTGACGCGCAGTCAATTCATGCTAGCTCTTCATGACACATAGTATCACTGAGAACTTTGGCAAGGCCCAAAAGACGCCATATGGCACATTTTCCAATGTGGCCAAGTGGGCTCAAACCCGGGCCCCTAAAAATCTTCTAATGGCCATAACTTGCCATCGAGAGCTCCAATTTGCGATCCAAAAAGATAGGCATGCTCCGTAACTCAATCTCTACACATGTATGCACTGACATCAACCCGGGACACCTGTCCCCAGCTTCCCTGTCCGTCGGGGATCTGCTACACACTCCAACTTTAAACTTCAGCATCTTGCACACCGGGGCTCCGTTTGACAAGCCGTCTGGACCGGCTTGGAAAGCACACTGAAGACCACATTCTAGCACATAAAATTCACACCTCGAGCATAGAAGGCCACCAACCTGCTTGGCTCTTTGCAACACACTTTTGGCCTAAAAAATCGCTTGAAGCATACACCTCCGCTATCCTTTGGATGCCTAGGGCCTTCGTACCTTCCCTAGCCTTTTGCACTGTACTCACATGCTGCCTCTTCCTGGCATAGACATTTCCTAGCTTGTACCAACTTTGGATGCACCAGCGTTGGGCTTTGGAGCCAAAATATGCACAATTGTGCACACCCTAGGAGATGGGTATTTGCTTCTAGCTCCTTTACAATAACAAGGTTGTGGAAATGTTTGAAGGGAAGAGGTCAATCAAGCAAGGCTTCCCACTTTCCCCACTCCTCTTTGCACTTGGTTCATATCCACTTGTGATGTGACACGAGGATCGAGTTGCAAGAGGAGATATTCAAGGCCTTTCACTTCCAAGGGACAAATAATTTCTAGCAGATGATTATCTATTCTTCAAAAAAGCCAACTCCAAATGATAGTTAGAGCACTCAAGATCGTCCAAATATTTACTACTGCTTCAGGCTCTAAGTGCAACTTCAAATTAAGTCTTTTTGAAGATGAGGCCTATGGAAGGAGGAAAAAGTGCATGATAAAGTTCTTGCTCCAGGTTGGACTTTTCAAAAGCTAGGGGGAAGAGACAAAGAAAATGCAGCAAAGTCGAATCATCATTATAATGGAGGGATACCGTTAAACAAAGTGGAATCATCATTATAATGGAGGGAGACCATTAGATACTTCAAGTGCTCCATTCTACATTAGTCCCCTTGGATCTCTAAGCTAGGAGGAGGATCCTTGAATACCTTTTGGAGGGAAGTTTCTAGGCAGGTGAATAACAAAGGGATCTCCAAGTTGGCATATTTTTGGGATGATAACAACTTTTTCTTGAAGGATATGGACCAGTTGGTGGTACAACATATTTTGAATCTAAAGGTTAGTAGAGTCTCCACAATTCTGTGCAATAGATTAATACCTGCCCTCGGGTGAGAGCTCTCAACTAGAAAGCTTGACCTTGGCCCAATGACAAACAAAATTCACTTCCAAAAATGTTGACTTATAAAGAAAATTGGTTCACTCCACTCATCAAATTGTGGAGAATGAATTTTTCAAAGAAGAAGTGGCTAAAAAGTATAAACGATGTTTGTTTGGGATGTTAACTTGCCAAGCTCAACAATGAAGATATTTACTTGGAAAGTGTTATGGGGAACTATCTCAACTGGTAATAAGATTCTTGATTGAAGATTAGCACATACACCTACTTTGGGTGCAAAACATCTTCAGCGGATCCACTACATCTGTTTAAAGGTTGCCCTTCCTTGTGGGTCTTACTTCCAAAATCTACAAATGGATGCAGAGGACATAGAAAGTTCTCTTCTTTAGAAATGACTTAGTTCAAGGAGGGAGAAGATTTCAAAGGCAAACAATTTTGAGGTAGACAGATTAGCCAATATTGCTATCTAAAGCAAGTATGGAAAGCATAGAACCTTCACATTTTTTAGAGAAACCTTGTTTTAGCTCAATCATCTCTAGTACATAATAACTTGTATATGATAACCAATAGCATACTCTTCTGTAGATTGATACTAGTAACCACACTATATATAATACTCAAAATGCTTGTTAACACGCTAGTTAAGTTAGATACCATGCCATGAGTATGCTAGTTAGCAAGCCTAGTAATCTACCTAGCATATAGAGTATGGTGGTTAACACAATATGTTATGCTAGTTAACATACCTAGTATGTTGTTAAGCATGTTGAGTATGCTATTTAGCACAATGTTTATGCTATTTAGCATTCCTAGTATGCTGGCTATGTTTTTCAACATAATGATTATGCTACTTAGAATGCCTAGTAATCTACCTGGAATACAGAGTATGCTAGTTAATACCTTATGCTAGTTAACATACCTAGTATGCTCACTAGCATTTTGAACATGTTGTTTAACACAAGGTCTATGCTAGTTCGCATTCCTTGTATGTTGGGTGTGCTTTTTAGCATAATGAGTATGCTAGTTAGCATGCCTAGTAGCCTTACAAAGTATGATGGTTAACACAACTTGTATGCTAATCAACACCCTTTATGCTATTTAGCATACCTAGTATGCTCACTAGCATTATGAGGATGCTATTTAACACAAGGTTTATGCTAGTTAGCATGACTAATAACCTCCTCACATACAGAGTCTGCTAGTTAATACAATATGTATGCTAATTAACACCCTAGTAATCTTACAGGGTATGCTGCTTAACATAGTATGTATGCTAATCAACACCCTTTATGCAAGTTAGCATACCTAGTATGCTCACTAGCATGTTGAGTATCCTACTTAACACAACATGTATGCTAATTTACACCCTTTATGCTAGTTAGCATGCCTAGTAATCTACCTAGCATACATAGTATGCTAGTTAACACAATATGCATGCTAATTAATACCATTCATGACAATTAACATACCTATTATGCTCACCAGCATGCTACATATGCTGTTTAGCACAATGTTTATGCTAGTTAGCGTTCCTAGTATGAAAACTAGCATGTTGATTATGTTGTTTGACGTAATGAGTATGCTAGCTACCTTGTATAGTATGCTAACTAGCATAATGGGTATGCTTGTTAGCACATTCTATGCTTGTTAGCATACCTAGTATGCTAATCACAATGCTGGGTACGATCAATTGCATAATTTGTTGCTAATAAGCACACCTATTATTCTTATTAGCATTCAGGGTATGCTGGTCAGAATCTAATCCATGCTAGTCAGCATACTTTCTATTCTACTTAGCACACATTCTATGTAGTTTAGCATATCTCATATATTAAACAACATATTGATTATGCTTGTTAGCACAGCTAATATGCTAGTTAATTAGCATCCTAGGTATGCTGGTCAGAATATTGTCCATGCTGCTTCATACATGTTATTCTTGTTACCATTCCTAATGAGCTTGTTAGCATACCATGTATGCTAGTTAGCACACATGCTATGCTATTTACATGGCTTGTTGGCACACTGAGTATGCTAGTTAGCATACTTATTATGCTAATGAAAACACTATATATAGTAGTCAGTGCACCGTGTTACATGCATGTTAGGATGCTGAATGTGATTTTTAACACTCCAATTTGTTTTCATGAACATGGTGGATGTCCTAGGTAGCAATCTGTATATTCCTATTTGGATTCATTTATCCTAGCAAACATTTGATAAAATCAGGATATTGTAGGTTGAGCTCTTTCACAGATTCAAAGAAAAATATCAAGATTACAAGATTGACATGAGAATGTTTGAAATGTTGAAGCCATTCTTTTGCATGCGGCTGAAGAGGATAGATATATATGTTGTTGTGAATACCATGTTGTAATGTACCCAGCAATTTTAAATAAAAATTATTTCATTTACTTTGCAAAAATGTTTAAGGTTCGTATTTTGTTAATTCATAGAGAGTTTTATCGTAACAATTAGATCAAAAGTCGGACTCTAGAATTATTAATCATGGCCCTTATTCACTTGGAAACATTAAGTTGATATGGGAAACTTAAGCCTCAAGACTATATCTAAAGATAAGAGTTGACCCTTAAGAAAGAAGGAGTAATTTTAGGAAAGAGACTAATTTCAAGAAAGGAAGAGTATTTTTAGGAAAGAAGGAGTATTTTCACGAAAGAAGGAGTATTTCTAGAGAAGCAAGTAAAGTTAGTCAAGTTTAGAGATTCTTTTTTTGGAAGCCACTGCTTAACACTAATTTCCCTTGTTGTTGCAGTCTCTGTCATGATGCAAACATGTGCTCCACCATCTATATAGGAATGAAGCTGCATCCTCTTTTTTATGGGACAACATCCACCAAAGGAAGAACATTAGTTGATGGGCTACCCACCCTCAATGCCATGTTTTGCACTGCATGCACATTGCCTTTAGCTTTTGGTAACCTCGTGCTCACACTTGTAGACCATTGTCTCCTCGGTTTAGGATTCAAAGGGTTTAGGATTCAAAGCCAGCAGCTAACCAAAAGTTATATTAGCTTTTTCAAATTGGACTTGCACATCGCTTACCAAATCATATTTGGGGCAGTCATGTCCTAGCTGGAAGTCTGTTTTCTTGATCTTGTAACACCTTCTCTTCTTGCTAGTTTTTGGTTGCTGTCTACCCTCGCACACTTTCTCTTCCCTCATAGCTCTACTCTCTTGTTTGGTTTCCACTTCTCTTTCAACCCTTGCCCTTTTATTGGCCAAATCTTAGATGTCTTGCTTGTCCACTGCAATGATACCGAATTCTTCACTTACATCTTGTTTGACCGCCTTCAGTTTGACATCATCTTGACTAGGGATGCCTCTTTGTGGAAATCATGTAGGAAGCGCACCCATAGAGCCAGCCAAGCAAGTCTCAGCTTGCATTCCAATGCTTTGTACCGCACTTTTGCTTTACCGTGCATCACCAGAGAAAAAGTATACATCTTGTTGTCCTCGTTCGGCATACACACTGACAACATATACTGCTCGAAATAAGCAATCCACTCGTCTAGACTCTCTTCACCTGTGAAAATTGGACCATAACCTCGGAGACGCCATCTTCACCAATGTAAAAGCGTGTTCTTCTTCACCAAGTCAGGAGGAATCAGCAGGTGTCCTCCATGGGGCACCAAAAGATGGAGAGAGGGAAGCAGATACACACTTGGAACACACAATGTGCACCTCTCTATAGCCCAGGGTAAATGCAACACCCCTAACAACTAGTTTTCACATTCAAAACAACGCAAAATCACTTGCACATGCTTGTTTTGACACACCAATGCACAAACACACTTCACAAGAAGCTCTAGCACGTATCACACACCCAGCACCTCTATTCCATACCACTACTACACACAAACCTCTCTCTCTCTCTCTCTCTCTCTCTCTCTCTCTCTCTCTCTCTCTCTCTCTCTCTCTCTCTACTTTGCATACACGGCACTGGGTTTGGGGTTTGCACTCAACCACACCGACACAGGAAATACAAGCAAAGAATACGAGAAAAAGAAGGGAGGGGGAGCGGGGAATTGATTCCAAATGAGGGGGAAAGGTGAGCTTTTCATTACAAAATCTTACAAAGATCCCATGGCTTATAAGCATAAAGAAAAGCTCCTCTTTACTTGCTCCAAAAAACTCACTGGTAAAAATCCCCTTACAACTCTTTGAAAACTCCACTTATAGTGAGCTCTATTATTTCAAAAAACATAAAAAGATGGGTCTTCTTCACTTGTGCAGCTCTAGGAAGCCCTTTTTTTGAAATTAGAACCCATTTGACACCCATTTTAGCACTTTGGATAGGATACCAACACCTTATCTCCTTTCTCTCTCTTCACCACTTGAGAATCACTTGCTAGAGCCCCATTTGGTTGTCACGACACCGTGACAACCCTTTTGGGTCCACTTCTTTTCAATAAAAGGGTTGGCCTTTAGAGGCATGTAGGCACGGCCCCCAATAGAGCCACCACATCATCATCATCGTTGTGGACCACCATCACCCAAAGAAATGCCTAGCAGCACCATCAATTGCCACCACATCCCATCATGTGCGCACATGCAATGCCCAGGCACAACTGCCATGGCCACGGGAGCAAGAGAGCCCCCTCTTTCTCCCACTTGATCCACATATAGAGGGCACACCATAGCTCATATTCCTTGGCACTCTGCAGCCCCCTCCTTACATGTGGGCTCACTACGTGTGCCACATTGAAGCTCTAGAGAAGTTGACCCCTAATGTCTTTAAAAACTTCTCAATAATCACCACAAATGCATTAATAAATCCATTTTTTGGCCCTCCTTCCCAACCTTGCTATTTCACATGACTAGGATGTTGATTTTAAAGAAGTATGGCTACAGCTAAAACAAGGAGAGTCTCGCTCAAATTGTCGCATCAAAGATGGATATCTCATGATAGATAATTGGTTATGCATCTCTCTCTCTCTCTCTCTCTCTCTCTCTCTCTCTCTCTCTCTCCTCTCTCCCCCCCCCCCCCCCCCCCCCCCCCAAAGGTGATTACAAAAAGTAACGAACCACCTTATGCAAGACATAGAGGACAAGAACTCACTCTAAGTGTCCTCTATGTCTTGAATAATGTGGTTCATTACTTTTTGTAAGCACCTTTTGACACACACACACACACACACACACACACACACAGAGTTCTATTGGCCGACACTTTGAAAGGATACACTTAATTACATGAAAAAATTCTAGATTATCAAAAACATCAAAATTTGAAAGACCGAAGACTTTAGGATTACTACAACCTTTGTCAATACTAGACAGTCCTTGTTGGGAGTCTATCACCACAGATTTCATCACAGAAATTCCAAGGACATCACAAGGGAATGACGTGATTTGGGTCATTATAGAAAAATTTAGTAAGAAATCTCATTTCATTCTTTGTCAAAAAATCCAAGGACATCACAAGGGAATGACGTGATTTGGGTCATTATAGACAAATTTAGTAAGAAATCTCATTTCATTCTTTGTCAAAAAATGCTAAAGTCTACACAAGCTACATGGATTTTTATTCAACATATCTTTAGGCTACATGGCATGCCTTCAGAGATCATTTTTTATAGAGACTCCAAGTTTACTAGTAATTTTTGGTGTTCTTTATTTGAGAATTTGGGGACAACTTTGAAGTTATCCTCATCTTTGCATCCACAAATAGATGGTCAAATGAAATTCATAAGTCTCACTCTTCTTGATATGTTGAAAGCTTATGTTAGTGAACAACGATCACAATGGGAAACATATCTACCTTTGCTAGAGTTTGCTTACAACAACACAATACACTCGTCAATAGGAAACGCCTCAAATGAAATCATACAAGGAAGAGTGATACCCTTGCCTATCATATGCACAATGGATAAAAAATTTGTAGCTAATGAATGTGTCATACTTGAAGAAAGCCATGATTCATGTAAAAGATACTATTGAGCCGGTTCAAGAACTACAAAAGAGCCAAGCAAGCAAGCAACAAAGTTGTTTGGTCTTTAAAGAAGGTGACTATGTTGTATTAAATTCTGATAAAGATTGAAGCAAAGTTCAAATCAAACAAAGATTTTTCCAAAGCTCTTTAAAAGATACATTGGACCCTTCAAAGTGATCAATAAAATCAATGAAATATGCTATGGGTTTGAGCTTCCTCCTCATTGGAGGATACATAATGCATTTTATGTAAGCTTGTTAAAACCTTATGTGGACTAGTTTCAAAAGAAGCCATCAGTTAAGATTCTCCAAAAGTCAAAGAAACATAGCAAATTATTCAACCCGAATATATTTTATTTCACAAGGGTTGAACTAAAAGAAGTGATACTATAGTGCGTAAATTTTGCTCAAATTCAAAGATCTATCCACAACAGATGCAAAGTGGGTAGATAAAGAGTTCATGAAGGAATATCTTGACATCCTTTGACAATATGAACAAGCTTTTCAGCTAAGGACAACTAAATGAGAGCCGGTGGTCTGTCACAACTCAATTAATAACAAATCTTGTATCCTTTTGTAAGTGTTCTCTATAATCTATAGGCTCAAATGGTTTTCCTCTTTGACTTCAAGATAGGTAGAATAATGCAGTGGGTTAGAACAATGATAATGCATACTCCATCCGCGATAACTTGAAATGATGCTTATGAAATGTAGATCATGCATATCAGGGTCATACTTGCACAAGAACGGACTGATGCATTGAATTGTGGGGTAGATTTGTAAGAAATGACAGTTACAATCAATAACATGGCATGACCATGAAATATTATTCCTTGTGCATATGTGGGATGAATGCTTTGAATGCTTATATGTGTTTATAAGAATCTTAGTTTTATGTTTTGAAGATAGAATCGTGATCTACACCAGAAGAGATTTCATTTGATACCCATACTGATATTTCTTTTTGTGAACATTTTTTGAAGGAAGGAAGGTTCTCGAAGATTCTAAAAAATGCTAGAGGGTTCTAGAAGATTCTAGGAGGAGGCCTTAAATTTGAAAGCAGGCCTTAGATTTCAAAGAATGCCTTGAATTTCAAAGGAGACATTGAATTTCAAAGAAGACCTTGATTTTCAAAGGAGACCACCCCACTTATAAATACAACCTTTTCCCTTCATTTGAGCATCATCCACTTGTTGAAGTTTCACTCTATCATAAGCCTAAGAATCCTCTCCACTACGGCCATCATCTCCCTCTACATCTATCCTCAAATCCTCTCCAAGTAGACAACTCTCTCTCTCTCTCTCTCTCTCTCTCTCTCTCTCTCTCTCTCTCTCTCTCTCTCTCTCTCTCTCTCTCTCTCTCTCTAAATCTAATTTTTAAGACAGAAACCCTACAAAACAAAAAATTCAACTCTACTCTTGAAACTTCGAGCTCTTTCTCTTTGGAATCATCTTTTATGTTGTTGGTTTTTATGCATGTGCACATGACATCTTGCATGATCTACAAGTGTGAGTCTACTTAAACTCACTCTCAGGTGATTGTAACTCAATCCTAAGGTAATTGGAAAGAGCATAAATATATTTCCTTCCCGGGGGGGGGGCTACCCTCAGTCTCTATCTTTTGTTTCTCTCATGTGTTGTGATTCATATTTTGTTAAGTTCTTTAAGTATTGAGCCATGAATAAGCACTCTTAGTTGCACAAGGTGCTTACAACACCATGATGAAGCCCTTAATGGTCATTTATACATTTCTTTGATGTTTGGGCCACGCAATAATTTTTAGCAAGCATGCAATTTTTGGTTTTCCTTACACATCTATCACAATGGGAAGGAGTATCAACAAAAGCAGCTTTGTTGCACGCTCTTAGAGTAGGCAAAGCTTCACTGAGGAGGTTTTCCTTGTCGTTTGTCATCAACAAAAGCGACTTTGTTGGATGCTCTTGTAGCAGATAGAGCTTTACTTAGGAGGTTTTCCTTGGCATTTGCCAAATGTCTTATGTTCAAAATATCTCCATCAACTTTGAAATCTTGACCAGCATGATGCAAGCAAAGTCTGGTATCCCATGGAAAAATTGTATTGTTGAGGAAAGATTCTCCACCATATAAGTTTCAATGGATTTGTCATGTGATGGTGGTGGGGATCGCGGGTAATTGATCCAAGTGGGTTTCTTTTGCTACATGATGGAGTGTTGTTTCCAACTGCATACCCTCGGGACTGGGCACTACAGTGGATCTTGCTTGATTTCCATGGGTGCATTGGTGTAGAGAATAAGATATTTTGGGTGCCGATTCAGCCAAATGTCGTGCCATTTAGGATGTACTAGCGGCTTGGTTGGCAACGAGCTCCTTGAGTAATCATTTCTTAATTTGCAAAACTTGATTAGCAGAAAGGGAAGAGCCTATTGATGCCATTCTTTATTGGTATTTTCCGGTGTGAGAATGTTGACATATTGATAAAACGGAGAATCCTCTTCTCCCTTTGCATGGCTTCCTTTCAGAATTGCTCAATCTCGTCTTCTACTTGATTTTTAAGCAAGGCTTCTTTTTCAACGGTCAAATTTATTGTAGGTGTGGAAGGTCCAAATTCCTCTTGTGTGACCACACACTTAGGGATGCTTGCTTCTGTACAGAGGTGAGTGTTTCTTCAAAATTCATAAATTTTAGAGCATTTGTATCGCCCATGGCTTTCTCTTGGTTATCCTCCCGAAAAGTGTATGCTTGAGACTTGACAGCTTCTTAAGCTTTCCAAAGCTTCTCCTTGAGATGTGATATGTCCTTTTGGTAGCCGTCTTCTTTTTGCATAAATCCAATTGAGATTTCTTGACGTTTCATTTGCTCAAGCTTGACTTTCAACTCAAACTCTTTTGACCGTTTCTCTAGGGCTTTGTAAGCCTCATCAGTGTTTTGCAGTGTAACCATGGCAGGGTTGGTCCGCAGCTAGTTGAGTAGTTGATTTTTCTCTTGACAACGTGACTCTAATTGTGCTAATTGATCATTTTCTACATCAAGCTAACCTTGCACTCTTTGAGCAAACGAACTGGTATTCTGTGAGGCAGTGGTTACCTCTTTGAGATGTTGTTCTTTTTGTTGTGTTGTTGATCTCAAAGCTTCTAGTTTTTCTTCAAACTTTGTTTTCACTTGCAGTAGTTTCCTATTTGTAGTCTCCATTGCCTCAATACACGCCTCATTGAAAGATTGTGCTACTTCAAGCCATGCTGTTATGAGCTTTAGCTATTGCTGGAAGTGATGGCACGGGTGGTGTCGAGCATAGAATTCCTCTTTCATCCTATCCATATCTTCATGGACATATCTCGCATATTTGTCTATGTCCTCCAAGTCTTCAAGTTGTCTAGAAGTGCTAGCTTCATGTTGATGTGATGGTCCAGTTGTCTCTTCTGCTAGTATCTCTTGTTCGGACATCTCTGGAATCTCTGTTCTTAAAATTCATCATGTTGAGTGTTGGGATCCTCTTGTAGAGGCTGCTTTCTAGGCATCGTAGTGGTGTGTACTTCTTCCTACTTTTCTTTAGGCATTTCTTCCAAATTTTCTTTAGGCACTTCATCCAACTTTTCTTCTGCTGGTTGTGCCACTTCAGCAGTGTATGCCTTCGCTTGCTCCGTCTGAGACTCTTCTCCTCATAGATTAAGTTCAACCTAGCCAAAGTGTCATCATCCTAGTGGTACATGGAATTTTTTGAGCAGATCTTGATTTGCTTTTGTTGGGGTTGCCACTTTTTTGCAAAGTCTCCTTTTAGCCCTTGTTAGAGCTCAAATGCACCTGCTTCCCTTTCTATTCTTTTCTCTTTTTGTGTTGGATCTTTGACTTGTATTGTGGGGTGTGGTTTTTTCTTGGTATCTTGTTCTTCCATTTTGATCTTGCCCTTTTTCCTTTTTCTTTTCTCCAGAGGGTCTTCATCTTCTTCCTGTTGATCTTTATTAGTGGTTGATGCCGTTGATACAGTGGTCGTGTTTGCTTTTGGTTCTGCTTCAAGGACTTTGATAAGTCTTCGTCATAGTCTTGTAGCAAGTGGTGGTGCTTTGGGAGGTTACTCTTCTTCATCTGCATCCATATTGGTTGCCAACCATATATTTTTCTCTAGGGATGGTGGTAGGTGATCCAATTGGACAATAGCATGATATGCTATCCTGGTGAGTACTTCTAGATTCCCCAAAAATGATATTTTTTCGGGCTTCTTTACATGTGTTAGAGTGGTGTGGATGTATTGGGCATGGTTCACATCTGTAGACCCTTCTTTCTTCCATGCTTGTGTAAAGGTTGATGCCACTGCGTGATTAGGGCAAGTGTAGTAGGGTGGCCTCTTTGCAGTGAAATGGAAGTGTTGGTGGTAAAGCCAAAGTACTTGCTATTTTCCCTTTTGCTTGAGATCCCCAAATGATGCTAATTTATGAGTGAAAGTGGCTGTAGTAGCCAATTGGTGTCTTTGATTAGCTTTTCCCCCTTGGGCATCTTCAAGGCATCAGTTATATGTTCCTCATCGTGCCATCCCAATGGGACCTCTTTGGAGCCTTTTTGGCCAAAAAATCACATCAAGCATACATTTCCACCGCCCTTTGCCTACCCAGGACCTTTGTATACCCTCTTTAGCACTTTACAATGCCGTTGTGTATACCCTTGGCATTGCTTGGCACCACTTCTATGCTCAACCAACTTTGGTTGCACCAACGTCAAGAACAACCTCAGGTGGTGGAGACTCAATCACATTAGCTCCTTGATATTCACATTACTCTTAGGAGGGTCATATTTGATAATCGATTTACCCTTTTCATGTTGCAAAATAAAAAAATCTTTCTTCAAATGACATTTCTTGTGGTAATGATAGAATTCTACATTGCGCATGTCTAGTACTCTTTCTACGAGTATTATTACGATCTTGTAACCATTAGTGACTATGACTATGACCTCTTTGCCTTTGACGATCATCACTAGCCGTGTATGCATTGCCATGCCCACTAGTATCAGGAGACTGAAGTATATTCTCTTTTGTGAGCAAAGCATTGGTAACATTAATGAAAACAATATTGTCTTTAGGGGTGGAGTTAATAGTAGTAGGATTAAACATATTCCGTGATGCAGGCAAAGAACATATCAAGAAAATATCTTTCATTTCATCATTGAAATTGAATCCCTTACATGTAAGCTGGAAAACAAGTTGTTGAACTTATTCAAGTGTGAACTAACACTATTTTCGTCTTTCATATTCAAATGTATGAGCTTTTTCATAATAAAAAGCTTATTTGAGGCACTCTTGACATCCCAAGAAGAGTATAACAACTCCCATAGTTCCTTTGTAGTAGTATTGTCCATAATCATAAAGAAAATAAACTCACCAAGGTGCAAGCAAATGGTTTCCATAGCACAAGCATCAAGCTCCTCCCATTGATCATCTATACACTCTTTCAATGGTGTTGCAAGACCCTTATTGACCAAGACATTAAGTATACGCTCCTTCCATATCCTGAAGTTTGTGCCATCAAAATTCTTGATATAGTACTCTTCTTTTTTAGAAGGTCAAGCCATAATTGACAAGAGAGTCATACTAAGAATTTATGGTGAATTTTTTGCAAAAAATTTTGGCAAAGTCTCCTCTATATAGATCAATGTGTAAAATATAAAAGAGTGGTGACAAGGCATCAACTAGCATATACTACCCAAAAACACTATTGGAAGGCTAAAAACTTTGCATTAAAGCACCTACACATCTCCATACATATCCTATGGTGTGGCCACAAATAGGGAGATCCACAAAATATATAAAACAACATGGTACAAGCAATAAAATCTATACATTTGTATACCTAAGAGACTATATACACACATAATTCAAATCTAGACTAATTCGAGAGAGATAGATAATGAGATAGAGCATGAGAACACAAGCAAGAGCACCTCCTAGAGTGGAATGCTCCCTCAATAGAGAGAGGATAGGTGAGAAGGGACAAGAGGAACACAAGGCACTAGGTAAAATCTCCCCTGGTGCAAGGGTGCATTTTTCTCCTGCACGTATTTACTTATAGATTGCTTGAATGCTCAAATAATTTCAAATTACCCATCTGGACATAAAATGGCCATTGCTCATAAAGAGCACTTTAATAATGAAATATCCACAAAGTTGCTATCCTTTTGCATAGTCAATATTTTTTGTTCATTCCAATAAATAAATATTTATCAATTTTCATTACATATCTTTTTGTTAGAAAAGTGATTGTCCTTAGTTTCTATGTTATTAATGTACAAATCATGCTTGTAAAAAACAATGGTTAAAATTATGTGTAAAATTTATCATGTGTAAAAATAAAAAGTCATGAACTTAAACAAACAAATTTTCTTGTGCCTAGTCTCACCCACATACTACATATTCTAGTGTCCCATACCATAAGAATAAGCAGTATATATTATATCTTGATGTATTAGGATATCACTTGTCACGATCATAGCGCAATAATTAATTTCCATTTATTCCAATTTCAATTCAATAAACATTGTAAACATTACATGATCACAAAACAAATCCAAATCCAAATCTCTTCCATTATATACTCGGCTAAGGAAATAACACTAGGGGCAATGGTTCAGCAACTATAGCTTGATTTTGCAATTGGTATTGCCTACGTAGGCAAATCAATAGAGATTGATTGTGCTACCTAAATTGACAAATTTGCATTGATATTGTTTAAACTAGTGAATCTATTTTTTATTGATGTGCTTCCTAAATTGAAAAATCTACATCATGCTGCCGAAATTGGTGGCTCTACACGCATAATTGGTGTTTCTTAAATCAATGAATCTACACCAAGATGAGCATTTACACACTATCTTAATCAGTAAACTTTGTTTGCAAGTGAACAATGGACTAGCTAAGGCATAAAAGACAAAACATTTACAACTTGTTTGACACCAAATTGGAGTGCGTTTGAGTAGCAAACTATTTACAAATTGTTGTCCATTATCTCAAAGCAAGCCATCTTAGTTGAGTCTCTTTACATGTGCTTTGTCTTTGAATTCAATCAATAGCCTGGTGAGTGTGGCATGATCTTATACGAGAGAGTTAGTATGTTGAAAGAACCTAGTATTGTCAATTACAAGCTAGGTTTGTAGGTGAGGTTGAAGTGGTGAAGGTAGAGGAGATCCCCAATCTTGAGACAGAAGAAGAAGTGGAAACAGAGGATGGTAGTTCTATGGATGCCCATACAACATAGGAAGCTGATTCGTCCTACTAAAGGTATGAGGAATTTGATCTCTTGCATGTGGATAAATATGTGAAAGATGTATTTGAGGAGAAGGAAGAAGTTCAAACCGATGTGCTAGGTAAAAGCCAATAAGAGGAGCCCGAGCCTATAGGAGAAGACATGCAGGTGAAAATGCTATGGGGTGCCATGTTGATGGTTTTTCTTGTAAAATTTAACTACAAAATGTGCCAGAGTGATGCAGTAGCTATGGAGTTCTGCCATAAAAGATAGAGCAGTCTCAACTATAGAGGAGGAGCACGTGCTTGAAGAGCATGCATATGAAGTCAACAAGGCAGACGTTTTGATTGACCTTGATGGGCCGATTGATGAGGAAGGTCTTGATGATGTTGGGATTGAGTGCATTATAGATGTGGAAGTAAGTGTGGAACAAGAGATGGAAGAGTGTCTAGTGCAACAGATATTCTCAATGGTGCATGAAGAAGAATCTCAAGCGGGAGCTTTGTCCAAGATTTTAAAGGAGGTACGCTCAAGGGTCATCATTCAGTACCCCCCTATATAATGTGCGTTTGCGGGATATTAAAAAAAACCCCTCTTTTAACATGTCTGAGTGAATAAAATGACCCCTTATTTTAGGACTTATTTTCAAGATTGAATATAAAAACCCCTTATTTTAATGTATCTCTATTAAATTGCCTAAATTTTTTGCATTTCAAAACCCCTCCTTTTGAACTCACGTTATACATTAACATGATTACATGGTGCACCCCCTGAGGAGGTACGTGAGTCGTGGTTGAAAGGTATGCTTGTGATTGCAGTGGTGCAATGTATTATTTGTCAGGTATGGGGTTCTCTTGATGAGATCTCCACTTTACATGATTGGGAGGGAGGGTCAGATAAAGTTTTGGTAGAGTCAAATATGCATGTTAAACAAGATGGTATGTATAGTGGTGATCTTTTTGAAGCACGACAAACACAATGTGATTCTTGGAGGAGTGTAAAACTGCTATGTGCTTGTTGTGTGCATAGATGGTGAGGCGGTCCGGGGTGACAAGAGAGGCGACCTCTAAACACCCCTCAAGGCTCCCGTGCTGCTCAATTGGGGCTGGGGCAACCACAAGCACAACAAAACAACCAGTCCACAGCCAAACCCAAACAAGATAGGGGCACCACCTAGTTATGGTATGCGAACTAGGACGCAAGAGAGATTTTGGCACAACCAAGAAGATGCACCACACAACACACACAAGCAACCTCACACCAAGACACGCACAAAATGGACCAGAGAGAGCTAGAGCAAAGGGAAGAGAGAGAGGAATGGATCTTGCGTAATACCTTATTTGTGACTTGCAAATGGATATGGTTCGTTATGATGCTATCGTAGAACTTGTACAAAACTCACTCAATGCTTAGTGATTGCTAAACATTGCCAAAACACACACACACTGTCTTAGGGTGTGGGAGACCTCTCACCACAATACCCTCTTACAATGGACACAAAACTGGCAATGAAAAACACACTAAAACACTTTCTAAAATCAAGATCAACCGATAAAAACTCAAATACACAAGTCACCTTGAATTCACCAAACCGTATTGCACAAATGGAAGGACGAAGATTTGAACGTCGAATCACGCCTTTGATGCACCAAACCTCAATTTATTGATGATGAAGGAGCATATACAATAGTGGTTTTGAGATTTGAGGAACTCACGCTCTCTCACTTGCAATGTGTAGCTTGAAGGCTTCTCTCACACCAAGAGTGAATCTCACAAGTGGTTGCTACACCTAAGTCTCTCCTCACGCATAGAGTGTTGGGGTGCTATGTGAGATGTTGGAGGTTGTTTTACAAGAAGGAGAGGGGCCTATTTATATGTTGGAGACCCCTCATTAAGATTATTGGAAATCCTAATTTACAAGCTAACAAATCAGGATTATGATTTTTTTGAATATCAAAACATTGTGGGCCTTCTTTGTCTGCTTGAGTCATGGGTGTGGGCTCAAAAGAGAGCATTATTGATGGTAGATAAGGTGAAAGTAAGTAAGGAGAGAGAGAGAGAGAGAGAGAGTTACTTTGTACATGTCTTGAGGTGAGGTGTCTTTTATGGTTAGGTCAATGCTATTTTGTGTTAGTATGTTAGTGGTTAGTGTTAGTAATCACTAGAAAGTTAATGATATATTTACAATGGGTAGAATGGGGTGGATTTGATGAAGGAAGAGGGGTGAATTAAAAGAGAATCATTGAGATGGTGAAGCTTTGAAGAAGCTTGAACTCACCCTTGTGTAGATTGTGGAAAAAATGACCGTTGGTCTTCTTCTTCTTCTTCGCTTCTTTACGCCGCCGCCACGGTTGACCACCACGATGAAAAGAGGATTTGTTGATGAAAAATCCTCAATTTGCAGAAGTTATCATGGTTAAGATGCTGAATTTTAGATATTTTTAGGAGAGGTAAATGAAATTGTCACATAGAAGCAATAGAGAGAGACATGGAGAGGGTGTATGTATGTAGAGGTTCATAAAAGAACTATAGGGATGAGAGAGAAGGGTAATGGTGAAGAGGGTGGGAGAATCCATGGAAATTGCAGGTTTGAGTGAGGGAAGGAGAGGGAGGGATGTGTAAGAGTGAGTAGGTGTGTGGAAGGGTGAGAGAAGACTAAGGGCTACTTGTGAGAAAAGTGGGCAGACTGGGGTCCACTCAAAAAATCATAACTCACCGTTGGTAGCTCCAAAAACCATGAAAAAATTTGAGGTGATTATTCAGAGAGTAGGCTACATTCTCTCTTTTGACCACTGCTCAATTCGGAGTGGAGATAGGTGCCAAAATTCTCACCAAAAAGCCTGCTTTTTATGCCTGCAAAAGTCTTTTAGTGGCCCCCTCCTTTGTTGAATTTGTACAATGCATCCAAGAGTGAGCCCCTCCTTTGTCATATTATAATACAAAGCATCCAAGTTGCCCTTGACCCATGCATGGAGGAGGATTATTGGTGAATAAAGAAATATATACATGGTGGGACTAGTGTGTGGACTATTCATGGACTTTAGCTCAATGAGCACATGGTGTTAGAATAATGAGTAAAAATAATAATAAAAATATGGAGCAGTTATGGATATGGAAAGATAATGGAATCATATGATATGGTCCCTCCTTGAATTATTTTGGGTGAAAGAGGAAAAGGTATGCAAGTAAATAATATAATAAAAGTAACCAATGAGTAGAAATCAATTTTTTGTTTTCACGAGGGTGAGGGTAAAAATGTGGGAGTGATTTGTATAAAGGAAAAATATGAGGTTAGAGTATGTACATATTGGCAAAAAATATAATTATGGTGTAAGAGAATGAAAGAAGGTGTACATAGGTTTAATAAAACACACCCTAAGTAGAAATATTTAAATAAAATACCAAAATAATTATAAAAAATCCCTATATTTAGGCCATATATACAATGAAATATTTACACACAAAGAGGCCATAATATACTTTTATTTTTTTTATTTTTTTTATTTTTTTGGCTCAACTAGCCCAGTGACTAGTTAGCTGAGGGTTTTTAAGAAGATATGGGAAAAGCCCCTAACTCACACACGCCTATGTACAGTGTAATGGTAGGGATAGCCATAGTGTTTGGGTGAATTTGGTAGGGTGGAGTAACTTACTATGGCAATTATGGAGAGACGAAAAACGGCTATCAATGGATACATGCTTGGGTAAAGCACTATTGTTGCTAATGGATGGGAGAGAGCACATCCAGGTGTTTGATCCAAGAGGCCATGCTGTATAGGGGGTTGGGCAACCCACTTGAGTCTTACCATACATCGAGCAACATTTTTCAAGTAAACCAGAATCCTAGCAAATATTTCTATGACATGGGCTCATGTTGTCCTATATGTAGTAGTTTGAGTTGGGAAACTTCTCTACTTAGCATTACTAGAGCCCCATCCTCAACATCAAGGATGAAGTAGAGGGGAATGTGCCACCTAGTATGAAGTAGAGGGGAGTGTGCCACCTACTAGGGACCATGTCATTGAACATGCCACAAAATACTCAAGTGCCAATAATAATATCTCTCTAAGTTTAATACTTCATATGCATATGCAATAGACATGCAAGATCTATACATCTCACTAAAAGAATATGTTGGGCATATCCTCCTACAAGAGGACTCCAAGAGACTTTTTTGAGCAAGAAACTCACTTAAAACCTGGTTAAAACAACCCCAAGCTTCCTTGCCATAGCCATGTTGGGCATAAATTGCAATCAATGCATTTCAAGAGGCAACATTTCGCATAGAAAGATCATCAAGAACCAAGGAACATGTTGCATATGTCCTGTTTGTCATCTCTTGCAATTAATGTGTTGTTTGCAAGATATGGTGTAGGCCTATCAAGAGCTTTTTGTGCTTAATGAAGACATCGTATCTGGCATATAGATCAAACAAAACCACAAGAACAACAACTTTCTCCTTAAAACCCTGAGAATCAATTTCAAGTGATGACATTTCAAGGAAGAAGCCCATGAAGAACCTCTTTGGCTTTCATAAGGCTATCACATTTGAACCCTAAACTCAACAATGTGTTCCCTAAACAGGCATCTTTTTAAAGTAGCCCACACTTGTAAAGCTTAATCTGGTCAAAAAAGAAAAAAATCTTTCTTTCGACTCCTCACAAAGTTCAAGGTATGCTTGTTAGCCTAGAGCATGTTACCTCTTAATAATTATATCGCTTCATCATCACATCACTGATTTCTATCCTCTTTTGAATTGATTTGTTGATAAGAAAGAGGCTTTAAAATATCTTCCGGAGGTAGACAGATTTGAAAAATCTTCATATGAAGTTCCTCACGCAAAACATTTTTGAAGCGAACCGGAACAGACCAGCCATAGGTACTCTTGGCATTTTGTGTAAGATCGAGATGTATAGCCAAATATGGAGAGTAATAATGTGTTCAAAGAACATTACCCATAACGTCAAATCACGGTGAGCACACAACTAAGTAAAGTGAAGCCCATCCAAGAGCATCAATAATTGAGTGCATATCCCAGTAACATCCACAAGAAGTTTTGGACAAATTCTCACAATAATTCCCACATTGTGACTTAACTCAACATCATGAGCATCTGTGAGGGAGGCACCGCATGCCTAGCTCGGTACAATTGGGGGCAGGGGACCGCCGGCCCGGTGGGGGGGCCGGTGGTCCCCTGCCCCCAATCATACCTAGCTAGGTATCGGGTGCCTCTCGAGCACAAGCTCATGATGTTATTCATCGTATGAAAAACACTGGAAAAGACTCCGTTTTCCTACATGAGAAAATTTCTAAATCTTCTTGTGATCAAAATGCGCACACAAAGCCCAAAAGAAAAGAGAGACTTTAGGCTCCTTACTAAAGTTTCTCATCTTCCCCTCATTTTCTCATCTTCTCGATCTCCCATCAACTCCCAGCATTTGACGGTCCTCAACTCCAACAGCCTACTGATTGTCCGCGTGCATGCAGATGGTGTTCCTGCTCTTTAGTGATGTTTTTGTCAGCAGTGCACCATGCAACGGTGTTGCTAGATCTAGGGCTGCTCTTTAGTGATATTTTTGTCAACAATGCGCCATGCAAGGGTGTTGCTAGACAAATAAAGCTCCTTGATTGTCCGCGCACACGCGGACGATCATGCTGCTTTACTTGACGCGATGGTTTCACCACACAAAACTTCCTTAGCAACTTTGTTCTTGAGAGAAAAAAAAATACTTTTATTCTATTAATTTATGAAATTACTCCACTCTTTGCCAATGTGCCATAGTGATGCCAAGGCTTTTCAATGCCTTTAAATTGAACCTAGTAGGGGATTGTCTTCACTCAATATGAGCTACTCCAACCACTCGACCTTCATTGGACGTTGTGAAGGTTGTCGTCCTTGCCTTGTAGAAAAAAAGAAACATTGCTCTCACCTCGTCCACTTGGCTTGATCTATCAAGGAGCACATGGACATGCTCTGAGTTCTCTATGCTATGCTACTGCCAAAACTTGCACATCATGCCATACAAGATAGAGTTTCATCTCACTCTTCTTGTTGTGGCGTTATTAGCCTATCCACCCTCCCTGCCTTGAGCATCAATAATCACACACCCGTTGCCTTCCTTTACAGAATCACAAGGCATCGCGAGAGATTCCTCATAAAAATAACGATTTGCAAAATTGTGTGCACATGCTAGATTGTACAAAAATTATAATATATCAAGAGTATTTATGACTAAAATGCTCAATTTTTGTCCATGAAAATCAATTTCTGATAAATCAGAGATTTTTCAATATCATACAAAATCAATTATAGAATTTGCAAAATATGAAAAAAGGGGAAGGTAGGAGCCTCCAATTCATCCGCACATACGTAGATAATCAACGAGCTCCTAGTCCCCTTGTTTCATATTCTGGGAGGAGCCCCTTGATCATCTACATGCACACGGATGATCGAGGAGCTCTTGCTCCCTTTTTTTTCATATCTTAGTAGGAGCCCTTCGATCATCCACGCGCATGCAGATGATTGAGGAGCCCCCCTTTCCCCACTTTTGTCCATAATTTGGAATATTTTGATGATAAATACATTATATTTGACTCAATTGATGATAACTACACCAAATCTTAATGATATTTATTTTTACTTTGACTATTAGATAATGGTAAAAAAAGTGGGAGATAGACCCCTCAATAGAATAATATATTACACCTCTCAAAAGTTTCATGATGACCAATCAAAATTTTCTTAATCTTGGAGTCATTTCTTATCTTTTGGAAGTTATAGTCATTCCTTATCCTTGATGGATCTTCTAGTCCTCTTCACTAGTGCTCCAAGAGTCCCGCATACTACAAATAAGTGGTGAATCAAAAAGTTTGATTTTGGTAAGGAGGAAGGATGATCTCCTTGAGAGAATGATCTTTTAAAGATTTATATTCTTGCACATAGAAATATGAATGCTTCACAAGATCTCAATATTCTATAGAGGTCAAGGATAAAAGGATTTATTCTGAGGCCATTTTATTGGCCATCTTTCCAATGTTGAAAATTCCCCAAACCCCATTGATTTTAGAGAGACAACAAATATCCCCAGCAAATTCAAGCCACTTGGAGCAATTAGAATCTCCTCCCCAACGAAACCTTATGGCCAAAGATAATGACTTTTTGATTTGGTACTTGGTTGGTTCCCAATAGGAAACCAAAACAAAAGAGAAATGACAAAAAGGTAACTATTGATCACAAAACTTTGGAAGAAAGTGGGTTGGTATTCTCTCTAGCAAAAATATTTTCTTCTTAATTTCTCAATGACCCACTCTCATCTTTTTGCAAAGGTAACCTTGAAGCCAAGGGGATCCCTAAAATCGTGCATCATGTACTACCATTGGGAGTAGCAAGTCCTGTAGTGGTTGATTATTGATTCACTTGACCATTCAAAATTACAAGAATTCCCATAAGTGTTCAATAGAAAAATTACAATTTTTTATCAATGAGTTGGTATCATCAGCAAATTGTTGAAGGCATAAATTCTTATATGATCTAGGAATCTATATAGTGCATTCAAAGAAATTGCATAGAGTAAAGGACCAAAAGACAACCTTGTCTGATATGATGTACATGAGCATACATTCCCACAAGCAAATACATGCATGCATGTTACATGGATTGTTTGGCGATTGAAGAAATGCACAATCTAATGTAAACTTTTTGCATGTCACACTAATAGTGTAAGATATCATTAGTGTAATACGAGCATTAAAAAGCTCAAAAATAATGTTTCAATTGTGAGAGCGGATTTTTTGAGATGGGACTCAACTCAAGGCTCCTACCAGACAACCACTCCGTGAGACCCTACACACGCATATTTCTTAGGGCACCACCCTCTTTTATGAAGAAAGAAGGAAACCATATACAACACACACACACACACACACACTCACACCTTCCTTATGTGCTTCAACACAAAATGCCCTTCAACCATTCAACACACACTCCTTAAGCAATCCCTTTGAACGCTGCCCAAACTCACATGCAAAGATTGACCTTCACCATATTAGTGCTCATATACTTCTAAGAAAAGCAATCACAAAACCTCAAAACTCAAAACACCACAATGCACAAATACTTGACAACTCCTTTCCTTTCCCAAAAGAAGAGACTACTTACACACATAAGGCGGCATGCATAGAGAGCTCTTCTCCATCTATGCAGCCCCAAGACTTACTTACACACAACATAAGGAGAGAATCCAAGCAAATAGACACCATGGTGCACAAAAAATTTCTCAACAAACAAGCAACCCAATGAGCACAAAATATGAGAAGCTGCCAAGATAGGCTTACCAATTTTACATGCGTTTAGAGCAAAAGTGTGACGACGACACCCCAATTGCAACAATTTGTTGATCAAACCATGAGATAGATCATTGAACTTGATACCCTTGCTCTCATATAGAATCTACAATCCTTATTTAGGGATGAGTATGATAAGAGAAATGTTTGCAAGAGAATGGTAGCAATAGCATATTGATGCTCTCTCTATGGTGCCGCTTATGATAGCGAGCTTAGGAAATGGATAGGGAGACAAGAGGAGAGAGACATTAGGGCTTCCCTAACCTTAGAGGAGCTTATTTGCATCAATGGAGTAGGTGTGTGTGTTTTTGTGCTTGCCAAAGGGCCTTTTTATAGTTGTACAAGACCTTGGGTTAGGTTAAACTTGACTAGGGTAGGTAATTAACCATAGTTAGGTTCCCTTTTGACCATTCCTTCAATTATGCAAATAAGGGACTTATTTTTTTATTAAAAATATCCTTTTAGGTCGTGGAGGCTCCATAAGGGTTGATAATGTATGTGGGCCCCACCATGATGTCCCTCCAGTGGCTCCTGCAGAGTGTCCCCATCCTGTTTGTTGTGTCTCTAGAAGCATCTTCCACATGCAAGTGGTTTTCAACTCTCCATTGGTATTTTAGAATGTTGGAGAAGTCAAGAAAACTTTTCACCTTTGTGGTTTACCTGATTGTAACTTTGACCTGCAGTAACAGTGTCCGCAGCACCTTGTTTTCACCATAACTTTCAGCCTGTAACTCAAAATTGGGTGCTGTAAAAGGCAAAGTTGACCTTCTCAAAGTGTTTAAGATAATTTTGGAGTGTTCCTCAAGTATACCCACGAGCTAAGGCGTTCAAGATGCATCCAAAACACCTTTTGAACCAAGTCTCCTTGTAGGGGCCCCTTTAGCATGCATCCAAGGTGTAGCATGCTTTTTCAAAAGAGAATCCACCTTAAACAAATGAGGTAGGCTCCAATAAAGTTTGATTTATTGGGGATATACATTATATTTAAGATTTGTTGACCAACACAAGTAAATGATCCAAGACTTGGGTCACATAGTGGTGGGGAAGGGAAGGCCTACAAGGTTAACCCTACCCTTGAGAGAAGATGGGTAAGATAAGTGCCCATAAATTATTTATTTACAAATTATGGGATGTAGATAGCTATTTAAATTAGTAAAGGTAATTAGTTAAAAAAATGTGCAGTAAAAAAACTAGGAGAGTAGAATTAAGTTTACTATTTACATTTAACATGAAGAGAGAAATATGATGTAAATGAATAAAGATCTGAGAAGGGTAAGGTGTTTGTATGGAAAAAGGCTATTACGGAAAGAGAGAATGAACACTAGGTTAAAACTTTGATAAAAAATATATACATTTAAGTAGAAATGTAGTGCAAATGCAAGGTTACCATTTAACGCTACTCATATTAGCCCTCCCCCTTCATCTAGGATCATTCATGCTCCTAGATGAAACAAAAGAGTTTTTTCTTTCTTCTTCTTTTTTTTCCTTTTTTTCTTTTCTTTCTTTTTTTTTCTTCTTTTTTTTCTTTTTTTTCTTTTTTTCTAAAAAAAGGAGGAGTGATATACACTCTTTTACTCCATTAGACCTGCTTTTCATTACCTCAATCCCATAAATCGGAGATGGGAGGGTTTCCTTGGGTGTGTTGAGATTCCAAGGCTGGTTCTTCTTTGCACATCAAAGCTTTAAAAATAGGAGGAGCATTTGCCAAGCCGAAGGGAGCCATGCCAATTTGGAGCTTAGACGATGTAGGTAGATGACTTCCTATCAACGGATTGATACGTTGAAAGTAGGGCTTTAATCTCCATCCATTGACTCTGATCTTGTGGAGTTTTCCTGATAAATCTGCTAATCTGTAACTACCATTCCCAAACTTTGTTTTTATCATGAAAGGTCCCTCCCATCTTTGCAAAAACTTTTTGTCAAGTCGAGTATCAAGTCGGTTATCATAGCGAAGAACCAACATACCTTCCTTGGATCATTTCCCCTTGAGCTTCTTGTTGATTTTGTCTCTTTGGCTTGTGGCTTGGGCAATGTAAAAGTCGATGGACTCTTCTCTATCAAGCTCAAGTCGTTGAAGATCTAAAATTCTTTCCTGCAAAGCTTCTTTTGGCCTCTTTGCTCCCCGTGAGAGAATATGTAGGCTTGCAATCTCCACCTCAATAGGAAGGAGTGCCTCCTGTCCATATACCAAATGAAAAGGAGTGAATTGAGTGGATACCTTGAAAGATGTTCTGTATGCCCATAGAGCTGCGGTCAAATGACGATCCCAGTCGTTTGGTCGATCTGCAACCTGCTTAGAAATGATCTTACATATCATTCCATTCACCTTTTCAACCAAACCATTGCACTGAGGGTAGTAAGGTGTAGAATGCAAATGTTTGACTTTTAACTTTGCCAAAAGATTATCTAGGAGCTCTTCTCTAAACCATGGACCACGATCTGACAAAATCTCTAATGGTGTGCCGAATCTACTGCATATGTGATCAAAGATAAATTTTGATACCTCCTCGGCTGTAATTCGTGTTGTACTTGCTGCCTCCGCCCATCGTGTCATGTAATCTACTCCCACAATGATGAAGACCTTCCCGGTAGATGTGCGAGGTAAGGGGCCTATTGCATCCACACCCCACTTCTCAAAAGGACCATACGAAATTATTGGAACTCGATGTTAAGTATGGAGCCTGATTTACCCTTGTAATTTTCTGTGGTAAAAGCGCACATTTGTAAGGCCCCCATTATGAGGAGAAGCCATCGTGCGTGAAGGAAAATCACTCACCGGAAACCAAAATTTTCACGGACAAGAATCAGGGGCAACTTTAAAGGCCTCGGGGGCGGAGGCCCCCGAGACTTTTTTTCGCCGGAATATTCCTTTTCGCCGGAATATTATGGCCGGACGGCGGTCGGAAAGTGGTCGGAAACAAACCGGTCGGTTGGCCGGTGGCCGGTAGTCAATGGCCAATGGCCGGTGGTCGGAAGTCAATGGCCGGTGGCCAAATTCAAAAGCGGACTTGTCTTCTCAAGGGCGGCCACACATGGGTGGATTGGAGGGTCCGATTTGGACTTATTCCCACAAGGGCGGCTACACATGGCTGTCTCTCATAAGAGAGGGCAGCCCTTTTGGCCTATAAAAGGAGGTCATTTCTACACACATTTCATAGTGTGAAGTTGATGCAACAAGGTGAGTGTGAGGTGGTGAGAGTGAAGCAAGGCGGGAGCTCCATTAAGGGTATAATCCCTTTGTAAACTACTTCTTGTTTTGAAGTACCAAAGCCATTGAGTGGCTGCTTTCCCGTGGACGTAGCCCACATTGGGTGAACCACGTATATCGTGTGTACTCTCTCTCTCTCTCTCTCTCTCTCTCTCTCTCTCTCTCTACACTATAATCTCGTGTATATAAATTTGTCTCTCTCCATTAAGTAATCTACTCAATTATCTATTTAGCTACGTCTTATTTCCTAACACTCGAGGTTCGTAAGTGAGTCGTCGATTTCCAGCAATCTGACAACCTTTGCATGACTTACACCAATGCTGGACATCACGGTGTAGACTTGGCCAAACAAACCCTGCTTGTAAAATCTTTCTGTTTGTAATATCATGAGAAAAATGACCCCCACAGACATCATCATGGCATGAAAAGAGGATTCTCTCTATTTATTGAACAGAGGGCACCCTTCTTAGCACCAAATCTTTCCCTTTATGATACAGATCATCTCCTATGAGTTGGTAAGGAGTTGCCTTTTTTACCAATCTATGCCTTTGCACTTTATCCAAGTGTTTAGGGCACTCACCAGTTTGGAGGAAAAATATGATGTCCTTCAATTCCTCTTGGCCTTGGTACTTTGGTTCGTAGAGCTTCACACCTCCCACCATGATCTGAAGTTTCTCATTGGCGAGATAATCTGCTTCCTTGTTGAGGGTTCTCACAACATTCTGTACCTGTGTAGCTTCAAAGTTCTTTATCAAAGCCTTCACCTGTCTAAGCCACTCCACTAGAGTAGGGCTCTTGCACTTCCATATCCCTTGGATTTGCCTAATAACTAGTAAGGAATCACATCTTATTATAAGTCTTTCGATGCCAAGTTTTCTGCATTCTTCAAGCCCCAACTTTAAGGTGACATACTCAGCCTCATTATTAGAATGAACATTTTCCAAGGTGATACCTTTCTTAACAAGAACTTCCCTTTGTGGACTTAGAATAAGAACCCCCCCTGCTGCCTGATCGTGTTGTCGTCGGTAAGCTCCATCAAAGCACAAAATGTGTGCATTGTCCATCTCCTCCTCATTATTTTGTGGTGTAGCGTTGTCTCCTGCCTTTGGTGACTCTTTCCTTTCTCTCACTTTGTATGTGAGAATGTCTGCAAGACCTGCCCTTGTGCTATCTTCCACAAGAAAAGTGTATTCGAACTCTTGAAGTTCTAGAACCCACTTGGCTATCCTAGATGAGAGGCTCATGTGTTGCACAACATATGGTAAATTGTTTTCCATGGTGAGAATGACAAATGGTGTAGGTAAGAGATATGATCGGAACTTTCTTACCTCAAACATAATTGTGAATACCACCTTCTCCATATCAGTGTAGCCCTTCTCTGCAGCAGTCATGACTTTGCTTGCAAAGTATACTGGCCTCATGTAGCATGTTTTTGGGTCTTTTTGCATGAGAACTACACCGATGGCCTCCATTCCTACACTTGGCGTGATGTAATATGTATCCTTTGGATTTGGTGGCATTATTGTTGGAAGAGAGTTGAGAATACCCTTTACTTCAGTAAAGCATAATTCGTGTTCCTCTCTCCATTCAAATGTGGGTTTGTTTGCTAGCTTGTGCAAAGGTGCAATAGCTTACGCTAGAAGGTGAATGAAACGAGACATGTACCTTACTTTGTGGTTGAAAGTCATGAGCTCCTTGGTTGTCGTTGGTGGTTGTAGTGACAAGAGAGCATTTACTTTTGATGGATCCACTTGAATTCCTTGCAAAGAAACCACATGACCTAGCAATACCACTTGTGACTCTGCAATGTGACACTTCTCAAGATTAAGCTGTCCGCCAAATTGATGAAGCCTCCTAAGCCCCTCCTCAACTTTTTGGCAATGAAGTCTTTGGCTACTATAGATATAGAAGTCATCCATAAAAACCCTAATTGACTTTCCAAAGAAGGGCTGAAAGACAAGAGTTGTAAACCTTATAAAGGTACTAGGAGCATTTGTGAGCCCAAATGGCATCACTCTATAGGCAAAGCAACCCCAAGGTGTGATGAAAGACTTGGTTTTTAACTGATCTTCTTCTGCTATTCTGATTTGAAAATACCCTGAATACCCATCACACACTGTGTAACATTCATAGCCGGCTACTTCGTTTAAGATTTCATCTTGGAAAGGAAGAGGAAAATGATCCCTCTTTGTTGCAGCGTTGAGCGGTTTGTAGTCAACACAGACCCTCCATTTTCCGTACTTTTTAGGGGTTACTACAATTGGGGATACCCACTCAGAGTTAGAAACAGGGTAAATGAAACCAGCTTTGAGGATTCTGTTAACCTCTGTCAAAAGTGCCTCTTGTTGTATTTTTCCTAGGCGCCTTAGCTTTTGAGCCACACGTTTAGTACCTGGTTTTAATTCTATGCCATGCTCTATAACATCCACACCTCTAATTTGTGAGTAATCAGTGATAAACAAATTCGGATACCTCTTGAGCATATCGATGTAGGACCGCTTCTCCTCAGAGGTAAAATATTTTGCAAGCATCCTCTCAAAGTCTTCAAAGTGCTTGTGGTCACCTTTGTCATCCTTTGTTTGCTCCTTTGTTGGGTCAACCTCTATTGATGGAGTTTCTGATGTGTTGAAGGTGATTCCCATTACCTCCAAACATGATTCTTCTTCGCTATTGGATGTAGTGGTTGAACTTTCCTCGTCGCTTGAGCCAAAACTCTCTTCACTTTCTTCATCAGCCGTGGTCTCATAGTTGATGTCGAGCTGCTTTCCTTCATGCCAATCGTATACTACATGTTGCCCCTTTTTGAGAATCAATTGTCCTCGTCCCCATTTTTGATCTGCATTTACAGCAATGAGCCAAGGCCTCCCTAGGATGATGGGATAGCCCTCCCCCTTGGCTGGCATAACATACATGTCCACACGTGCATCTATATTACATACAGAAACTTTTACATTCTCGATGATCCCTAGGCACTTTACACTTGCATTGTTGGCCAGCCTAGCTTGACAATTAGAGGATTTAGTGATTTCAAGCCCTAGTCTATTCATGGCTCTTTCCGTGATCACACACATTTGTGCTCCACCATCAACATACACATTGGATACCTTCCTACCCCTTACATAAGCATCTACAATAGGTTCCACATCTTGTTGTGGCTTTGAAGTCAATGCCTTTACTGTCACCTTTTCTTTCTTTCTTGGGAGTCTTGTGCTTACAAGTTTGGACCAGTGCTTTCTCACCTTGGGTGATAGATGTAGGAGTTGAGGCCAAGAAATATTGGGCTTTTGAGTTTGCAGATCTTCTAAGATGTTGTAGGGTTCCATATTCTTTCCTTACCAAATTCTTACGAGACTTTTCTAGTACTTGGAGACTTATGACCGAAAGTTGTCAAGTTTGATGCATTATGCACATTGTTGTTGCAAGAGTCACTTTCCAAAAAAAAACAAGACTGGACAACGTGCAGTTGAACAGGCCTTTATTGCTTCTCAAAGAAAAGGTGGTAACAACAATGTAGCCACTTCTCATGGTTCTTTTGCAAGTGGTAAATCACCTATTTCTAATGCTTCTATTGGCAGCAATTTGTCTGGGAATCTCCATACTAAGGGTAAAAAGAAGATGCGTTGCCATCATTGTAAAGATAATGATCACTTGATCAAGCAGTGTTCTAAGTTGAAGTCCAAAGAGGCTAAGAAGAAAGAGGTTGGTTCCACTACAAATGCAGCTATTGTTATGATCCTAATGTCCATGATGCATGTTTGTAAGTTGCTGCAGATGCTCATGTGTCGTACTTTGACAGTGGTGCTACAAAGCACATTACCTCTCATTGTGACTTGTTTATCTCTCTCTCGAGGATGTCCCTCATGGGAATTATGTCGCTTGTGCCAACAATGCCTCTTATCCGATCAAAAGAGTTTAAAAGACTGTGCTTACTGCTACAAATGGAATTTCTTTCACAGTTTTTGATGCATTGTATGTACCTTGGATCAAGAAGAATCTTTTGTATGTATCTGCACTTGCTAGATTTCATAATAATCAATATTCTAATTCTCCTAAATGCTTTTATCATGTTAAACTAATCATTTAATATGGGGAAGTGCTCCAGGGGAGAAAAAGCTAGAATATTGGTTAAGCTAGCAAACCGGCCACAGTAGGGATCCAAAGGAGGGAAAACAGGGATCCAAAGAGGGGAAAATCTGCAAAAGATCCATGTGCAACAATGGGCTTAAAAGACCCTAAGGTTCAACCCAATAAGACTTCCAAAATGCTAAGGTTCCAAAATTCAAAGGTTGTGTCCAAAGGTCAAACATGGGGGGAATTGGATGCTTTGTGTGTGTCCCAAAAGTCTTTATCAATCCCTACATAGGAGTGGGTGAGCCAGGGAATGAGGGACACATGTCAGCTCCCTAGCCCAGATGCCCACAAGGTGTACCCAATTCCTATTGGATGCCCACAAGGTGTACCTAATTCCTATTGGATGGCCTTGGAGGTGGACCAATGAGAATTAGGCTAGAGTAATTCTAGTTTAATTAATTTAAAAACACTTAATAAACGAACCAATGAGAATTAAGCTCTCTAGAAGACTATTGGACAGTCTCCCAAGAGGTCCAATGAGCATTCAACAGCCCAATGGCTTGCCTAATTCCTATTGGCCAGGAGGCAAAGGGGTCCAATGAGAGTTTAGCTGCATTTATTAATTACATAAAGCTCTCACAAAAGGGGAAAGGGGGACACATGTCAGAAGGCTATCACTTATACTGCTTAATTGTCATTGGCTAGCCCTACGGAGGTCCAATGAGACTGTAGCGTGAGCAACTAGCAAGAGGGGTTGACCATGAGAGAGAGAGGGGGCTGATTTTTGCAAGGCATTATCACACACACACTCACACAATCTCATGTGTGAAGTAAAGAAGACTCTCTCTCTTTATCAAGCTTTAATGGAAAGCTTACCACCTACTCCAAGCTTGTGAGAAGGGAGGCCTACACCAACAACTATTGGCTTTGTGATGCAAATCTGACCAAGAGCCAAGCTTCAATGCATGCTCATCTCCTCTACCATGCTAATTACTAAGCTAAGCTATGCTAATATGAGTGATTATGTGAGGAGATGTACATCTTTCTCGTAAGAATACTCCTTCTTCCTCTCAATTTACTCTCATACCCCGCTAGCTCTCACCATCTTCGAAGGTGTGTGAGGTCTTGGGTCTGAGACCAGAGAGAATTGATGTTGTGTTTGATAAGTGTTTTGCTTAGTGCATGAAGCTTTCATCTTCATTGCACTAGCTAGTCTTCAAGGAACACAAAGAATTGTATTGTACAATGTCTCTCTTGATGGGAGAAACCATAATACAAAGCCTTTTGGAGGGGGGACCGGCTCCATGTAAATCCGGTCCTCGACTGTTGTCAATAGCTTAATTTCTCTCTCTTTTGAAATTATTGTTCATGCTATCTAACTAGGTGTTATGCTTTTTGTTGCTCCAAGCACTCTTGTAATTCTCATTAGGAATATATTCTAATGGAATGCCCAATATGTTCATATTAATTTCCGCTACACACAAGTTACTACGCCATTAAATGCTACATTGGTATCATAGCACAAGGTTTCTCTTTTCTTGCTCAAGAAGGGAGGTCCTCGAGCTAGTTATAAATGGTTGGTATTAGAGTAAGTAGAATAGGGAATTTTCAGCCTTGTAGTACGCCTGCCTTCGTGCAGCTAACGAGGCATCACCGACGAGAGCTATGGTCTTAATAGTGGAGTCCTATGGGTCTTGCCTACGGCTTAACCATTATTGAGCTATTAGAAGCTTGACAGAAGCCGGTGCTGTTTTGGTGTTGAACGACCCTCTCTTCTATTCCTTGCAATTAATGGTATTCGAGCCACGGGTACAGTAGCTTGAGTGCTTTTTCTAAAGGGCTAAAGAGGAGTATCAACTAAAAAGTTTACACCTAAAAGTTGTTAGAATGGATGACAATAGTAAAGAGAGTGAAATTAATGTTGATAACTTTGATTTTGCTAATGAGCAAGTTACTAATGATGCCCTGATGCTTGTTAACTATCTTGTTTCTAGGCTTCAACAAGCCATGGTCAATCCATCTCTCCAAAGTGAAGTGTAACGGCAGGTCCGTGCTCATGGGATTCTCCAAGCTCCCCACCATGACGAGAGAACACCTAGGAAACCTCCTTGTGAGACTTCCAAAAGAGGTCTCTCTCCGATTTGAGAAGAAGAAGAGAATCCATACGAAGGGCTCAAGAATTTCCTTCTTGATGATGCATCTCCTTCTCAAAGGAGAACTCAAGAGCCTTCACCGAAGGAACGAGAAAGAAGTGAGTCTCCCACCACCTCAGCGAAGATGGCTCCACAAAGACGGCGGGCTAAACGCTCTGCATCACCTCCAAAATGGAGAAGACCATCGCACCCTTCTCCACACCATAATTCAAAGAGGGATGACAAAAAGCAAGAGAAGAAAAAGGAAAGAAAGAGGACACCCCTCTTCTCCATCTTCTTCATCCTCTTCCTGTTATGAAAGTGAACGTGAAGACGATGAAGATCAAGACAAGAGAAAGGTGAGAAAGAGGTCAGCCTCTTCTCCACCTTCCTCAAATTCTTCACCTTCTGAAGAAAGTGATGGTGCAACCTTTGAACCATCAAAAAGAAGAGCCCATAGGAAATCCTATGCCTCATGGAAAAGGTCGTCCAAGCTGAAGAAGTTCAAAGAGGGAGGGAAGAGTATCTCTTTCCTTACCTATGATGGCACCTTTGGTGCTACGGACAAAGTCTTGGCCTTTATCCAACAATTTGATGCGGCGTTCGGAGATGAGGGCTTCACGGAGTCCCCTAAGCTACACCATGTAGCTATGCATTTTCAAAAGTCCACCAGGCAATGGTGGTCTAGCCTACGAGCCAACGGTGAAGCTCCGCGAACATGGAAAGATTTAAGAGCTTCCATTATGAAGCAGTTTTTGGCCATCGATGCCAAAGACAAAGTACTCACCGAATGCCAAAGCTTAAAGCTCTCTCCCTATGAATCCATCCACAAATATGTAGACAAGTTTTGGGACCTACAACTCAAAGCCACTGTCTTCAAAAAGTTGGATTTTGGAGAGCAAAAGCAACAATTTTGTGCGGGCTTTAATCGAAGAAATGGCGGAGTATGTCAACTCCCAAAGGCCATATCATAAAATCTAATATCTAATATCTAACCAACCCAAATTATTTTCTCATATTAAATTGATCACTTAATGTGGGAGAATAAATGGGAACAAGTGTTAAGATATATACATGTGCTTATACATCTATCTCAACACGGGGCCAATGGTAAAGGGACCCAAATGAGAGATGGTCTATCAAAGAGCAAGGCTAACAAATGGAGCATAAGAACTTAGGGTTAGCTTCATTGAAGACCTCCAATAATGTGTGTAAAAGTCCTTTGAACTTAGGTAAGCTAGGGCTGAGCTTGAGGCGCGGGAACCCAACTCAGCTCGAGGTGCTTGTCATGTTTGATGACTAAGGTGCTTGAGGTGCTTGATCATTGAGGTGCTTGAGATGATTGAGGTGCTTAATGATTGATATTCTTGAGGTGCTTGACATGCTTGAGATGCTAGGGTTGCACTTGAGGTGAGAACACAGCCCAAGCTTAAAGTGCTTAAGAGCCAAGCTTGTGGTGGGAACTCGGCCTATGCATGAGGGGCTTGAGGTGTCAAAAAGTCAAATATTCAATCCCTACAAGGAGGGGGCAAGCCCTACATGACGGGGGATGAGAGAGAACACCCACACACTCACACAAGGCATGCATGGTACAAAGAAAGCAAAAGGGACACTTGTCAAGTTCCTCCTCATGTTGCCCTTATGGTGTGCCTGAAGCCTATTGGTTGGCCACCCAAGGGGTCCAATAATAATTTATGAGATTTAATTAATTGATTTAGCATTTATCTAGCCCTATCTCTCAAAGGGGAAAGGGGAACACTTGTCTCAAGGCTACCCTTGCTCCTTGTAATGCCTCCTGCTTATGATTGGCTAGGCCTGGAGGGGTCCAATGAGCTTCAAGCGTGAGCTACAAGGGGGAGTCGACCCAAGAAAGCTAGGGGTTTGCTTAGGGGATATACTCACCCACACACACACACACACACACACACACACACACAAACACTCTCATTGTGTGCTATGCAAAGTGAAAGAGCTCCCTCTCCTTCTCCAAGCAAGTAGAGGTTGAGAGCCTACACCAACACTCTTGGATATGGAGTGCAAATCCAACCAAGAGCCATGATTCAATGATTAATCTTGCCATATCCTTCTTCTTCATTACTATGCTATTATGTATGCTAGCAACAAGAGTTATGATAAGTGAGGAACTAATTCTTTCTCCTACGAAATGTTTCTTCTTCCTCTTCCCTACCCTCATTCCCTACTAGCTCTCTCCACCTTCAAAGGTGTTTGAGGTCTTGGGACTGAGGCTTGGGATAGTTAAAGCTTTCTTCAAGTTTATGTTATGTTTGTGATGCATGAAACTTTCCATATTTAGTGCATCACCTAGGTCACAAGGAACACAAAGATTGTATTGTAACAAGTCTCTCTTAATGGGAGAAATCATAATACAAATGCCTATTGGAGAGGGGACTGGCTCCACATAAATCCGGTCCTCAATTGTTTTCATGTTCTCTAAATTCTCTCTCTTGCAAAAGTATTGTTCATGCCAAGTTAACTAATTGCTATGATTATGTTGCTATCTTCAATCATGTTCACCCGCTATGCTCACAAAGTCATTTCTCAAAAGTACTCTCATTACTTTTCGCTACTCTCAAATTAAATAGGCCTATTCCATTACATTGGTATCATAGAATTTGGTTTCTCTTTTATTGCTTAAGAAGAGAGGTCCTTAAGTAGCCTATAAATGGTTGATGTTGTTAATTATATTAGGGTAAGTGGAACTGGGATCTATTATCGGTTTTGTTGAGCCCATTATGTGGGGGATGGTTCACACCTCGGGAGCTTTGGACTTAATAATGGAGTCTTTTTAGACTTGCCTACGGCTTTACTATTATTGATCCATAAGAAGTCCGAAAGGAGCTAGCCCTCGGCAACTCTGCTATGTTAGACCTACTCTTCTACTCTCTATAATTAACCACTTTGAGCCATGGGTGTAGATACTTAAGAACCGATTTTCAAAGGCTAAGAGGAGTGGCAACTAAGGTTTTGAATTGCCAAAGCATACACTAAGTACATACATAAATTTTGTTAACATGGCTCTAACAATAATCAAGAGAGTAGAATGAACATTGATAGCTTTGATTTTTCACATGAAGGTGCTAATGATGATGCTCCCATGTTTGTGAATTATCTCGTCACTAGGTTGCAGCAAGCTATGGGCAACCCTGCTCTGCAAGCCGAAGTTACTCAACAACTTCGTGCTTATGGATTTCCCTTCCTCTCCAAGAGGAGAGAGAGCTTAGGAGGCCTCTTGAAGAGACCCCCAAAACAAGACTCTCTCCCATTCGAGAGGAGGAATCCAAAGAGCAAGAAAGCAATGAAAGTTTAGACGATCGCCCACTCTTCCCAAGAGGAAAAGATCAACACATAATCCTTCTCCTCATCACTCTGAAAGGCAAGAGAGGAAACAAAGGAAGAAAAGGGTTACGAAGAGGTCACCCTCTTCTCCTTCTTCTTCACCTTCCTCCTCTTCCGACGAAAGTTATGGCTATTCTCCTAGAGAATACAAGAGGGGAGGACATCGCAAATCATTTCCTAATTGGCGAAGGTCACAAAAGCTAACGAAGTTCAAGCAGGGAGGAAAGAGTATCTCTTTTCTCACCTATGATGGCACCTTTGGTGCTACTGACAAAGTGTTGGCCTTCATTCAACAATTTGATGCGGCCTTTGGAGACGAGGGCTTCACAAAGTCCTCCAAGCTATGCCATGTAGCTATGCACTTCCAAAAATGAGCTCGTCAATGGTGAGCTAGCCTTCGTGGCAATGGTGAAGCCCCAAAGACATGGAAAACTCTACGAGTTTTCGTCATGAAACAATTCCTTGCAAGCGATGCAAAGGACAAAGTGCTTATTGAATGGCGCAGCTTGAAGCTTCTCTCTCATGAGTCTATCCACAAGTATGTAGACAAGTTTTGGGATTTACATCTCAAGGCTACTGTCTTCAAAAGATAGACTTTGCCGAGCAAAGGCAGCAATTCTGTGTGGGATTACCTGAAGAGATGGCCGAATACATCAACTCTCAACGGCCTGGTACTATTAGCAAAGTAATCCATCACACCATGGTTGCTTCACGTATCAATTTCCATCAAGGGGCTAGACGTAATGTCAATCCCATGGAAAACAAAGACAAAAATGATGCAAAGGGGAAAACCAATGTTCAAAATACTTCCCAACTCACTTCCAACAACAACAACAATTGGTCCAAGGAGAAGGGAGTTTACAAAGGTAAAAATAAACTCTCTCCTGAAGAGCTTGAAGCTTTTTGCAAGGACCACAAGTGTTTCAAGTGTGGGGAGCAAGGACATGGCTATCGTTCTTGCCCCAAGAAGAATACTCGCAATGAGACTCCTAGGGCTTCCACCATTGAAGCTCCAAAAGAGGATGCTCATTTGTTAAGGCGGTTACGCCGCTAGCGGAAGCTAAATAGCGAGAACTCAACCAACAACAGAATTTGTCAGACGAGGACGGAGCTTGACCCGCAGGCGCATGGAAACAACTAGGTGGGTGTCAAATCACCTACTCGACCTTCTAATGACAATCACTATTAAGGAAATCAAATCTAAGTTCTAAAACACGCAAGTGACTGAAATCCGTACTACGAACGAATGCTATACGAAACAGGATCTAGAATCATTGAATCGATCTCAATCTCAAGGGGAAGTCTATACATTAGGTAAGAACAACACCCTGAAGACTTGAACTGCAAAATCAACCTATAACCACTCCGTGCGGCAAACGCGTATGAAGACAGGCCGAAAAATACAGGTGACTGAAACTTGACCCCGATGGTACTAATGCGTAGCTCTACTCGTTGTGGTTCTATAGATATGTTGCACGCTCTATTCCGACACACGAGTTGGAAGAAAACTCACACCAAAGCTCGTAGGAACTTACCACACATAGAAGCCGATAGCGCGCACTCTTGGTATCTGTGCGTAGCTCTCACCGTTGCTAACACAATGGCGGTGTTGCTTCTCCAATGGCGGCCCCGTAGCTCGCGTAGCAAGAAGATAAGACTCTCTCTCTCTCTCTCTCTCTCTCTCTCTCTCTCTCTCTCTCTCTCTCTCTCTCTCTCTCTCTCTCTCTCTCTCTCAGACACAGTCACGGCGCTCAAAAACTCACTTTGATTAATAATTCAATCTCCCTTAGGTTACAAAACTTTGGCTTATATACCTCAGCCTTGGAGGTGAGAACATCTCTAATTATTTACATCAACAGGTGAAATTACTTCGGGATTACAAGCTGGAAACTCAATTGAGTCCCGTTACTTAATGAATGGCTCAAATCAAAATTAATGTCGGAAAGACATTTATTACAATCAATGGTTACAAAATGATGGGTGTGAGCAAAAATGTGGGTGTGATCCTCTGCTGGCTCAACACTCCCCCCCTCCGTGTTCATGTCGTCCCTGACATGACTTTTAGGCTTGTTCAATAGAGTCCTGTCGTCTTGAGCATCTGCAAATGTGATTCGTAGCGTAGGTTGCCGATGGTCAAGGTTGGGCCGAATATTTTGCTTTCGTGAGTGAAAAAGCCGGTGTAGAAGGCTTCTTCAAATGTTTGCATGTGGAAGCTAGGCAAAAACATAATTCTTTGGTATAAGAGATGTAACACCTTTGGTGATGGCTGCAATGAAAGATCATACATCATATCCGTCACTGTGTCGGCCGTCGATAGTAGACTCGAGGTCGTGGCTTTATCTGGCGCGAACACTTCAATGCATGTTAAGAGAGTCCTGCAGATTTTCTTTAGCATCTGACACGAAAGGTCAGGAGAGCCAGTAAAGAGTTTGATGGTGCCCGTTAGGGTTTTCACCATGTAGGCTTTACCTATTCTCTCTCCTGCCTTTGGTCCTGGCATCCTTGGGTAATTAAGCCAATTTGGCTTCTTTTCTGCAATCCTGCCATGCTCTTTCCAGCTTCTGACTCTTGGCGCCGGGCAGAAGGTTGCATCCTCCCGAATCTCCTTTGGAGCCTCTACCAAGTAGATGAGGTAGGCTGGGTATTTGTTCAGCCAACCTTTCCTCCATCTAGGTTGAGAATCTACAATCTTCTTTGATTGTTCATCCTTTGTGATGTCGCCTTCGTAAAGAGCGACATACTGCTCCTCCTCTATTCTCTTTTTCATCTTTATCACTTCAAATTTCATCAGAGGGAAAGGCGGGCTGGGTTGCATCCACTCTTCATGGAGCACTTTTGTGTCTAAACCTTGAAGTCTAATGGAGATGAGGAGTCTCCTTTCCCATTCCATTTCCGCCTTGGCACTTTCCTCTGTTGACTTTTCTATTTGGTCCTGAAGCCTTTGTTCTTCTTCTTCAGAGATTCCTGAAGTCGAGGCCACTTCTTGAACTGGGGCTGGATCTTCAATTGTGGTTGCCTCTCCAGTTTCTGGTAGCTCTATGGCTGCTCCCCCTACTTCTTCTTGTGGTGGCTCTGTTTCTCTTCTTTGTTGCTCTTGGAGGTCTTGGAGCTGTTTGCGGAGGGCCTCATTTTCTGTCCTTAGTGTTTGGTTTTCTGATGTGAGCCTCTCCTCTGCAGCCAATGATCCCTCCGCCATGTGCAATCTTTGCACTTGCTCTAACCTTAGCTCTCTTTGCAAACTTCTGACCTGATCTTCCAGAGCTGGTACGAGGGCTCCCTCTTGTTCTGTTCCTGCTCTACTAGCTCTAGGGGTGGTCCTGAGTCTCGTGATTGTCCTTTCTTGAAGTTCGACTCTTTCCCTTAGCTCAATGAGCTCATCCTTGGCTGCCTCCAGCTCATCTTCTATTCTCTCCTTTGCTTCCTGTGAACTTGTTACCTCTCTTGAAGCTTCGGCTAGTTGGAGTATCAAGCCGTCTCTCTCGTTTTCTGCGTTGTAGAGTGATGCTTTATGACTTTCAGATTCAGTCATAGCATTCTCTAACTTCTTCTGCAACTCTGCTTCCTTTTGTTTTGCTGTCTCAATTGCTACTTCCTTTGCTCTGGATCTTTCTTTAATCTTGCTGAGCAGTTCATGCACCATGTGCATGTCTTTTTCATCTTCATCTGTCAACTTGACAGCTCTTTCTGCCACCACCTCCAATGGCTTCGGCTCTTCTAGTATGTTCTGTTCGTCCATTTTCTCTTCACTCTCCATTGTACCTTTTGTCTTTTCCTTCGTCCCTTTCCGATCATCTTGTTTTCGTAGGGATATCCCATAAACTGCCTCCAGGGCCTCTTCTTCACTGTATCCGATCGCTACCAGATCCTCATAATCATCTTTCTTTTGCTGAACTGGATCTATCTCCTTTCCCTTGGTCCCGGCCTCCGGCTTTTCCATAACTTCTGTTTCTATTTCTATTGTGGTCTCCTCCACAATAATTTCCGTCTTCTTCGGGCTTGGTACATCAGTAAAGGAGGGCTGATTGTCCTCAGTCATCTTGGCTTTCCCTTTGTTTGCTTGCCCGTCTTTCTCTCGAAGTTCAGTAGACTCATCTACTTCCTTCTTCTCCTTGTCGTCCTTTTCCAGCTCAGCTTTTAAAAACTGTACTTCCTCTTCAGTATAAGGCTCGACAGGTTGCTGCTCCAGTATGGCCTCCGACTCCTCATAAGCTCTAATATATTGATCATATTGATCAACATGTGGCCTAGCTGAGCTGGTTCTGACTTTAGTGGGGTCTGGCACCCACATTTCTTCAAAGTCCCCCTTTAGAGCTCTTTCCGCTCTAAACTGCTCCACCAGCCTTTCCATTCTTGCGGCTTTTTGACTTTTGGTTTGCTTGGGATCAGCCTTCTTCTTCGCTTTCTTCTTGAGCGGCTCGTCCACAGCCTCTTCAGGTTCTGAAACTATTTCTAGTTTTCGGCGTGCTCTTGTGGACGCCCTCTTGGATACTTCTTGCTGTTCTTTCTCTTCATCGGCTTCTCTAAGCCACTCATTCTGGGAGGGAACCCGTGGCCCTTGATCCCTAGCTCCAATAGCTTCATAAGCTAATCTTGTTAGGATTTCTCCTCCTCCTATGTACCTTGGCTTCTGGTTGTGCATGGCGATTACTTGCTCGTGGATGTATTGAGCATAATTCACCTCTTTTGGCATGTTGCTCTTCAGTGCCCATGTGATGGTTGTCGCAATGGCATGGGGTGGTGTAGTATACTTATGCGGTCTTTTACTGCACACATGGAAAAACTGGTTGTATAATCGGCAAAGGGTTGTCGCTCGTTGATCTGCCATATCTCCGTAGGTTGTATTTTGTTTCTTTGATCCATAGACCTCTATGGCCTCCCTTCTTTCTTTGACAGAACTCCCTTTGTTGTGCAGCTTCAATGCATCTGCAATGAGCTGTGGAGTGATCTGTACTTCAACTGTTTCTCCATCCATGGCTGCCAACGTGGCTTTCCCATCCTTCTGAATGGATGTTGCCAACTCATACACTCTTCTTGTGTCTACACCTGATGGTCTCGAGGTGAAGAACCTGTGTAAGTCAGCCTTTTCCAGGTATCTGCTGATGTTATCTGATCTGCTATAATCCACTAATTCTCGTAGGATCATAGGTACATCGACCGATTTCCCTTGAGGATCTCTGAAAGTCCCCTGGTAGATCTTTATTCCCTCTTTTTCTAGTACTGCTTCCTCCACCCAAGTCTTGGTTGGCTTGAGGGTTTCTGTTGGAATATCAAAAGGTTCTGCTTCTGCAAGAGCATCTTTGATGGTTGGTCTTTTTCTCTTAGTTGCCGATGACTTAGCGGAATCCATGGATCCTGTAACTCCAATTTCAGAAGTTAGCGTCTTTTTAGTACTGGAAGCCGAAATGAATCTTTTAACTATTCAAAGGACTTGAAAATTGAAACATGAGCTATTCAAGGCCTAAGGATGCAATGTAGGTGAAAAAATATGCAAACTGGGCTCAAAAACATGCTTGAGACATCATACGCGTATGATGTCTTTTGTGTCAGAATGACTTCATATTGGTTGTGCTTGTAGCTGATAGTGTATACATGAGTATCATATGCTTGGATTTGAGTTTGGATACCATTTGGTCAAGTTTAGGCCAGTTCAGTCCAGTTCAGGCTCTTGGCAAAATTTTGAAAGGGAAATGGATTTTACGATCCAAATTGGGTAAAACTTGGTGGATTACCTTCAAATGGCATGTAGATCACTTCTGTTTGGTGGTTGAAGCCCTGAGGTGCCAAAATCACATAGTGAGACATCATACGCGTATGATGTCTTTTAGTGCATTTTTGGACCAATTTTCTCTATAAGCTTGGTTTTGGCTTTAGATAGGCTTATTCAGTGGATTTATCAAGTTTGGATAGAATTTGGACTAAAAATGGCTCTGGAGACATCATACGCGTATGATGTCTTTTTCATCAATTTTTCATGGGATTGGTTCTGTGGACTCTCCATGTGCTAGTGAAGGACTGTTTATACTCAAATCTTGGTTTGGACTTGAATATGTTGGATTTGGGACAAAAATAGGCTTTGTATGAAGGATTTTCTCTTAATTGGGCTAATGGGGTGATCCACTTGACCAAATGGTTCCAAACTTCATATGTAGCATGTATTAGATATATATAATGGATGTATGATGACAAATGAGCATTTTTGGCTCTGTAAGTGCAAATAGACATCATACGCGTATGATGTCTTTTGTGTCAAAATGGTGCTTTTTGGTTCCAGATAGCTTGTAGATGTGTTAATCAACAATCCTACAAAGTTTCAATGAGTTTGGAGTTATTTTGACAAAATTAGGACCAAAAATCAATTTTATGGCCTACTTTGCGTCTTTTTGGTTTTCCTTGGGTTTTCTAACTCCAATTCTCATGATACTTGGTTCATAGGATGTGATTAACATGTGGAATGAGGCTATGCACTCAAATGTTGAAATGGATGTGAAAATCATGTTGTGAAACATCATACGCGTATGATGTCTTTTATTGAAATGTTGGTCTTTTTGTGCAAAGAATGCTTTGTGCTAGTGCCCTAAGCCCTGCTAACTAGTTTTCAACTTAAAAAGTCATCAGTTTAGCTAAAAAGCCCCCTTATAGGCATTTCAGTCTCTGAAGTCGTCTTTTTGCCTTGGAGTTGAATTTCTTCAACTTTTCTTCTTGAGAGTTGCATTTCCAGCTCATTGGATATGTTGTGAAGCCATCCAATTGGTTGGACTTGACTTTGGCTCCCCGTTCTCCATCTTTCTCCATTTGGTTGCCCGAAAGCGTCTTTTTCACCATCGGTAAGTGAATCAGCTTTCTTTTGGGTTTTGCTTGCAAACATAAGTCATCCATGTATAGTTGAAACTGCTCGTGAAGTTTCATCTCATTCGGTCGTCAATTTCAGCCGTTATGCCAAAATGACGCTTTGTGTGTCCGCAGCCGAATCGGTTGTTCCGACCTACTTTTGGTGATCCAAACCCGGAGATACTCCATGGTTGCATTGCCCTCGATGTTGTTAAGCTTCCTGAGAAGTTTTGTGTCGTTTTGACAACTTTTTTCTGTTTGCCTCTTACAGGCTCTGTTGACCTAGGGTTTTTCCAGTCGTTCTTTCTCGAGCTTTGAGTGCTAGAAACTCATCTCCTATACTAGGGTAACCCACCTCTAAGTTCTTGTAAGGTTTGGTTAGGCGGTTGTGCCCCTACCTAGCGTTCTTCCCCATTCCCCGTCTGCTCTTGTTTCTTGGTTTTGGTGAGTTTTCGCGACAAAAGTTAACAATAAGCATCAAAAGCTTATGGCAACGAGTCTACCTCTCATGTCTGGTGTCCTCTGAGCTCTCGTAGCAGTCGTAGAAGGCGGTAGAAGGTCGGATGCTCCTGTGTGCTCTTTGCTCTCTCCAAGAAGGTAATAGTGGAAATGAGCTTGAAAGTGATGTGAAAAATACTTAACTTCGGGCTTCCCGGATCACTTGTTACCAAATTTGACATGTGCTCCTATCTCGTCGTGAAATGTACTTTAGGATTTGAAATTTCTCAATTTGGACTCCGTTTGACCTGTTTCTGAGAAATCTGTCCACTTTGCCAAAATTCTGTCATTCGGGGCTTTTCGCAACTTTTTCAGAATTGTACCCAATTTTTATCCTGGGTTGCCCTTGTCATTAGGACCATCACCGTCTATTCTTTTCTTTTTTCCGATCTCATTTCACCTGCTTTTTTATTTTTCTTTTATTTTTATTAAGAAAATCATAAAAATAAAGGAAAATAGCAAATTGAAGCCAAAAAATTCCAAACATACACGATAAATAGCTGGTAACCCTGTGTATATGAATATACACTTCTTTGTGATTTCTGGACTTGGATTACCACTTTTTTCCACTTTTTAGCTCCAAAAACACTCTTATTTAGTGATATTTACACATCTAGAGACCCAAATTCATCATTTGATCTCTTCTTGTTGCAAAACAAGGTATATAAGGGCATAAATATTAACAATATCCGCAATCAAACATAAAAAATTGCAAAATCATGTAAGACACTGTCCTTGTAATATAATTTTTTGTTTTTCTTTGTTTTTTCCGCTTGTAGCTGCTTTGTAGCTCCTGTATACCTCCCCCCCTCCTAGTCTGAGTCCTCCCGAACGACTATGAAGTGTCTGTGGGTGAAGCATTGTAGTTGTTTTGGTCATAAGTTCCCAATGCAATTGTAGAGCGACGATACAACATTCTTTCCAATAAAGCTGCTCTTTGTTTGATTGAAGGATTGGTGGTCGGGTTTTGGGTTGGTTTTGGCACTTCGGTAGTAGAATCAGTAGATAGATTCTTCGTTACCTTGTTGTCTTTGTTCACAATCCAAATCTGCTTCCGCTTTGCTTGTGCTTGCCACAAACTCTTTGCGACCCAAACCTGCTTTGTTCTGTGTGTTGATTTCCTCGCCTTGAAATACCTAGGAGTTTCCGTTGATTGTATTGAAGGGAGTTCCTGTTTACAAATCTTTGGGATCCAAATTTGCTTGCTATAGCTTTGTGCCGTCATGAACTTCTTTGGAATCCAGATCTGTTTCACTGTCCTTGATTGTCGGGAATCACTCTGTTGTCTGGTATTGAAGATTCTGTTTGTGTTTTCTGGCACCACCTTTTTTGGTCTCCATACCAACGTTGACTCCGTTTTATCCCAAGGTTGAGCTGTTATATTATTGCTTGTCTTCCTTATCCAATGTTGAGAGTTCCTCGTCGACGAGCAATCCAGTTGTGTAGAAACTTTTGGTTGCCATTGCTTCTTCTTTTTCTCTGTTTGTTGTTTGCCCTTGTCCGTGGATTCTTCCTTTGGAGTTGGCTCTGCTCCTTTGGTGAACTTAACTGATTGACTTTCACCTTCGTATTTGATAAGCACTGATTTAGAACTCCAGTCAATCATTGCATTGTATTGCTTCTGCCATGGTTGTCCTAGCAATAATGGATGTTGTGTAGCTTGGTCTTCAACCACGTAAAACATATGAGGATACACATACTGGTTAATCTGTATATGTAAAACTGTGCATCCGACAGTTTTGATTGAATTCTCAGAGTAACTTTTTAACTCTTGCTTGGCAGTTTGTAATTTCGTGTCATTTGTCAATTGTCTATACAAACTGAGTGAAAGTAGGTTAGCTTGAGTCCTGAATCCAATAGTGCTCTGGCTTTAATTTGGTTGGTCCCTACTTTGCATTCAATGATGGGTTCTTCTTTGTCATTCCCCATTTCTGTTATACTAACTGCGTTTATTCGTATTGCTCCTTCATTGCGCTGTTTCCGACGCAGTAGTCTTCTTTTCTCCATTCTTTCCTTCGCCTCAGCTTGCGCTTCCTCTACAATCTTTTTCTTTTTTTGGACACGCAGCTTTTCTTGATGTATTTTGAGAAGCATGTCTTGTGTTAGCGGCAACATATACTTTTTCACTCTGCATCCACTAATCCAATTGGGCATTTCTTCTCCGTCTAATGTAGCCAGCTTGACGGCTCCACTTGGTGATAGATCTTTAATCACTAGAGGTCCCATCCCTCGCTTTTTAAGCTTCTTAGCATGCTGTTTCAGAGTGTAAACTAGGACATAGTCTCCAACCTTAAACTCTTTAGTCCGCACATGCTTATCAAAAAATTCCTTTTGTCGCCTTTTTTGAGCGTAGATAGAAGCTACTGCTTTTAGGCGAAGCTCATCTAGCTTTTCCAGGTCATCTATTCTATCAGAGAGCTCGTGCCCTGTCCACTCTAGATCCTTAGCCACCCTTAAGGTTGAAATCAAGAATTCTATTGGCAAGATAGCATTTAGCCCAAAAACCATGTTATATGGGGTCGTTCCTATTGATGTTTTATATGCTACCCTATATGCCCATAATGTTGAATGCAACTTTTGGTCCCAGTCAGTTCTCGACTCAGATACAATCTTCGTAAGGACCGTGCATATGGTTTTGTTTGTTGCTTCAGCTTGTCCGTTTGCTTGTGGATGATACGGGGCTGATTTCCTATGGATTACCATGAATTCATCTAGAAGGATCTTTATCACTTCATTTATAAAATGTGTGCCTCGATCACTCACAATTTCTATTGGCAATCCATATCGTACAAAGACGTATTCATACAGAAATTGTGCCGTGGTCCTGGCATCTGCTTTTTGAGTTGCCTTTGCTTCGACCCACTTTGTTAGATAGTCTGTAGCCACAATGATGTATTGTGCATGAGTCTTATATGCAGGAGGTGAAATGGGTCCGACATAATCAATCCCCCATTTTGCAAAAGCTCTTGCCCCCATCATTGGTCTAAGCGGCATATCATCTCTTTTAAGTGGTACTTTGGTCCGCTGACAGTCATCACACCGTTTAACGTATTCCTCAGCGTCCATATGTAATGTTGGCCACCATATTCCTGCGGCTAAGACAAGTTTTGCTGTCTTATCACCTGAGAAATGGCCTCCACCTACTCCTCCATGAGCTTGCTCCAGGATTATCACATACTCAGACTCTGATGCGCAAATCCTAAGCTGGTTGTCTTTACCTCTCTTATAGAGTTGATCTCCTATTAAAGCGTAATCTCTAGCTTCTGTCTCTACAGATTTCTGACGAGCTTTTGACGTTCCTTCTGGGAAAGTTCTATTTGTGAGATATTCAACAATATACTGACTCCATTCTGGAGCGATCATTATCTGATATAATGTCGAATACTCTGCTGGCGGTCTTGATGAACATACAATACATACTGTGACATATTCATGTACGCTTTCTTTCATTCCTGGCCAATAGACTCCCAATTGTAACAAATTCCTATATGTGTTCCTTCTTGAACAATGAAATGCACATTCCTGAACATGTGCTTCGCGCAGATATATATTATATTCCTCAGGATTGATGCATAGTCGTAAAACATGATCATTTCCCAATTGATACAACCTTCCTGCAACCAATTGAAGATTCTTGGATTGCTGAATAGCAATATGTTTCAGGTTGTATTCTCTTCTATCGAACTCTCCTCCATAGGTTAACAGGTTAACGACATTTTGAGACCACCTCGGTATCATTTCTATGTTGAACAAGTACGCGTCTGGCATGTCGTCATCTACTCCTATAGGGTCTTCTCCATTCGTCAATCGCGAAAGATGATCAGCTCTAAGATGTGTTTTTCCTTTCTTTACTACTACCGTGAAGTCGAATTCCAGTAAGATAATGAACCATCTCACTATTCTCCCGGTATTGCATGGTTTATTCACTAGGTAGAGCAAGGCTTGGTGATCCGTAAAAAACACAAACTTGTTGGCTAGAAGATAATGCCGAAATTTCTTCACAGCATAGATCATTCCTAATCCTTCTCACTCTGTTGTGGTGTAATTCTTCTCTGCATTGTTGAGCTGTCGACTGGCGTAACAGATAGGAAATCCATGTTTCCTTCTTCTGGCTGAGCCAGAATGCATCCTATTGCATATGCCGAAGCATCTATGTGCACATGGAATATCTTCTCCCAATCTGGTGATTTCAAGACTGGAGCAGTAATGAGTGCCTCTTTCAATTTCTTGAATGATTCCTCACACTCCTCTGTCCATTCAAAGTTCACTATTAGCCTGTAAAGTGGTTGGCCTATTATAGCGTACATGTAAATGAATCGTCTATAATATCCACAATGTCCCATAAAGCTCTGTACTTGTTTCGCATTGGTTGGTCTAGAGCATATCCACTATAACTTTTATCTTCTCTAAATCCATGGATATTCCGTTTTGTGAGACAATATGTCCCAGAATTCTGCCGTGTCGGACCATAAACACACATTTCTCAGGATTGAGACAAATGCGATATGTCCTACATTTCTCAAATACTTTTCTTAGGTGTTCTAGATGCTCATCTCTCAGTAGAGAATGTACACATAAGTCATCCATGTATATTTCGAGAAACAACCTTAAGTATTCTTTGAAAGCATGCGTCATCAGCCTCTGGAAGGTTGCGGGAGCATTGGTTAGACCAAAAGGCATAACCCGATAAGCATAAATTTCCCACTCCGTTGCAAAAGCTGTTTTATGTTGATCTTCCAGTGCTATGGCTAGCTGGTTATATCCTGAAAAACCATCAAGAAAGGAGTATGATGTTTTCCCTGATACACGCTCTAGAACATGATCAGTTATCGGCAAGGGATAATTGTCCCTGATTGTTGCAGCATTCACTTTCTTTAAGTTGACACACACTCGGAGTTTTCCGTTTTTCTTAGGTACTACTACAATCGGAGATACCCAATCAGTGTGTTCAATCTCGTATATGAATTCAGCTTCCATTAGCTTATCTATCTCTTCCTTGATTCGCTTAGCAAAAGTATCATTATATGTGTATGGTCTCTGTCTGCTAGGCTTTGCGTCTTGTTTCAGTGGGATTGAGTGTTGGCATATCGATGGGTCAACTCCCTTTAAGTCCTTATAAGACCATGCAAACACATCCCTATACTCTCTGAGAAGACTCAAAAGTCTCTCTTCCTCGCTTGGAGACAAATCTGTGGCTATGTACACCGGTCTAGGCGTCTCACCTGGAGCTGCTAAATCAACTTTTTTTGCATCCTCCGGTCCGTCATAAGATTCGTTCTCCTTCCTCTCTCGAATAGGTGGGTTAATATCACCTTCCTATCCTCTATTGTGAATTTCCTATAGTGAGAGGGAACATCCATGTTTTCCTTGATTTTGACGTTTTCGTCCTCTCCACTCTCAATTTCTGTCGTCCAAACTTCCTTCAGAGTTTTCTTGAGCTCTCTGTACTTGTTTCTACGTTCTAACTTGGACTCCGTGTATTCTCTGTTGCGCTTGTTCTTTTCTGATTTTTCTGTTTCAGTTTTCGTTCCATTCTTTTGAACTTGATTTCTTGAGCCTCTTTTGTCTTTTCGTAAGCTCTTTTGATCACTGCCTCTCATTCTTCCAGAAATCTTATCCTTAACACAATCTTCAGCCTTTACTAGCATTAGGAATTGATTTTTTCCTCTTATTCTAGGCATCGGATTGGTTCTAACCCCTTTTGTTTTTTTCTTTGCTCTATAGTGTTTCTGGCGTTGTTTAGTTTGGTTCGGAAAATCATAAAATCGGACATCCGTTATAGTTTCTTCGTTTCCGCTTGAATTGTCCGTTGACTCGTTGTCTGCTTCATTTCCCCACTCTGGATGATTGGGAATGTCGTGAAACACCTCTTCTTCATCTTCCTTTTCCAGTGTATCGTTCTTTTCAGTTTCTTTTTCGAGTACAGTTCTCAACATGAAATACGGAACCACGTCGTACCCGTCCTTGTCGCAAAATTTCGTTGTGGGACCATCCGGAATTGCACAAACATCTAGGGTTGCTAGAATGTGTGTCCATTCTAATGGTTCAAACGTGTCCTCTGGAAAGGGTTCTCCTACATAAGTTTCGTCTTCGATAGCCCTTTCTAAAACACATTCTTCTCGTTTCAGACTTCCACATTTCGAAGCTCCACACATCCATAACTCCTTGGGTTTACCTAACCAAGCTGGAAATTCGGATCCCGCCAAAGTAGCTGAATCAAACTCCTCTACCGGTGTTCGGTTCACATCTTTGTAGCTATGGTCTTTCAGGTTCACACGTGTAGTGGTTTCCATATTTCTCAAGTATATGTGATCGTAGCCCCAATCTTGGACCATTTTCAACTGTCTCATGAATGGTCTTCCCAATATGATATCATAGTTATTCTCCTTGGCAAAATCGACAATAGCAAAAGTATGTTCGTATTCAATGCCGCAAGAAGTCACTACAACTTTCTCTAATAACCCCATAGGTTTCTCCATGTGTCCATCTACTAATTGGAGTTTCAACCTAGTCTTCCTTATTGCTGGTTTCCCCCATTTTTTCCAGATTTCTTTTGTAGCAATGGCTACCCCTGCTCCGCTGTCTAGTATTGCCATTGTCTTCACTCCTTGGAATTCAACTGGTAAGGTTGTATTCCCCTCTTCACCTTCGCAATACTCTCCGACCTTGTTTAAGGGTACAGGCTTAGCGTTCTTTTGTGGTTTGCTCAGCTCCTCTATGCTCTCTTGCAATCTCGATGTTGGATCTTTTATCCCGAATTTCTCCAAGCATTTTCCTACAGTGGTCCACATATGTGGTCTTAGCCTCAAAAGCTCAGCTAGAGTGATAGTGCATGTCACTGGTGTTGACAAAATCTCTATCAATCCTTGCGAGTCCATGACTTTTTCTGATGAGATTTTTCGTGAGGGAAGTGCTCTAATCTCGGATTTTGCTTCATACTCTCCTAAGTATGAAGGTAAGGTTTTCAGTGAATGAGGTTTGCTCTCCATTGTTCTAACAGAGCCCCCATCTCCCCAGTAAGATTGCAGATCCAAGTCCACTTGAGATCCTGCCTCAAATTCCACTATGGGAGGATTCCTGATGTCCTTTTCCCAATTTGTCTGATTAGCTTGGCAACTTAGCTCGTTTGCAAAGTTTGCCTCTCTCACTTGTTTCCAAAATTCATTGTAATCCTCATCTTTTCCGTAAATCCTCTGTATGACTGGATGAAAACTCTCTATCTCCTGATCGGTTGTGTTCAATACTATGCGGTCATCCTTTTGTGTATTTTCAGGCTTTTGTGCACTGGGAGTCTTTTCAGCTACCCGTGAAACGATAGTCTCTTGCTGAATTGGGTTTTCCTTTCCACAATTCATTGTTTCTTTTGGTGGTTCTAATAAGGCTTGTGCAGTCTCGATCATTCTCTGGCACATTTCAAGTCTCTGCTTTTCCAATTCCGCGTTTGGGTATGTCATCCACCTCTGTTCTTGTGTTTGGTTGTTCTTTAACCTAGCTTCGTAAGCTCTCATCAGTGCGTCCAATGGTTCGTGTACTTTGTCGACTAGCACTGATCCCCCTGAGCTTAAGCTCGTTGTTTCTTTGATACTCTTTTGTTTCGTTCTTTCCGGGCTCATCTCTCGTTTCCCGTTTTGACTCTCAAGTTTTTCTAATCTAGCTTTAGTTTGCTTTAGTTCCTCAGCTAGAATAGCGTCTTCACGTTCTTTTCTCGACTTCATGCGTGCTTTTCTAGCTTTCCATGTGTTTTTCTGACTCCGCGGTCCTTGACTAACCACTTCAGTCGCTAACTTTCCATTCTCAGGTTCTCTAGTGGTTTTCTTAGCTTGAGCTCTAGTAACAACTTGCGTTGGTATCAGAGTTTCATTTTCAGACCCACTGCTGGTAGGAATAGTTTCTAGCATATTCAATGTCGTCTTTTGGACTTTGTTTGGATTCTTTGAACAATCCTCAATGAAGTGAGTAACCCCACACTCAGTGCAATAAGCGTTAATTCTAATGATTTCCGTATGTGGTCAAACATTCATCAGATGGTCACCTCCACACTTGTAACAAGGTCCTAGTGCTGGTCTTGGTCCCGCTTGATTCATCCTTTGTGGATAGGATGGTCTTTGTCCTGCTAACCCTCCATGAGCTATGAACATCAAGGTTCTTGCGTCCATATTGTATCTCTCTTCATCAGAAGCACTTGTAACTGTTGGTGTTCCAACATTCCCCATCATACCCCATGGTTCTGGTTGTTTTGGTTCTTCTGGTGGGTAATACACTGTCGGAGACATGTGTGCACCCGATTCTTCGTAATAGGCTTGAACAGGCACTAAGGCTTGTTCTTCCTGATTCTCTAAGGTTGGTGCATATCTAATGCCCACTGGTCTTGCTCCTGGTAAAGGTGGTTGTTGTCCCAATACCGGTTGCGGTCTTTCTATCCCCATAGGTCCTGGTACATTTCCCGTTGGGTATCGAGGTACTGGATGTATCTGAGGTGGTGCTAATTGAGCAGGAGGTGCATACTGGTGCTCCCTTACATACCCTTTGTTGTAATAACACTCCTCTGTTGGATGGTTTGTCCATTTTTGCTCAATCGCACACCATTTCAGTGGTTTTGGCAATGGTTTTTGTTATGGTGCCATCCTTTTTAGAGCATCTTTTATCATTTGCTCTACATTTGGCATGGTTGTTGTTTGAACATTCTTTTTAGTGGTAGTCTCGCTCGCTACGAAGGAGGAGCTACTGGATGCAAAATCTGTATCCGCTGACACCTCTCCATAAACCGTACAGTTATCCACTAAGTACAATGCCTCTCTCGTTACTTGTTCGAAACTTGTACAAGCTTTCAAGTGCAAGTCCTTCTTGAGAGTGTCGTTCCTCAGTCCCTCAATAAAGAGAACAGATAGTCTATCATCTTGTGGTCGTTCACGTACTGGACATCTCTCAATGTATTGTTTGAAGCGAAGTGAAGCTTCCTTCACCTTTTCGTGTTCTCTCTGTTTAAAAGCATATATTTGTGAGACCGTATTGTGCTTAATCCCTCGTTTTGAGAATTCCTCAGCAAACTCTCTTAGCAAATGGTCAATGTCATGGAATCCCCCTATGTTCATTGGTTGAAACCATGTCAATGCAGTACCTTCTAGAGTAAGACCAAATCCCTCGTATTGTGTATGGAAATCTGTTATCTGCTCAGCTCTTAAGACTTGCTTAAAGAGTGACACATGTGCATACGGATCTCCTGAACCACCATACTTCTTTGGCATACACTTGGCTACTTGAGATGGTCTCATACGTCTATGATCTGCTACCAATCTCATTGCTCCTGTGTCTCGGCTAAAGCTTTCTCTAGCATCATGGACTTCATGGGTTACCCTTGTCGGTTCCTCTGCCCTGAATCTACTACTGGGAGGTAAATGTGATGGTTCCGCTTCAAACCTTGGACCTGGAGTGGTATAGGTGGGGATTGGAACTGCACTACCTCGATTCGTCTCCATTGACTCTCTGGAATGTAATGATCCCATTGGTCCGAGCTTCGAGTCCCAAGGTTGACTGAAAGAGTCAGCAACCTGAGTTCTTTGTCCTCCTGTTGTCATAGAGTTTTGCACTCCAGTTGTTGGTGCTGGTCTATGTGAGCTAGAAGTAACATAATACTGATGTAGTGGTCTCCCAAAGTATGTATATCCTTCTAATTCTTTCTTGCCCATTGTTGAGTATTGCTTGCCATACTTATCGTAAGCGGCAATTTTCACTTCCGATCCCTCTGTGTAGGTAAAGACATAGAGTCTTTTTTTGTCTGTCAACTCTCCAGTGTAGGGTTCTTCACATCTATAATAGAGATCTTGCTCCCCATTATTATATTTGTATAGCCCCACATAGATGTTATCAGTGTTGATCCTTGTAGTTTCATTCTCTCTTCTTAACCTCGCATTAGGGAAGTTCATTATTGGTGCTTTCTCCTCGAGTTCTTCATCTATTTTGGCTTTGGTGCCCATCAATCCCCACTTGTCCACAATGTTAGGGTTTAGGACTACCAAGTACATGGTACCCTCATCATCTAGATATCTATCTCCGCTATAGCTCACAGGCACTAAGTCCTTGAACTCACTAGGTCTATCTTCTATCTTTACACAATAGCGGTCCATTCCATCTTTGTAGATCTTGGCACCTTGCTCATTGTCGTACTGGTATTTTATGAACAATAGCTTCATGGTGGCGGAAGGGTTTGATGATCCTGATGCCATATTTTCTCTGTTGTTCCTGTTCGAGTGTTCGGTGAAAATCTCGTAAGACCTCTCCGAAGAAGTATCAGAAACACTTCCTTCAAAGATCGGCTCTAATGGTTGCACCCAACTTTGGTTTACGCTTCCCTCGGTTGATATGACACTTGCTGGTTCCCCTTGTTTTGGTTGATTATTCCGGAGATTCCTGCCCGATCTCAAATTCATCAATTCCCCTAAAGGACTGTAACTTTTCCGTCTCGGCAATTTGTTTTCCCCAAGTTTTTGTGGTCAGAATTGATCCAAATTGACTGATACTTGGTCAATTGTTTAATCTTGTCAGTTGGACAACTTTTGTTTCATCAAGTGAGAATTTTGTCGCAGTTATGCTGAAAAAGACATTATACGCGTATGATGTCCTTTTTCACAGATTTTGACTATTTTGGTTATGCTCACTCTCAGTGGGCCCTTTATGCTCTGTTCACTCACAAAATTGAGTTTGAACTCTGTTTGAGCAAGTTATGGCTAATTTAGGCTTTTCTTGGCAATTTTCCACTTTTGACTTGTTTTTTGGGTCAATTGTGATCCAAATGGGATGAAACTTGAAATATAACCTCTAGACAGCTATTACAATGGATCTGTGTTAGCAAAGTATCAAAATATGTCCAAAATTAGGTCAAAGACATCATACGCGTATGATGTCTTTTTCATCAATATGGGTCCAAACTTGATATTTATGCTTCTTACAGTGTCTGTAACAATCTTGTCACGTCAGATATCAAAAATAAGCAGTGGATGTGCCAAAAGACATTATACGCGTATGATGTCTTTTGTCCCAGATTTTGACTATTTTTGGTTTTAAGCCTTCTCCAATGTTTATAATTGAGTTTCAAGTGTTTTTGTCAGGTTTGAATGTAAAAACAAGATCTGAATCCAAAATTTCCTATTCTTTGCGTTTCTTGGACTCCGACTTGTCTTTTTGGGTTTCTTTGAGTGTTAATGTTCTTGTTTTAAGTTGATCTTAGGGTAAAACCCCCCTTCTAAACACTCTGGCAATGTCAAATTTTCAATTTTAGTCTCTGTTTAGGTCCTAAGACATCATACGCGTATGATGTCTAAAGTTGCAGATTTCCAGTTTTTCAGCACAGAACTCTTCCAATAGCTCTTTTAAGTGCTCAGCAACAATCAGTTACATAGAAAATTTTTCTGAACTTTGTTTATTGCATATTTCACTACCAAAGCGACTTTTTCAGTGATCTAACATGCAATCAAACACATCAAGCAAATAGAACACCAATTGATAGCTCTAGATCAGGATCAAATCAGGCCCTACCTAAGCTACTTCTAATCATAAAATGGATTTTTTGCAATTGAAAATATAAAGAGATTTACTACCACACAAGGAGTAGCAAATGCTTTTTATGTCAACAACCACTTAAACACCATCAAAAACAATCTAATCTAAACTAAACTAAAAATACTGTCAACACGGAAGACCCAGGAATACCCCACTTCCCAGTATCTCTCGAGACCTTCGGAGTCCACCACTCCTAGATCTTTTCTAACTAAAGTATACAAAGTAGTTTATATGACTCACCTCGTAGGATTAGTCTAAGGTCACCTACTTAGGGCTCTCGTCCCCGACAGCGGCGCCAAATGTTAAGGCGGTTACGCCACTAGCGGAAGCTAAATAGCGAGAACTCAACCAACAATAGAATTTGTCAGACGAGGGCGGAGCTTGACCCGCAGGCGCATGGAAACAACTAGGTGGGTGTCAAATCACCTACTCGACCTTCTAATGACAATCACTACTAAGGAAATCAAATCTAAGTTCTAAAACACGCAAGTGACTGAAATCCGTACTACGAACGAATGCTATACGAAACAGGATCTAGAATCATTGAATCGATCTCAAACTCAAGGGGAAGTCTATACACTAGGTAAGAACAACACCCTAAAGACTTGAACTGCAAAATCAACCTATAACCACTCCGTGCGGCAAACGCGTATGAAGACAGGCCGAAAAATACAGGTGACTGAAACTTGACCCCGATGGTACTAATGCATAGCTCTACTCGTTGTGGTTCTATAGATATGCTGCACGCTCTATTCCGACACACGAGTTGGAAGAAAACTCACACCGAAGCTCGTAGGAACTTACCACACATAGAAGCCGATAGCGCGCACTCTTGGTATCTGTGCGTAGCTCTCACCGTTGCTAACACAATGGCGGTGTCGCTTCTCCAATGGCGGCCCCGTAGCTCGCGTAGCAAGAAGATAAGACTCTCTCTCTCTCTCTCTCAGACACAGTCACGGCGCTCAAAAACTCACTTTGATTAATAATTCAATCTCCCTTAGGTTACAAAACTTTGGCTTATATACCTCAGCCTTGGAGGTGAGAACATCTCTAATTATTTACATCAACAGGTGAAATTACTTCGGGATTACAAGCTGGAAACTCAATTGAGTCCCGTTACTTAATGAATGGCTCAAATCAAAATTAATGTCTGAAAGACATTTATTACAATCAATGGTTACAAAATGATGGGTGTGAGCAAAAATGTGGGTGTGATCCTCTGCTGGCTCAACATCATTGCAAAGGATCATCACTTTCCTATGCTGGGGAAAAGATAAGAGAGCATGATGCCTTCATCTTGTTTGACCCTGGCTCTACTTTGAACTTCGTATCAATGGAGTTGGCCGCCAAGTTGGACATTCAAGCTTTTGAGATGGAAGATATGGTAATGGCGACGCAGATTTCAAGGGACAGCAAGCCTCCGTTACTCCCTTGATTGGGAAGTTGAGGCTTCATGTCCAAAGCTATGTTGACAAAGAAGACTTCTTCATCTCTCCTCTCCAACATAAGGATGCTATCCTAGGGGCACCATGGTTTGATTGCATGGCTACCAACATGAAGTTCCCTGAAAGGAGAATATACTTCACCTATAGGGGAAAGAACGTGTATATAAATGCTAGTGAGCGTGGTCGCACTATTCCACTTGTAAATCCTCTTGCTTTTGATAAGTCAATGAAGTGCTCAGTTTCTGCATACATGATTTTTGTCAAAGAGTCTCTAAAAGATACTAATGTTTCATCAAATGTAAATGGTAGGAATCAAGAAGAGTTAGACTTGTCTAATTTTCTAAAAGGGTTCCAAGATGTGTTCATAGATGATATCCCCATGGACTTACCTCCAACACGAGGGGATGATGACCATTGCATTGAGCTCCTTCCAGGAAGCTCACCTCCCAACAAACCTCCTTATCGAGTCTCACAAGCTCAACAAGAGGAGATCATGAGGCAAGTACAGGAATTGGTAGACAAAGGGATGGTGAGGCCTAGTTCCTCTCCCTTTTTTTCTCCAGTCCTTTTAGTGCAAAAGAAAGATGGTACATACCGTATGTGTGTGGACTATCGAGCACTAAACCATATCACTATCAAAAACAGATTTCCCGTGCCTCGGGTATAAGTTCTGTTTGATAAGCTACACGGATCTACCTACTTCAGTAGGATTGACCTTAAGAGTGGCTATCATAAAATAAGGATAGTGGATGAATATATCTTAAAGACCGCGTTTCACACAACGTTTGGTCTTTATGAATATCTAGTCATGCCTTTTGGCTTGACTAATGCACCAGCTACGTTCAATCGTCTGATGGAGAAAATTTTTAGACCATACCACAAATTCATTGGCATCATCTACTCCAAGTCTTTGGAGGAACATAAGCAACATCTCCAAGTGATTTTTCAAGCATTGAGGGAGAAGAAGCCTTTTCTCAACCAAAAGAAAAGTGAATTCTTCCTTCAAGAGATTCAATACCTAGGTCATATTATCTCTCACGATGGTATCCATATGGATCCATCAAAGTTAGAGGTAATAAAATCATGGCCTAACCCAAGAAATCTACATGAGCTAAGAAGCTTTATTGGTGTGTGCGCATACTATAGACCCTCATAGCAAAATTCTCTCAAGTAGCAGGACCACTACACGACTTAACTAAGAAGAACGTTAAGTATGTATGGACTACCAAGGAGCAAAATGCTTTTGATAAGCTCAAAGAGAAGCTTACTTCCCAACCAGTCCTCATGCTTCCGGATCTCTTAAAGCCATTTGAGGTCCAATGTGATGCTTGTGGTGATTGCTTGGAGTAGTTTTGCTTCAAGAAGGACATGACATAGCATATGAGAGCCGAAGGCTCAATACTGATGAGCGAGTCTTGGGCATTTATGAGAAAGAGCTATTAGTTGTTCTACATGCCCTAGGCACATGGAAGCACTACCTATTGGGGACTCCATTCATCCTACAAACCGACCACCAAAGTCTCAAGTATTTCATGACACAAACCAAGCTTTCCGACAAACAAATGAGGTGGGAAAATTTTCTTTCGCAATTTTATTTCCATATTGCTCACATAGCTGGTAAGCACAATCAAGTGGCCGATGCACTTTCACGACGACCAAAAGTTAATGCGGTGTCTATAGCTACTCACAATGATCTATCCTCTATGATAGATGAGTATGCTATTGACCCTGACTTTTAGAGACATAATTTCAGCCCTTGCTTTGGGGAAGAAAGAGGAACCATTCACCTTTCAGGATGGTAATCTTCTCCACGGCAATAGGCTATGTGTTACCCATTCCCTTCGTGAGAAAGTTATGTATGAATCCCATGCTCCTCCATATGCAGGGCATAGAGGTATTCAACCTACTCTCCGAGGAGTAGAGACGTACTTCTATTGGCCTACCATGAAAGTGGACATACAAGAGTATGTTTCAAAATGTGTAGTATGCCAAAAGACCAAGTATGATAGAGGGAAGCAACCTGGATTACTCCAGTCATTGCCTATCCCAAATTCACCATGGGAGAGTATATCCATGGATTTCATCTTTGAATTACCCAAGTCTATCCATGGGAATACAAGAATACAGACAATAGTCTTAGCAAGCAAGCACATTTTATTCCTGTAAAAAAGACTATTAAGGCATATCAAATGGAAACTCTCTTCATATCTTAGATTTTCAAGCACCATGGATTACCCACATCCATCGTGTCAGACAGAGATCCTAGAATGACCAGTAATTTTTGGAAAGGTCTCTTTGAAAATCTAGGAACAAGATTGAATTTCTCTTCGGCCTATCACCCACAAACGTTTGGCCAAAGTGAGATAGCCAATTTTACAATACTTGATCTACTCAAGACTTATGTTACCGAAGTAGATCAATGCTCACAATGGGAAAAGTACTTACCTCTTGTAGAGTATGCCTACAATAATACTGTACATACTTCTATGGGAAAAGCACCTTTTGCGATCATTGAGGGAAGACCTAAAAGTCCCTTGCTACTCAAAGTACATGGGAAGATCTTCGCCGCCAATGAGTATAGCCGTGACCTACAAGAATCTTTTCAAAAGATTAAGGAGGCTATATCCATCTCTCAAGAAAGGCAAAAAGTTGTTGCTGATAAGCACAGAAGAGCCTTAATGTTCAAAGAAAATAATTGGGTCTTACTCAAGTTTCCTAAGGCTTGATTAAGGCAAACGACGGGCAAAAATCCTATGGGCCATAAAAAGTATTATGCTAAACTAGCAAAAGGATACTATGGTCCTTTCCAAATCTTGAAGCCCATCAATGAGATGGCTTATCAACTCAAGTTGCCCAACCATTGGCTCATACACAATGCCTTTCATGTAAGCCTACTTAAGCCCTATAAAGGAGAGCCACCAACTGAACCAATTATTGAAGACCCTCCCGAAGTTGAAGACCAAGAAGAGGTGCTACAACCCGAAGCTATCCTTCGGCATGAAGACAAGGTACTACGACATGGTGAGATTATCCGACGGTATCTTATTAAGTTCAAAAATTATCCTTTTGAAGATGCTAGATGGATGCAAGGAATACAGCTTAAGGATAGTATGAACCTTGTCAATGCTTACAATGCTACATTAGAGTAAGAAAATGTACAAATTTCTTTTAAATGACTCATGTTTTTGTCTTATAAGACTAGTCCTCTTTTTAATTGTGCACAAATTTAACTAGTATGCATGCTTAGAATCATGTTTGTGATGACGACGTCTCTCAAACACCAAGTAGAATTTGTCACTCTACTTTGGGAGAATGAAATGGACTAAAGAGCAGACATGCTTGCATCAGCTATGTCTCACAAGCACAAAATGGATTAGTCATCCATCTTGAAAAGATGTCGTAGGGTAAAAAGGGATCCTCTACCTGCTAAGTAAAATTGACTAATGACTAAGGCTTTATCTTCTCTACCTCATAGTCGAGGACGACTATGATTTCAAGAGAGAGGTAATGTCATAAAATCTAATATCTAATATCTAACCAACCCAAATGATTTTCTCATATTAAATTGATCACTTAATGTGGGAGAATAAACGGGAACAAGTGTTAAGATATATACATGTGCTTATAGATCTATCTCAACACGGGGCCAATGGTAAAGGGGCCCAAATGAGAGATGTTCTATCAAAGAGAAAGGCTAACAAATGAGCATAATAACTTAGGGTTAGCTTCATTGAACACCTCCAATAATATGTGTAAAAGTCCTTTGAACTTAGGTAAGCTAGGGTTGAGCTTGAGGCACGGGAACCCGACTCAGCTCGAGGTGCTTGTCATGCTTGATAAATGAGGTGCTTGAGGTTCTTGATGATTGAGGTGCTTGAGATGCTTGAGGTGCTTAATGATTGAGATGCTTGAGGTGCTTGACATGCTTGAGATGCTAGGGTTGCACTTGAGGTGAGAACACAGCCCAAGCTTAAAGTGCTTAAGAACCAAGCTTGTGGTGTGAACTCGGCCTATGCATGAGGGGCTTGAGGTGTCAAAAAGTCAAATATTCGATCCCTACAAGGAGGTGGCGAGCCCTACATGAGGGGGGATGAGAGAGAACACCCACACACACACAAGGCATGCATGGTACAAAGAAATCAAAAGGGACACTTGTCAAGTTCCTCCTCATGTTTCCCTCATGGTGTGCCTGAAGCCTATTGGTTGGCCACCCAAGGGGTCCAATAATAATTTATGAGATTTAATTAATTGATTTAGCATTTATCTAGCCCTATCTCTCAAAGGGGAAAGGGGGACACTTGTCTCAAGGCTACCCTTGCTCCTTGTAATGCCTCCTGCTTATGATTGGCTAGGCCTGGAGGGGTCCAATTAGCTTCAAGCGTGAGCTACAAGGGGGAGTCGACCCAAGAAAGCTAGGGGTTTGCTTAGGGGATATACTCACACACACACACACACACACAAACACTCTCATTGTGTGCTATGCAAAGTGAAAGAGCTCCCTCTCCTTCTCCAAGCAAGTAGAGGTTGAGAGCCTACACCAACACTCTTGGATATGGAGTGCAAATCCAACCAAGAGCCATGATTCAATGCTTAAGCTTGCCATATCCTTCTTCTTCATTACTATGCTATTATGTATGCTAGTAACAAGAGTTATGATAAGTGAGGAACTAATTCTTTCTCCTACGAAATGTTTCTTCTTCCTCTTCCCTACCCTCATTCCCTACTAGCTCTCTCCACCTTCAAAGGTGTTTGAGGTCTTGGGACTGAGGCTTGGGATAGTTAAAGCTTTCTTCAAGTTTATGTTATGTTTGTGATGCATGAAGCTTTCCATATTTAGTGCATCACCCAGGTCACAAGGAACACAAAGATTGTATTGTAACAAGTCTCTCTTAATGGGAGAAATCATAATACAAATGCCTATTAGAGGGGGGACCGGCTCCACATAAATCCGGTCCTCAACTGTTATCATGTTCTCTAAATTCTCTCTCTTGCAAAAGTATTTTTCATGCCAAGTTAACTAATTGCTATGATTATGTTGCTATCTTCAATTATGTTCACCCACTATGCTCACAAAGTCATTTCTCAAAAGTACTCTCATTACTGTCCGCTACTCTCAAATTAAATAGGCCAATTCCATTACAGGCCACGTACCATATCGACGGTAATACACCATACTATGGTGGCCTCTGGAATCAATTTCCAAACGGGGGCTAAAAGAAATAATAAGCCCACGGAAAACAAGGGTTCCAACGAGCCTAAGGGGAAGGACAATGTCCAAAAGTCTCCTAAGGGCAACTCCAACAAAGCTAAAGAGAAGGGAGTTACCAAGGTAGAAAGAAACTCTCTCATGAAGAGCTTGAGCGTTATCGCAAGGATAACCGGTGTTTCAAGTGCGGCGAACAAAGGCATGCATACCGCGCTTGTCCCCAAATGAACATCCGTCATGATCCTCCTAGAGCTACCTTGGTTGAAATCCAAGAGGAGGAGACTCACCAAACTCACCACAAAGGATCTCCTCTATGCCATGCTTGGGGAAAGGTAAGAGAACATGATGCTTTTATTTCCTTTGACCCTGGTTCTACTCACAATTTTATATCTATAGAGTTGGCCACCAAGCTAGGCATACAAGCCTACGAGATGGGAGATGTTCTACCCGTAGACAGTGCTTTCAATGGGCAAGAAGCTTCAGTCACTCCCTTAATTGGGAAATTGAGGCTCCATGTCCAAAGCTATGTGGACAAAGAGGACTTCTTTATCTCTCCTCTCAAGCATGAGGATGTAATCCTAGGGGCACCATGGTTTGATCGCCTGGCTGCCAATGTTAAATTCCCTGAAAGGAGAATCTCGTTTAAGTTCAGGGAAAAAGACATGTATTAGATGCTAAAGAAATGGGTAACACTATCCCCATTGTACATACACCAGCTTTCAACAAGTCAATAAAGAGCTCTATTTCTATGTACATGACTTTTGTTAAAGATTCTCAAAATGAACCTAATGCTTTAGCAAAAGAAAATAAAAGCAACCAAAAGGAATTAGAGTTATCCAATTTTCTCAAGGGGTTTCAAGATGTTTTTATTGATGAAATCCCTTGTGAGCTACCTCCTAAACGAGGTAATGATGACCATACAACTGAACTTCTTCCAGGAAGTTCACCGCCTAACAAACCTCCTTATAGAGTTTCTCAAGCAGGAGATTATGTGGCAAGTGCATGAATTAGTTGAGAAGGGCATGGTCAGGCCTAGCTCATCTCCATTTTGCTCACCTGTGCTATTAGTGCAAAAGAAAGACGGCACATATCGTATGTGTGTCGACTATAAAGCACTAAATAGGATCACTATCAAGAATAGGTTTCCCGTTCCACGGGTAGAAGACCTATTTGATAAGCTACAAGGATCGACCTACTTCAGTAGGATTGACCTAAAAAGTGGCTATCATCAAATAAGGATAGTCGATCAAGACATTGTAAAGACCGCATTTCGCACCACATTTGGTCTTTACGAATACATTGTCATGCCTTTTGGCTTGACCAATGCACCAGCCACATTCAACCGCTTGATGTAGAAGCTGTTCAAGCCTCATCGAACCTTCACTGGAGTGTTCTTTGATGATATTATCATCTACTCTAATTCATTAGACGAACACAAGCAACACCTCCAGGTAATATTTCAAGTTTTAAGAGAGAATGAACTTTATGTTAATCAAAAGAAAAGTGAATTTTTCTTGCAAGAGATTCAGTATTTAGGTCACATTATCTCTCAAGATGGCATCCAAATGGATCCATCAAAGTTAGAGGTAATAAAAGGATGGCCTAAACCAAAGAATCTTCATGAACTAAGAAGCTTTATAGGTATGTGTGCATACTATAGACGCTTCATAGAAAAGTTCTCACAAATTGCGGGACCATTACATGACCTAACAAAGAAAAGCATTAGGTATACATGGTTTTCTAAGGAGAACAATGCTTTCAAAAATCTTAAAGAAAAGGTTATCTCTCACCCTGTGTTTACACTACCGGATCTCTCAAAACCATTTGAGGTCCAATGTGATGCTTGTGGTGATTGCCTTGGAGCTGTTTTGCTTCAAGAAGGGCACGCCATAGGCTATGAAAGTCGAAGGCTCGACCTTGTTAAGCAAGCTCTAGGAATATATGAAAAGGAACTCCTTGTAGTTCTACATGCCTTAGACTCGTGGAAGCACTATTTATTGGGGACTCCTTTCATTCTACGAACGGATCACCAAAGTCTTAAGTACTTCATGACGCACACCAAGCTCTCCGACAAACAAATGAGGTGGGAAAATTTCCTTTCGCAATTTCATTTTCATATTGCTCACATTGCTGGCAAGCATAATCAAGTAGCAGATTCACTCTCAAGACGACCGAGAGTGAATGCGGTTTCCATAGCAACTCATAACGATCTATCTTCAATGATAGATGAGTATGCTATTGATCCCGATTTTAGAGATTGGATTTCAGTCCTTGCATTAGGGAAGAAAGAAGAACCATTTACTTTACAAGATGGTTATCTTCTCTATGGCAATAGACTATGCGTTACTAACTCACTACGTGAGAAAGTAATGTATGAATCTCATTCTCCTCCTTACGTGGGGCATAGAGGGATTCAGTCTACCCTAAAGGGAATTGAAACATATTTCTATTGGCCTGCCATGAAAGTGAACATACAAGAGTATGTTTCTAAATGTGTGATATGCCAAAAGACAAAATTTGATAGAGGGAAGCCACATGAATTGCTTCAACCCTTGCCAATCCCTAATTCACCATGGGAGAGCATATCCCTGGATTTTATCTTTGGTTTGCCTAAGTCAATCCATGGGAATACGGGAATATGGACGATAGTAGACAGGTTCAGTAAACAAGCTCATTTTATACCTGTCAAAAAGACTATCAAAGCCCATCAAATGGCAACCCTCTTCATTTCACAAATTTTCAAGTACCATGGCTTGCCAATGTCCATAGTGTAGGATAGAGATCCTAGAATGACCAATAATTTCTGGAAGGGTCTCTTTGAGAATTTAGGGACAAGGCTAAACTTCTCTTTGGCCTATCATCCACAAACGGATGGCCAAAGTGAAATAGCTAACCTAACAATTCTTGATCTACTAAAAGCCTATGTAACAGAAGTAGATCAAAGATCCCAATGGGAGAAGTACATACCCTTAATGGAGTATGCTTACAATAACACTCTACATACTTCCACAGGAAAAGCACCTTTCGAGGTAATTGAGGGAAGATCAAAAAGTCCCTTGCTACTTAAGGTACATGGGAAGATCTTCGCTGCAGATGAGTATAGCCGAGACCTACAAGAATCTTTTCACAAGATTAAGGATGTTATCTCTATCTCACAACAAAGGCAAAAGGTTGCTGCTGACAAGCACAGAAGAGCCCAAGCCTTTAAAGAAAATGATTGGGTCTTATTAAAATTTCCCAAGGCTCGATTAAGGCACACGACGGGCAAGAATCCTACGGGACACCAAAAGTACTATGATAAACTAGAAAAAAGGTACTATGGTTCCTTCCAAATTCTTAGGCCAATCAATGAGATGGCCTATCAACTCAAGTTGCCCAATCATTGGCTCATACACAATGCTTTCCATGTGAGCCTATTAAAGCCTTACAAAGGAGAGCCACCTCAAGAACGAACTACTGAAGACCCACCGGAGATCGAGGACCAAGAAGAGGTGCTGCAGCCCGAGTCCATTCTCCGACATGAAGACAAGGTACTAAGAGGCGGTAAGACTATCCGATGATATCTTATTAAGTTTAAGAATTATCCTTTTGAAGATGCTAGATGGATGCAAGGCATACAATTAAAGGGGAACCTAAACCTTGTCAATGCTTACAATGCTTCCCAAGAGTAAGCAAATGTACAAAATGTTAAAAATGAACAAAGTTTTTGTCTTATAAGACTCTCTTTTTTTTTTATTGTGCACAAAAATGAAGTAGTATGCATTCCTAGATCAAGTTTGCGGAGACGACGTCTCCCAAACACCAAGTAGAGCTTGTCACTCTACTATGGAAGATTGATAGGAATAATGTGCAGACATGCTTGCGGCAGCATCAATCTCTCAAGCGCCAAATGGACTAGTCATCCATTGTGCAATGATGTCGTAGGGTAACATAGGGATCCTCTACCCGCCGCTAAGAAAAGGACTCATAAATATGCTTTATCTTCTCTATACCATAGTCGAGGACGACTATGATTTCAAGAGAGAGGTAATGTCATGATAATCAATATATAATTATCCTAAATGATTTTCTCATGTTAAACTGATCATTTAATATGGGGAAGTGCCAGGGGAGAAAAAGCTAGAATATTGGTTAAGCTAGAAGACCGGCCACAGTAGGGATCCAAAGGAGGGAAAATAGGGATCCAAAGGGGGGGGCATCTGCAAAAGATCCATGTGCAACAATGGGCTTAAAAGACCCTAAGCTTCAGCCCATTAAGACTTCCAAAATGCTAAGTTTCTAACATTCAAAGGTTGTGTCCAAAGGTCAAACATGGGGGGAATTGGATGCTTTGTGTGTGTCCCAAAAGTCTTTATCAATCCCTACATAGGAGGGGACGAGCCTTGGGAGAATTAAGCTAGAGTAATTCTAGTTTAATTAATTTAAAAACACTTAATAAAAAAACCAATGAGAATTAAGCTCTCTAGAAGACTATTGGACAGTCTCCTAAGAGGTCCAATGAGCATTCAACAGCCCAATGGCTTGCCTAATTCCTATTGGCCAGAAGGCAAAGGGGTCCAATGAGAGTTTAGCTGCATTTATTAATTACATAAAGCTCTCACAAAAGGGGAAAGGGGGACACATGTCAGAAGGCTATCACTTATACTGCTTAATTATCATTGGCTAGCCGTAGGGAGGTCCAATGAGACTGTAGCATGAGCAACTAGCAAGAGGGGTTGACCATGAGAGAGAGAGAGAGAGAGAGAGAGAGGGGGCTGATTTTTGCAAGGCATTATCACACACACACACTCACACAATCTCATGTGTGAAGTAAAGAAGACTCTCTCTCTCCTTATCAAGCTTTAATGGAAAGCTTACCACCTACTCCAAGCTTGTGAGAAGGGAGGCCTACACCAACAACTATTGGCTTTGTGATGCAAATCTGACCAAGAGCCAAGCTTCAATGCATGCTCATCTCCTCTACCATGCTAATGACTAAGCTAAGCTATGCTAATATGAGTGTTTATGTGAGGAGATGTACATCTTTCTTGTAAGAATACTCCTTCTTCCTCTCAATCTACTCTCATACCCCGCTAGCTCTCACCATCTTCGAAGGTGTGTGAGGTCTTGGGTCTGAGACAAGAGAGAATTGATGTTGTGTTTGATAAGTGTTTTGCTTAGTGCATGAAGCTTTCATCTTCATTGCACTAGCTAGTCTTCAAGGAACACAAAGAATTGTACTGTACAATGTCTCTCTTGATGGGAGAAACCATACCAAGCGTTTTGGAGGGGGGACCGGCTCCATGTAAATCCGGTCCTCGGCTGTTGTCAATAGCTTAATTTTTCTCTCTTTTGAAAGTATTGTTCATGCTATCTAACTAGGTGTTATGCTTTTTGTTGCTCTCTCCACCCAAGCACTCTTGTAATTCTCATTAGGAATCTATTCTAATGAAATGCCGACTATGTTCATATTAATTTCCGCTACACACAAGTTACTAGGCCATTAAATGTTACACTAGACTTGGTCTTGTAGTCAAATTTGTGGATGACATATTTACAATACATGATCTCAGTTTTGGTGATGAAATTGTTGCATCTGGCATTTTATGCCGTGGGTTGTATAAAATCACCTTGTATGAAAAGTGTGGGTAGGATTTTGCAAATGTAGTCGTGAATTCTAAGGCTATTTCAAATGCAAAACTTTGGCATGCACATTTTGGACATCTGAATTTTGCGAGTTTGTTGTGTTTGCAAAAATATGATATGGTTTCTTCTTTGCCGCCTCTTGAAGCACCTTTCAAAGATGTTTGTGAAGGCTCTTTTTTGGGTAAGATGCAGCATCCAAAATTTCCAAAGGAGGGTTTAATTAGGGCCACATGCAGCTTACTGCTTATGCATAGTGATGTTTGTGGGCCCATGCAAACTCCATCCTTGGGGCAATTACCTTTATTTTTTGACTTAATGCAAAAATGTCTCGAAATGTACTATGGGCACCCTCCATTCCGATCGGGCGGGGGAGTATATGTCTCATGAATTTAATGCATTTCGATAAAACACCAATGAACAGTGCCTTATACGTCTCAGCAAAATGGTGTTGTTGAGAGAAAAAATAGGTCACTTACAGAAATGGCACGATGTATGGTCAAGAGTCAAGCTTTGTTGTATTCATTTTGGCTTGAGGCCATCATGTGTGCCACTTATGTACTTAAGAGGTGTCCTACAAAATCTTTACAGTGTATGACTTTATATGAAGCATGGCATGATAGAAAGCCTTCTATTCAGCATATGCGTGTTTTTGGTTATTTGGCATATACTTTCGTGATGCAATTGCACTGTAGAAAATTGGATGATAAGGTTATCATATGCTATTTTGTTGGAATATTGTTGAAAGTAAAGGTTACAGGTTGTATCATCCTCAAAAAAAGTGTATCTTGGTCTCACAGGATGTTGTGTTTGTGGAAGATTCTATTCATCCCTTGTTGTCATGTACTAGAGACAGTAATGTAAGCTCACAGGACTTTATGACACTTTGCTGCCACTTTTCAGTGGTGGAAGTTCGAATGTAAATTCCAATGAGGAAAATGTACACCCTATGGCGGTTTTTGAAAATATTGTAGATCGGCCTGTTTACTGATGCAAATGTACATTGCATACTTGATGAGGAAAGGGCTGAGAATGAGGAGGCTAGAGGTATGCCAAAATGGCTAGTGCTGCATACTTTGCATGACTGTAAATTCGATGCACCTTTGTCTAGTTGTACTCATTCAGGGTCTCATCATGCATCTTATGCATTAGATTGTTATGCTTTGGTTGTGTTTAGCTTACATGATGTTGAGGAGCCTCTAACTTTTGATGAAGCACAGAATTCAAAAAATTGGATGACTGCCATGTTATGATGCACTTATAGAAAATGACACATGGACTTTATGTTATTTGCCTCCTGGTAAAAAGGCCATTGGTACAAAGAGGATTTACAAGTTAAAACACAAGCCGGATGGTGAGATTGATCGCTATAAGGCTCAACTTGTTGCAAAAGGTTATGCACAGCAAAAAGGCATAAATTATGAAGAGACTTTTGCTCCCACTTGTCATATGACTATTGTGCATTTTCTATGTGCATTGCAATCTCGTTTTGGTTGGGATGTACATTAGTGAGACATTGTTATTGCTTTTTTGATTGGTGAAATATTTGAGGAAGTTTATGAAATACAGCCTCACGGTTTTTTCAAGAAAGGACAAGAGGATAAAGTGTGCAGATGTAGGATATTTTTGTATGGGTTGAAGTAATCTCCTCGTGCTTGATATGAGAAATTTGATACTCATTTGGTCAAACGAGGCTTCTGTAACAGTCCTACAGAAAGCACATTGTATGTAAAGAGAGAGGGCGATGTACTTCTCATTGTGGTTCTCTATGTAGATGATTTGTTGATCACACCAAATGAGAGACATATTGCTGAATTAAGGGCTGATTTGAATGCTACTTTCAAGATGAAAGATTTGGGACTGTTGCATCATTACTTGGGTATACAATTTAAGCAGTGTGATGGTGGTATTGCCTTGTGTCAAAAAGGTTACATAGAGACATTGCTATGTAAGTCTGGACTTGAGGATTGAAAGAATATTTCCATTCCCATGGAAACAGGTTTGAAATTGAGTCTTGATGATGCTAATGATCATGTTGATGTCACTCTTTACCAAATTTCTTTTGGTTGCCTCATTATGTATGCAACACGAGGCCGGATTTTCAGTTGTAGTCTCACAGGTCAGTAGATTCATGCATAGCTCAGGATCTAAGCATTGGGAGGCTCTCACTTGAGTGGCACTTTACATCTTAGCTTCTTTTATCCCAATGGGGGATCATTGTTGCCAAATTTACATGTTTTTTGGACTCAGATTGGGCTGGTTGTTTTGACAGACGATTGTCCACAAGTGGTTTTTGTTTCATGCTTGGCAACTCATGCATATCATGGTTGAGCAAGAAGCAACCTATTGTGGCCACTTCCAGTTGTGAACTTGAATACAAGGTAGTCTTCACAGCTACTACGGTTGAGTGTGTATGGCTCAGACACCTTATGGCTTAATTGGGTGTTGGACAGCTCACTACAAATACTATCTACACTCACAGTCAGAGCGCATTGGCAATTGCAAGGAACCTAGTTTTTCATGCTCGCACAATGCACATTGAGATGCATTACCATTATGTCAGGGAGAGTCTCTCAGGAAGAGAGATCATCTTGGCTTATGTGCCAACACAGGAAAACCTTGCAAATCTTTTCACAAAGGCATTGTCATGTGAGAAGTTTGAAGCTTTTTGGAAAGCTTTGGGCTTACTCCCCTATGTGGACTGTTCATGTTTTCAGGCCATGGCACTTCCCTATACTCTGTGTGCCAGCTCTCATTCAGTGCATCACTCCTAGGGGAGATTTGTTACCATATACATGTGTTAGTAATGTGTGTGAATACACTTAGGACCTTCGCGGCATTTTTACCCATGCTAGGAGGTTTTTCCCTATGCCTTGCATATACACCCATCACTCTAGGGCTATCTTATCTTTCCATTGCACACTAAGTAATACACTCTCTTTTGTGTGCCTTGAGCTTCCTTTGTCTTCTCCAAGCTCTGTGCGTCTTTTCCTACAACCCTAATTCCAATATCAAATAAAGCTTAGGATTTATTTTTCTACTCCAAAAAGGTGGAAACCTTACTCTCTCCCTCTCTCTCTCTCTCTCTCTCTCTCTCTCTCTCTCTCTCATGCTTCTCCCACTCCAACTCTAGGTGAGAGCAATGGAGAACTCCATTACCTCTGTGTGCAGCAACATTTATCTCTCTAAAACACTTATGATCAACAATTTGAATTCAAAGGAGATTACATTGCATTCCTCTCTTTCTTCCCTCCACATTATAATCCTTTGTTCATACCTCTGAGTACTCTCCGTTTCTTCCCTGCATAGCCAATATTCTCTGTGTTGTAGCAGTCATCATTACACCTTCTCTCTCTGATTTACTTAATTAGTTAACACAAATTTCATTCAATCCCCTTCCACTGCAAGACATTACTAATATGCCAAAACAATATTGATTAAATGTTGCTTTTGAGCAAGAGTTTGCTACTTTATGACTTGGCACATCTAATCCCAATGCTGCAAAGATCAGCTACGAAACATTGGGTGCAAGGTAGTCAACTTATGGGTTGATGGCCATGTTTACCCTAGCGATCCTCTAACCAATGCATCAACACCCATTTAGAATTTCAATGAGCTATTATATTTTGTAGGAGATGGAAAAGATGGCTCATTCTAGCAAGTCAAAGGGTGGTAAGGAAAAGGGTGTCAAAGTTACAGTCAACTCTACAAAAGGTGTGCCTATTACACAGACACTGAGTGAAGCAATACAACAATGGTTTCAAGGTATCCTAGTTGTTGTTGTGACCAAAGTGTACCTCCTAATTGAGATATGGATGATCCAAATTAGGATCCTATTCTACCGATTCCACTAATAAATATGCATGTATGCACCCTTCATGCCCGTCTACAAATTCTTGATAAGCTGCTAATGCTCCATGTTAATTATGCTTAGAATGTGGAACCTACAGAAAGAAGGGAAGAGTGTCTAAGAGAACTCGAGGCTATTATATCAAGTGTTGGTCTAAATGGTGGTGCATTTGAGCTATCAAAGGACAAGAAGACATCTAGAAGTACGCAGGATCTCCCTAATAAAATTTGTATGAGTGGTAGTAAAGCTAGGCATTTGCTTTCATGCTATTCAGACTCCCAAAGTCCCATTGAGTTTTAATTGTGGAAAAAGGTGTGTGATATTACTACCTATAGAGATAACAAAGCAGCAAAGCGTGCTTGTGTGTGACAGTCTATTGATGATAATTTTTGTCTACTTGAAAAGGCAAAGCTAACCTTTGATTAGATATCCACATTGAAGTTTGAAACCAATAGTTTCACAACACAAATGGGTGGTGCCTGGGGGGAAACACACATAATACATTACCTGGTGGGTTGAACACTTGGTCTCCAGAGTCAAAATGCATCTATGTTTGGACTAAAGTTTTTTTTTCGGCACATTCTTTTTGCACATGGTGCATTTTTTCTACCACACCTATGGTTCATTGGGCATCTAGAGTAGCCAAGGAATGGAGTGCTCATACTATCAAGAAAAAGCAATATACTTCAAAAATACAAGTCATAGAGGTGGGAAAAAAAAGGACAAATGCCCTACATGTGATGTTCAATTGGTTTTACATAGTTTTAGTGGGGGGAGAGAGTAGGAAGAGTAGAGTCTAAAAAATTTTGCAATGCAGGAAAGAGAAAGGGATTAACATGAGGTGATCACAATCATATTGTGCTTCGAGTGCAAAAAAGATCATTTTTTACAATGGTTGGAGACAAGGAGACGAAATGGAATTCATTGGGTAGAAAATTGATAAATCTTTGACACTGGCTATTTCTATTTATTATAAACATGCATTGTAATGCCAAGTGATATTTTGATGGCCCAATCATGCACAGATTTTTAGTGATCTCCAACCATTTCTTCATGCCAACCACACGCCTCTGCTAAATCCCCCACCAATCTCATCTCTACATAGTGCCACACAAGGAACGAGACCAGGTGAAGAAGAATACCAGGGTCCATTGTTAAATTAGGAGGTCTTGCCTATTGTCACAGTGCGTGGAGCTCAAGCAATTGTGGCATCTACACCGTGAAAATTTCCCAAGTGGTTCAAACCAAGGGTGATCAAAGTAATACCAACTGACCCCGTTTCCAAAGCGTAAGAAGACAAGAGATTTAAGAGAAATGAAGAGAGGCAAAAGAAACAGGAAGCTGATAGAGAAGCACAAAGAAAGTAGGAGGTAGAGAGAAGACAAAGGGAACACGAAGAGTGGTAGAGAGTTGAGGCTGAGAAAGCCCACCTGGCTAATTTACAAGCACGGGATGAGAGAGCCCACTTGGCTAATTTACACGCATAGATAGAGGTAGAGAAGAAAGTGGTAGAGGATAGAGCTCAAGCCACCCAACAAGCAAAAGCTGGGAGCTCTAAGTTTTCAAAGATTCCCCAAAGAGAAAAAAAATGTGCAAAGAAGAACAAAGACAAGCTCAAACCCAAAGAGCAATGAACCCAAGAGGAGAGAGGTACAAAGTATAAAAATGACCCTCCTCAATGGGCCAGGTAGTCAACTCCTCCACCACCACTAACAACAAAAAAGAAATGGAGATGAAGTCCAAGGTGGCTTTGTGGGAGATTTTAAAGTATCAAAAGACCATTGAGCCAATCATATCAAAACCGGCCTTCTCTGTGGTGGTGAGAGAGATATTGGATGAGTACAGTGATTATATAATGTGGATACAGTGTGCTACTTTATTGGCCCTATAGGACAATATCGAGGACATTTTGGTGAAACTGTTACACGATGGTGTTTCTTCCATGGTGCATGCAAAGCGAGTAACCCTAAAAATCATGGATTAAGCCCAAGCAATCAATTTGTGAAACAAAGGGTGTAGTTGTATCAGGGGATGCGGGTGAAGCAAGGAGAGGCTTCTGCTTTGGGGGTGCCTTTGGGAGGGGAGGTTCTAGCTGGGCAGCCCCTTAGCCCGTTTTGTGATGTTGTCAACTCTTCATTTTTGGACTACAGGCACCGTGGGGGCCTGTCTTACTTCACCGAGGAACTTTGGTGCATCCTGGAAAGGGTGCATTGTACTGGCTTTGGAAGGAGCCTAGATTGAGGGTCCTTGCATGCATGTGGGGAGCAGGCAACAACATCCAAGTTTGGGGCCTACCACATCCTTGAAAAGACTTGTGCTAGTGTGGAGGGCGGCTATGGAATGCAAGGGCCGTGATATTTTGCAGAAGGGCTTCCAAGGTCTGCATTCAACACTAGTAGTGGGGTCCTTGTTCTATTGGTTTTATTGTGAGGATGCTGGTTCATCGTGTCCCGCGTTCTGATGGCTTCCACTTGTGGGTTTTGGTTCATGGTGGTTTGGGATGCTTCTTGTCTACTGATGTTATTCTCTTTTTTGTTCTTACTAGTTGGATCTTGTTGTCTCGTTGGCTCGTGTTTGGGATCTCCTTCGAAGGAAGGGATCTTATGTGGTAGATGAGATCTATTTTGTGGCATTTGAGGTAGAGACCCTTGTCTTGTTCTTGTTGTTTATGCACGGTGGCTCCCATTTCAGCTACTTAGTCTGTCTGTACGGGTTTTGGATCCCTGTGAAACCCAGTACTAGTTGGTCTTGCACAGTGTGATGGTTTATGTATTCTAAGTAACTGTTTTTGGTCACCTCCATGGCTTGTTTTGAGCATGGATATATGTATAGTCCATCTTTCTTAATACCGTCTCTCTTTTCTAGAGAGTTTTGAGAAAAAAAGTTTATCTCATGTAACCTTTCTTTCTTTAAGAGATTTGTAATCTTTTCATCTAACATCAATGACGCAAAATTCTACAATTTGGTACAATTGTAACAATTGATTATGTATATTATGTTCTTTTAGTATTTGTATTTTTGAAGTTGTTAAATTCAAACTCCCTACCGCAATCACCCGGTGGCTAGGGGGACATCGCTAGCCAACTTTTACCAAAACGGGCAACGAGGGGACCATATAGAGGTGGCAAACGTCCATGTTGCACGGCTGCACCCGGCAGGGTTGGCCGGTGCAAAACAAACCCAGGTCAAAATTGCTCCCTACATGTCATGGCACAGAGGGGCTTTTTTTGCACTGACTGACCCTGCCAAGCACCTCCGTACGGTGGAGATTTTATTTTTGTGAGCTTTTACTTTCAAGCTTTTGCAATTGAATCCATTTTTTTGAGCTTTTTCACTCTTATATTAGAAAAATATAATTTGTACACATACTAGTGTGACATCTAAAAATTCTACATGTATGTTTGCATTTCTACATTTGTACAACAATCAACTAAAGCATACATACATCCTTCCTTCTGGCAATGTAAAATCATGCATACCTCCTATAAACATGAACTATAACATTAAAAGAAGAACTATTTCTAATCAAGTATAAAGAAGAAAATCGCACCATATAGAATAGAAAAAAATGCAAACTTGCCATGGTTGCAAAGTAACCAAGCTAATCAGCTCAAAGCAACCACAAAACCAAAGAAGAATCCGAGGAGCTCTATGGTACAGTAATAAAGGAATAAATCCAATTACATAATCAAGTCACATGGACACCGTGTATAATGTCACTATAGCACAGTGAAAAAGCTCCAAAAATTGGCTTCAATTCCAAACGCATGAAATTGAAACCTTGCAAAAATAGAACCCATGCTCACTAGAAAACATTCTCCTCATCATTCAAGCGACCAACACATATTACACTTGCACTTTCACCCATTATCTTGGAGATTTATCCATTTTGAAAATATAAGTTCTTGTACAAAGAGGGGTCATTTTATTACATGTGATAGCATGTAACATGAGGTATTCTTCTTAATACTCTTTAAATGCACGTGATATAAATGATTGCTTCTTGAGGTGAACCTCTTGAGGTGGCATGGAAAGATTTAGGATTTGTCCACCTGGCATAAACTTCTCACTAGCTTGGCTTTGTTCAATAATTTTTCTTAATGACTACTTTGGCTACTGAACAGTAGCACATGATATGCTCAAATTTTTACATAGGAATTTGGCTTATCAAGGTACACATTTTGTCCTCATGGAGTAAATATTTTGAATTTTGACTCACATGGAGAATGTCTCATCTTGACTCCACTTCATTTCTATTGAACAATGGATACTACCCATGAACTTTCATCCGGAAACTTGGCTTAGCCAGCTTGAGATTTTGCTACATGTCATAATCTTTTCAACAAACTTGTCTACAAGTAGGGAGCCAAAACGACTTCTTTAGAAGTCGTTAATTAATTAGTTTGGGGGGAGGGAAGAAAAAGAAAAGGGAAGGGTGGGAAAAAAAAGCGAAAGAAGAAGAGGGGGGGGGGGGGGGGGGGGGGTTTAAAGGGGGGTGTATCCTTTTGTTTATGGCTCAAAGGGAACTCAAGGACGAGCGCAGGCATATAGCCTAATGGTTTAGGTTGAGTTTTATAGTATGTACTCGATGAGTTCAAATGCTACTCATTAACATTGATTTTAAATGGTGACGTGCATGGACATGCTAATTGGAGATGCTAAAGGATCTTGGGGAGATTCTATGTAATGAAAAACAAAAGTAGTAGAGAAAGGAAGTAGAAAGTATCTATCTAAATAGATAATGGGGGAGGGGATTCCGGCTCCCCCCCCCACCACGTGTCCATTTGTGAGGGCTCAGGCTAAAAATGCAAGGCTCAGTTCAAGGCAAGGCGCTCAGGCTCATGAGTTCAAAAAATAACACCGCCAGCCACCTGGCGCGCTTGGCAAGGAGGGTGATCATAGCGGGGCAAGGGGGAGAGAGAGAGAGAGAGGCGTCATCCTCAAGCGGCTCTCAGCTGCGTCATCATCACCTGCGTCGTCATCCTCAGTGGCTTCACCTGCGTCGACCTCAGCTGCTTCTTCCACGCAATGCTCATCGCCTGCGTCGACCTCAGCTGCTAATCACCTGCGTCGTCATCACCTGCGCTCATCGCCTGCGTCGACCTCAGCTACTCCGAACGTGCGTTGGAAGCTCTCCACAGACTACGCAGCTTCGTCAACCTGCGCGGCTTCGTCATCACCTGCTTCGTCTCGATTTCGTCATCACCTGCTTCGAACCTGCGTTGGAAGCTCTCCACAGACTGCGCGGCTTCGTCAACCTGCGCGGCTTCGTCATCACCTGCTCCGAACCCTGCGCGTCGGTAATGTGCAGCTCTCTCTCTCTCTCTCTCTCTCTCTCTCTCTCTCTCTCTCTCTCTTCCTCTTCTCTTCACCACAGGAGTGGCGGGCTCTCTTCTTCACCACAGGAGTGACGGGGTGCGTCTCTGTCATAGAGAGAGAGAGAGAGAGAGAGAGAGAGAGAGAGAGAGAGAGAAATGAAATGGCTACGTCTCTGTGAGAGAGAGAGAATGAAATGAAATGCAGGCTTTAGGTCTCTGTTTTCGCGTCTCTGTGTGAGAGAGAGAAATGAAATGAAAAGAAATGTCGGGGTGTGTGTGTGTGTGTGTGTGTGTGTGTGTGTGTGTGAGAGAGAGAGAGAGAGAGAGAGAGAGAGAGAGGGAGAGAAATGAAATGAAATGAATGTCGAAGCCGAAGAGAGAGAGAGAGAGAGAGAGAGAGAGAGAGAGAGAGAGACAGAGAGAGAGAGAGAGAGAGAAATGAAATGAAATGAATGTCTGTGTGAGAGAAAGAGAGAGAGAGAGAGAGAGAGAGAGAGAGAGACTGCACGCGGCAGTGTTCGGGCCCTCGGGGGCGTCTCTGTCATAGAGAGAGAGAGAGAGAGAGAGAGAGAGAGAGAGAGAGAGAGAGAGAGAGAGAGAGAAATGAAATGGCTACGTCTCTGTGAGCGAGAGAGAATGAAATGAAATGAAGGCTTTAGGTCTCTGTTTTCGCGTCTCTGTGTGAGAGAGAGAAATGAAATGAAATGAAATGCTGGGGTGTGTGTGTGTGTATGAGAGAGAGAGAGAGAGAGAGAGACGGAGAGAGAAATGAAATGAAATGAATGTCGAAGCCGAAAGAGAGAGAGAGAGAGAGAGAGAGAGACTGCATGCGGCAGTGTTCGGGCCCTCGGGGCGCGCACAGGCAGACATCGGGAGAGAGAGAGAGAGAGAGTGCAGCGCAGCGCTCAGTGCAGCCGACCTCGGGGGGGGGGAGGGAGAGAGAGAGAGAGAGAGAGAGAGAGAGAGAGAGAGAGAGAGAGAGAGAGAGAGAGAGAGAGAGAGAGAGAGAGAGAGAGAGAGAGAGAGAGAGAGAGAGAGAGACTGACTGACTGACTGACTGGTGTTTGGGAAAATTCATTTTCACAAACATACAAAAATCCCTCCAAGACAAATCTGAACCGGAAATTTTACAATACTAGCCAGTATTGTTACAAAAGTACACTATTTTTCATGTATTTCTCCTTCTTGCCCTACCCTCAACCGGCTACTTTGATTTTGCAACCGGCTCAAGTCTAAGCTGAGGCACACTTTCCCCGAACACTGGCGCTCAGTGCCAGCGGCCCCGGACAACGAGAGAGAGAGAGAGAGAGAGACTAGGCACGAGCGTCGGTGCAGGCGGATGACCAGGAGAGCGGAATTTTCTCCTTCTTGCCCTCCCCTCAATCGGCTACTTTGATTTTGCAACCGGCTCAAGGCTAAGCTGAGGCACACTTTTCCCGAACACTGGCGCTCAGTGCCAGCGGCCCCAGACAACGAGAGAGAGAGAGAGAGAGAGAGAGAGAGAGAGAGAGAGAGAGAGAGAGAGAGAGAGAGAGAGAGAGAGAGAGAGAGAGAGAGAGAGAGAGAGACTTGGCACGAGCGTCGGTGCAGGCGGATGACCAGGAGGGCGGAATTTTCTCCTTCTTGGCCTCCCCAAAACCGACTACTTTGATTTTGCAACCGGCTCAAGGCTAAGGTAAGACATACTTTACCCGAACACTGGGGCTCACTGTCGGCACTATTTTTCATGTATTTTAAGCGGAATTTTCTCCTTCTTGCCCTACCCTCAACTGGCTACTTTGATTTTGCAACCGGCTCAAGGCTAAGCTGAGGCACACTTTTCCCGAACACTAGCGCTCAGTGCCAGCGGCCCCGGACAACGAGAGAGAGAGAGAGAGAGAGAGAGAGAGAGAGAGAGAGAGAGAGAGAGAGAGAGAGAGAGAGAGAGAGAGAGACTTGGCAAGAGCGTCGGTGCAGGCAGATGACCAGGAGGGCGGAATTTTCTCCTTCTTGGCCTCCCCTCAACCGGCTACTTTGATTTTGCAACCGGCTCAAGGCTAAGCTGAGGCACACTTTTCCCAAACAATGGCGCTCAGTGTCGGCACTATTTTTCATTTATTTTAAGCGAAATTTTCTCCTTCTTGCCCTACCCTCAACCGGCTACTTTGATTTTGCAACCGGCTCAAGGCTAAGCTGAGGCACACTTTTCCCGAACACTGGCGCTCAATGCCAGCGGCCCCGCACACACACACACACACACACACACACACACACACACACAGAGACTTGGCATGAGCGTCGGTGCAGGTGGATGACCAGGAGGGCGGAATTTTCTCCTTCTTGCCCTCCCCTCAACCGGCTACTTTGATTTTGCAACCGGCTCAAGGCTAAGCTGAGGCACACTTTTCCCGAACACTGGCGCTCAGTGCTAGCGGCCCCGAACACAGAGAGAGAGAGAGAGAGAGAGAGAGAGAGAGAGAGAGAGAGAGAGAGAGAGAGAGAGATAGATAGATTTTATTATCGTCCTCGGAGGTCAAATATGACCTATGGGACCAAAGTTACATGTGATGTAGTATGTGTACGGTTGATGAGTGACTCTCGATGCTCCAAAATTGTAGTGATGAGAGTCACAATGGAGAGCCCACACTTTGGCTGGGAGAGGAAAGTGTGTAGGTCTAAGTTATGGCTGAAAATGTGAGAGAAGCAAGTTCGGATGTGATCAAAAGCTGAGCACTCTAGTAGTGTGTGGTACTCAGACTCTCGAACTTGCAGTGAGCATAATGTGCACAATCGATTTGACTCTTCTCCATTGCCCCAACGCCCTATCTCGCATCGAAGGAAATGGGAGCTAAGCCGAATTGCTGCGATAGTGCGTATCGCGGACAAGGGAATAGGCTCAAGCATGTAAGTGTGAGTACGGTTTCCTCTCTCATCGAAGAACATGGTTTTGTAGTTGAGGGCAATATAGGTGGTGTAATGTATGAAGCGTGACCCACCGGATTTCTCCCAAGCCGTAATACATTGGCGTTGTAGAAAAGCTTCATTCACTTGAGAGTCAATTGAAGCATCATGTAGCAAGTGTAATGCATCCCATCTCCCAAACCACTTCTTTATGTCTTTCATCCATCCCGTGCTCAAGATCTTGCTTTTATGCGTCTTTTGAACTTTTTTGCTTGCTTCCCATGCAATTGTAGGAAGTCGATTTGAGGGGTTTTGACGCATCTTTATCATGTACTCCACAACCCTTTCCATGCCCATAACCTCAATTGGAAGAGATCCCGACTCAAGAAGTAGGAGCATATATGGTGTTTGTGTCTTAACTTGGAGAAAGTTTGTAAGAAAACGCTTTTGGACATTCTCAAACTCTTTCCAAGTAGACTTTGAGATGCTCCCACCCCACACTTGAACTCCATAAAGAAGAACCGGTGTCACCAATGCATCAAAAAGATACTTCTTGAGAACCCAACACTTGATGTTTCCCGCATTACACATGTTCTCAAATGCATAATATGCTCTCTTTCCCGCTTCCAAACGACGCATAGCACATTCATTCCACTTGTGATTGGATGGAATGAATGTGAGAGAGAGAGAGAGAGAGAGAGAGAGAGAGAGACTTGGCATGAGCGCCCGGGGTAGGCAGATGACCAGGAGGGAGAAATTTTCTCCTTCTTGCCCTCCCCTCAACCGGCTACTTTGATTTTGCAACCGGCTCAAGGCTAAGCTGAGGCACACTTTTCCCGAACACTGGCGCTCAGTGCCAGCGGCCCGGGACAGAGAGAGAGAGAGAGAGAGAGAGAGAGAGAGAGAGAGAGAGAGAGAGAGAGAGAGTTGGCACGAGCGTCAGTGCAGGCGGATGACCAGGAGGGCAGAATTTTTAATACTAGCCAATATTTTCGGGAAATTACACTATTGTCCATGTATTTTAAGCGGAATTTTTTCCTTCTTGCCCTTCCCTCAACCGGCTACTTTGATTTTGCAACCGGCTCAAGGCTAAGCTAAGGCACACTTTTCCCGAACATACAAAAATCTCTCCAACACAAATCTTAACCGGAAAATGACAATACTAGCCAATATTTTTCCAAAATTACACTATTTTCCATGTATTTTAAGCGGAACAACAAAACGGCAAATGTCCTGGCCCTTGAGCGCACTCCGTAGTGCCCACATGCCTAAAGATTGTCACGCATCGTCGCGCATGCGAATTAGTGTCGAAATATGAAGGCAAGGGAAAAAGGAGAAATTCGGCCCCGAAATATAGAAAAATAGTGTAAAAACTCTAATGATGGAGCTAATGGACCAGAAGCATTAGGTGGGGCAGCCTCGGTCTTGGCCCTAACCAAGTTAGGCACATATCCCACAATCAGTGCGTTCCAAGAGACGACATCCTACAGAGGAAGTTTCTCAAGCACTTTTAAATACACAAAAAACGGCAAATGTCTTGGCCCTTGAGGCGCTCTCTTGGCCCTAACCAAGTTAGGCACATATCCCACAATCAGTGCATTCCAAGAGATGACATCCTACACAAGAAGTTTCTCAAGCACTTTTAAATGCACACCAAAACGACAAATGTCCTGGCCTTGAGCGCACTCCCCAATGCCCACATGCCTAAAGACTGTCACGCATCATCGCGCATGCGAATTAGCACCGAAATATGCTTAACCGAGTTAGGCATATCCCACAATCAGTGCATTCCAAGAGACGACATTTACACAGGAAGCTTCTCAAGCACTTTTTGTGCTTTCTGAAATGCACGACATTTGGCATGAGAGAGAGAGAGAGCCTTTTCAATGAGCTCTGATAATGGTGGGGCTTGCAGAGCTAGAAAAAAACCTAGGTTTGATGTAATCCCACATAACAAAAACAATCTACTGACGAATAACTAGGCTTGAAGCCAAGAAACACGTGGCAAACTCAGTTTCAAAAGCCAGGAGGAGGAGGAATTGAGGCATTGCTCATTATCAACGGATCAGCAGACACATAAACAGGGCATATCCCACAATCAGTGCATTCCAAGAGACGAAATCCTACACATGAAGCTTCTCAAGCACTTTTTTTGCTTTCCGAAATGCACTCATTGTGGCATGAGAGAGAGAGAGAGAGAGAGAGAGAGAGAGAGAGAGAGAGAGCCTTTGTGTGTGTGTGTGTGTGTGTGTCTGTGGCGGGAGCCCGCTCGATTTCACATTATGCCCTAGGAAGTCAACAACCTTTTGCTATGGCCATAGGATGCACATGGCTTTGGCTATTGCTCTCTCTATGGCCCACCTACACCATAGATTAAAGAGGGAGGTATGAGAGGTGGATAGGGGAAAAATAGGGGAAAAATAGAGAGAGAGAAAAAACATGTATAACCCGGTGCTAAATATATATCTTATTCTTACAGTAATGGAGCACGTGCTTACCTCTGGAGGAGATTCTTCGGAGGTGATATTTTCTACCCCAGAGAGAGACCCAGGCAAAAATTTACGAAATGCCAAGCGTGTTGCCCGAGGTGGGGATGGACTTGCAAAGAAGCAAATTGTAGATGGATTAGGTATCATCCACAGAGTATGCTCCAAAATTCAAGCCTCATGCGAGAGAGCGGAGGCATCACAGGTTTCCTATAGAGAGAGGATTCACTGGTTGAGCCATTCACAATATGAGCAAGGGGTTTATCTTCGCCATCTAGAAGAGTGGATGCAACTACAGATCAATGGTATTTTGCAGCAGCAAAGCTCAGTGCAAGGACAACTTTCTCGCATAGAAAGCAACCAGGAAAAAATCATGAGTCTCTTGGAGAGGTCCCTTCTTGACAAGGATAGCATGGATTTCAAAAGCATTGTGCCTGAATTACGAAGCACTAGCAACAAATTGACCGCCGTAGCAGTACAACATACTACAGGTGTCTCCGAAGTTAGATCTATCTCAAACAAGCTCCATGCATTGGTAACGACCCATTGGCCCAAGAAGGGGATTAATGTCGTTGGAGATGTTCCATCCAGTTCAAAGCAGGGCAACCCTTGCAAGAAGTGAATTATGTAATCGATAGTAATACTAACTTCTTTCTCATTTATAGGCTTAGCGGAATCTATATTGGTGGCTTTGGGGATATTGACTACATTTTGGGGAGGCTTATGTATGTAGTGGATACCAATTTGCTCACAACTCTTGGTTGTCTTCTTTGGATAATGGGGAGGGGATCTCCAAAAAACATACTCACCCCCCCCCCCCCCCCCCCCCCCCCCCCCCCCCCCCCCCCCCCCCCCCCCCCCCCCCCCCCCCCCCCCCCCCCCCCCCCCCCCCCCCCCCCCCCCCCCCCCCCCCCCCCCCCCCCCCCCCCCCCCCCCCCCCCCCCCCCCCCCCCCCCCCCCCCCCCCCCCCCCCCCCCCCCCCCCCCCCCCCCCCCCCCCCCCCCCCCCCCCCCCCCCCCCCCCCCCCCTCCCTCCTGCCTCTCTCTCAAGTTATGCTACAATGAATCTCTCTCTCTCTCTCTCTCTCTCTCTCTCTCTCTCTCTCTCTCTCTCTCTCTCTCTCTCTCACACACACACACACACACACAGAGACACCACACTCACACACACACACAAAGTATTCTAGGTGTGTGCAATGTTTGACTTCTTTCTAGTATGACAAATGTGAAGCACTTCATAAAGCACAAGAAATGGGAGAGAGCTTCCTATATAGGATGCTGTCTCTTTGAATGCATTGATTGCTACATTCTCAGAGGATCTCCATAGTATTTTTTGTTGCCATTGTGTCTTTTGGGACACACTCCCGTTTCCGCCCCCCCTTTCTCTCTCTCTCTCTCTCTCTCTCTCTCCTCTCTCTCTCTCTCTCTCCTCTCTCTCTCTCTCTCTCTTCTCTGTGTGTGTGTGTGTGTGTGTGTGTGTGTGTGTGTGTGTGTGTGTGTGTGTGTGTGTGTGTGTTGTGTGCATTGATTGCCAGATATGCCCAATTTGGGTAGGGTCAAAAAGCTTTGGTCTATTTTTGGCAGATGCAAAGTGAGAGTGTCTCTCCCAATGCAATCACATGCACACCATTACCGATATGGTATTTGCTTCTGATTGCGTAAACGGAATGTACACAACAATTCAAGCCTCAATGGCCAATAATGGGTTGACCAATATTGGGTTAACTTGGCACGTCTGCATCGACTGCGAGAATCCGACTGACATGCAGACTGACGCGTTGTAACAGCAGTGGAAAATTGCCGACTGAAACTCAAGCCTTAACCTGTTACCATGGTAACTCTTCATAATGAAGCACCTCGGGGCTGATTTGGATGCACCTTTGAATCCGTCTTGATGTGGGTTGCCAAAATGGCCAATAAGGGTCGACCAATAATGGATTAACTTGGCACATCTACATCGACTGCGAGAATCCGATTGACGTGCAGACTGGCGCATTGTAACTGCAATGGAAATTTGTTGGCTGTAACCCAGGCCTTAACCGACAATCATCAATGGGCTAATCGGATGGACTCGCTCCCCCAATTATATCCTTAGTAGTAGTTAGATGAGATATAGAGAGACAGATATAGAACTTCATAGACATTTACCATGTGGGTTGGCAAGCCTCCTCTCACTGACTCCTTCAAAGAAAGATAGACATATTTGGGAAATCCTTTCTTCTCCATACTCTCTTCTTAATTCTCTAGATACTAACCTGTATATATCTGTGAGTACTTATAAGAGTTATTTTTTGGACAGATGGCTATTGGCCCAAAGGTGTTGTCTCCTGGACATGCAAGACGTAGTAGGATATGTCAAGCCTCTCGAGCTACGCGACGTGCAACAGCGCGAGATAGAGTTCGACGTTCTCTGGGTGAGATTGATGTGCCTCGCTTGGAAGATTGCCACCATTTGATAAACGTGAATCGATGCAATGAATTTCCTCAAGGAAGGATTGCTAACGAGTCAATTCTCTCACAAAGTTATGTAAGGATTGAAGTGGAAGACAATTTGGAGGCCAATAATGGAGATGTTCCTAAGGAGCCTGTAATTGTCTCCAGAGAGGGAGATTACTCCAAAGTTGAGACACTTTGTCTATCTATCACCTACTTATATTCTGAGACCACTTCCTTGACGCATGTCTCTATGTTGTCTCTTTCTCATGAAAAGTGTATTCTTCACAACATAGGCAACTTGGATTTTGCATGCTCCTTATGTGGTGCTTTAGCTTGGAAAACAGAAGCAAAGACCATTCGCACATTTGTGGGGATGAGTTGTTGCAACTCAAGAAATGTTTCTTTGCCGCCAGTAAGTGAAGCTCCTTTAGAATTAAGGGAATTGATGCACGGGGGCAATACTAGAAGTAGAAAATTCTTGAAACATATCAGAGCATACAATAGTGTGTTGGCATTTGCTTCTTTGGGAGCTCATATAGATGAATCTCTTTGCCAAAGAAAAGGAATCTATACCTTCAAGGTGCATGGATCTATTTATCATAACATTGGTCCATTGATGCCAGAAGAACGAGCAGGTCAAATCCCTCGCTTTGCTCAGTTGTATTTTTTTGACACTGAGAATGAGTTGCAAAATAGGATGAGTCATGTTTCAAAACTCAAACCAGATGTTTTGGAAAGCTTGCAATCGATGATGCATCGAGTAAATCCGTATGTTCAAGCTTTTAGGGGGTTTGCTACAATGGTCCAAACTTCCAATATTCCGGAGATTAGGATGGTCATTACTGAGAAGCGTACAAATGGCTGGCAATATGTTGCTCCAACAAGTGTGGAAGTTGTTGCAATCATGCCTAGTCACGGTGAAGAGAGCAACATTGGCCATCATGATATTGTGTTGAATCTTTTGGGTGGTGGTCTAAAAAGAATCTCAAATTGCCATAGGTCATACATGCCTCTATTATATGTGTTGCTATTTCCAAGTGGTGAAGAAGGTTGGAATCCTTACATACCCCAAGTGAACAGAGCGGAAGTAAACAGAGAGCGAGTAAATGGAACTACAAAGTATATTTCTACGATGGATTTCTACAAGTATAGATTGCAAATTAGAGATGACACAACACAATGTCTTTTACGTGGTGGTAGGCTACTGCAACAATATATTGTTGATGCATATAGTTGTATGGAGGAGTTGAGGCTTTTGTGGGTTCGTAATCATCAAAGTGAACTTTGCAGTGAGGTGTATCAAGGCTTGACAGATATGGTTGGAGCAAGAGATGGAGCAAGGGATGATAGAGAAATGTTATTGGGTGCTAATGTTGGAAGAAGGGTTGTATTGCCTTCTTCGTATGTTGGTGGCCCCCGCTATATGCACCAACTGTACCAGGATGCTATGGCAATTGTACGCAAGAGAGGAAAACCTGATCTCTTCATTACATTCACATGCAATCCTGGATGGAAAGAGATACAGGATGCATTACTGCCTGGACAGACATCCAATGATCGTCCTGATCTTACTGCCCGTGTTTTCTACCATAAGTTCAAGGATTTGATGGGCTTGATGATTAAGAGAGCTATTTTTGGTAAGGTCATTGGACACATTTCTGTGATTGAGTTCCAAAAGAGAGGCCTTCCTCATGCTCACATTCTATTGATACTTGCATCTGAGCATAATCCAACAGAGACATTGCATTATGATAAGATTGTGTGTGCAGAGCTTCCTGATAATGTAATGTTTCCACAGTTGTATGATGTTATCAGTCGGTGTAATGTGCATGGCCCGTGTGGAAACTTGAATAAGAATGCTCCATGTATGAAAGATGGAAAGTGCAGGTTTAAATATCCTCGAAGCTTCAGTGCGTCGACTACTGTGGCTAGGGATGGATACCCAACGTACATGAGGAGGGATGATGGAAATTACACTGTTCGTAATAAAGTGCAAATGAGTAATAAATGGATTGTTCCATACAATCCATTTTTGTCAATAAGGTACAATGCATTTATCAATGTGGAGGTTTGCTCCACTATATCTGCTATGAAATATCTCTACAAGTATGTGTATAAGGGACATGACAGGGCCACTGTTGTTCTACAAGATAGTGAAGGGCTTCTAAATGAAGTTACAAACTATCTTAATGCTCGATATGTATCAGCGTCTGAGGCTATCTGGCGTATACTTGGGTTTCATATGCATCAAGAGAAACCTGACATACAACGGCTCCAAGTTCACTTGCCTCATCAAAATCAAGTCATCTTCAGCGACAGAGCGACTGTACAGAGTGTGGTGGAGGGAGAGGTCAGCAAAAAGACAACGCTCACTGAGTGGTTTGTAGCAAATCAACAATATCCAGAGGCCAACAATTTGTTGTACATAGACTTTCCAACAAAGTGGGTTTGGAAGCCAGCAAGTAGAACATGGACTCAAAGACAGATTGGTGACATGATTGGAAGAATGTACCACATTGTTCCCAATGCTGGAGATTTGTACTATTTGCGTATGTTACTCAACATGTGCAAAGGATGTAAGTCTTTTGAGGATATTAGAACCTTCAATGGACAAGTATATGACACATTTAAAGAAACATGTAATGCACGAGGATTACTGCAAGTTGATGATGAATGGTTTCTTTGTTTGGAAGAAGCCTCTTTTCAACAAACAGGGCAACAATTGCGCCTACTGTTTGTAGTCATTTTGGTTTTTTGTGATCCAATACATCCTGGTGCATTGTGGAATCGCTTCTGTAAGGAGCTTTCTGAGGACCATGTATATCATATGAGGGAGAATATCTGTGAACACATGGCTCAAAACCAAGCTTTATCAAACTTAGAGACAATGCTTCAACACTATGGAAAGAGGCTCTCGGATTATTCTGGAATGCCCCAGGTGGATCACACACTGCAAACTATGAGTGAGCATGGAGTGCTTGCTGAAGAGTTCATGTATAACAGAGAGGAACAAAGAGTATTGTCTGCTCGAATGGAATCATCTTTCAATGTTGGGCAAAGGGAAGCTTACAATCGGGTTTTACAAGCAGCTGGCCAGAGCATAGGGACTGTTTTTTTCTTCGATGGGCCAGGTGGAACGGGAAAGACTTATCTCTACAATGCATTGCTCTCTCGGATACGTGGAGAGTCCAAAGTAGCTTTGGCATGTGCATCGTCCGGGATTGCAGCACAACTTCTCGACAATGGAAGGACTGCACACTCTACATTCAAGATCCCTATTGATATAACTTCTGAGTCCACATGTAACATTAAAGTAAACAGCCAGCTTGCTGAGCTATTGCGAATGAGTTCACTGATCATATGGGATGAAGCCCCCATGGCTCATAGACATGCTTTTGAGGCTCTTGATAAGACACTAAGAGATGTCATGAAAAATGACATGTTGTTTGGTGGAAATGTTCTCCTCCTTGGTGGTGATTTCAGACAGATATTACCTGTTGTGCGTAAAGGGGGAAGAGAAGACATCGTCAATGCATCTTTGTGCCACTCATACATTTGGCAACGTACAGAAATCATGCATCTAACACAGAATATGTGAGTGGTCAATTGTTTTAGTAATGTTATTGAAAGAGAGTTTGTGCAGTGGACACTTGATATTGGTAATGGACATGTTTGTGATGGGGGCATACTTGATAATGTGGCTTTGCCGGCCTGCATGATGCTACCACAAAATAATTTGCAAGCATTGGTTGCTTGCATATATAGAGACCTTGAAACACAGACTTGCCATGCAACCTTTTTCAAGGATAGAGCAATTTTGGCTCCACGGAACAAGGAGGTGGATGCTATAAACAATTTGGGCTTGCAGCAATTTCCTGGTACTTATAACGAATATGTCAGTGTAGACGTAGTATGTGAATCAAATTGTGATAGCATTTTATTTACAAGTGAGTTTGTAAATAGTTTAGATCTTGGGGGAGGTTTTCCACCGCATGTTTTACAATTGAAACAGAATGCTCCAGTTATGTTGCTTCGCAATTTGGATCCAAGAAGTGGTCTTTGTAATGGGACACGTTTGATTTGTAAGCAATTCCACAGCAAAGTGATTGAAGCAGAAATCATTACAGGGTCACATGCAGGAAATGCAGTGTTCATTCCAAGGATTGATTTTCTCATGGGATCTAGAGAAGGTCTCCCTTTTGATTTGAGACGTCGCCAATTTCCCCTACGTTGTGCTTTTGGGATGACAATCAACAAGGCGCAAGGCCAAACATTGGGAGTTCTTGGATTGTATCTCCCAACACCTGTTTTCACCCATGGTCAACTGTATGTGGCAATGTCTCGCGTGAGATCCTCTTCTGCCATCAAGGTTGTGGTTGGTGATAGTCACTTAACAAGCGTTAGTATACATGGAGATCAAAGAACATACACTTCTAACATTGTCTACAAAGAGGTGTTGCAATTGACCTGCCACCCCCTTGCCATGGGGTTTAACGTGGTTGGATATGTTTTATCATCCAATAAAAAAGCAGGTTCACTCTCGCAACTATTTCTTTTTCATTTATAAGCTTAGTATATCTTCTTACGAAACATGGTGTATTCATTGAAACAATTGACTAAGATTTATTAGTGCTGAGAGATTTATGATTCATGTGCTTTTTGATGAATTTCTAATCCTTTATTTATGTATATATGTATATGTATGAATGAAGATGGATCCTAATGCCTCTGTGACTTATACATTAGGGAGACGACCTCGACACGTCCGAGGTAAAATATTATATATGTGTGTTTGTGACATTTCGATACTTTAAAGAATTTAAATCTCACAGTCAACGATTATGTATTAGATCCACCATTATGGAGGGGTCCAATCACAGCCATGCAGGTGATTCATCTACTCGAGGACTTGGATGTAGCAAGGTAACAATGTTGATGTTGATATAGTAAAGTAATAGCTTTTGTGTATCAAAATATTTATCTATATTAATAGCTTTTTGTTTGGCTATAGATCACAATATTACCCAGAATTCTTGATGGTGGGTATATATCATGCTTCATATGATCCGAGCTTGCTGTGCTACATTCAAGTTGCTATTCAGAGAGGATTCAAAACACGTGTCACCATTGCAGAGTTAGGCAGAACCCGTCCAATCAATGCTATGTTTGCTCAAAATCTTAGTCTCGGTGCTTGGTTCCTATGTGTTTTTGTGTTAGGATCTCTTCCTCCAGTGATTGGTAGATGTGTTTTACATCTTGGGCCATGGGTGGTTCGATACTGCAGCAGAGCATGTCGTAGGCTACGCTTTTGAGCGTATAAATCTTAAGAGTCTACGGATGTTATATTTTTTGGCATAGGAAATATCACTTACTCTATAAATGTTGGTGCAAAGTTAGTTTGAAAATATGTTGTGATGACTTTTGCAAAGATTCAAATGTTGTCCATCTTATAAATTTCAAACACATACAATACCTCTCTCTCTCTGTGTGTCTCTCTCTCTTTGTTGTCCATGTACTAGGCTCTCTCTCTCTCTAGCTAGAGAGAGAGACAGAGAGAGAGTGAGGAAAGGAGAGAGAGAGAGAGAGAGCTTTGTACATGGACAACAAAGAGAGAGAGAGAGAGGGGGGGGGAGAGAGAGAGAGAGAGACAGAGAGAGAGTGAGGAAAGAGAGAGAGAGAGAGAGAGAGAGAGAGAGAGAGAGATCTCTGTACATGGACAACAAAGAGAGAGAGAGAGAGAGAGAGAGGGGGGGGGGGGGGAGAGAGAGAAAGAGAGAGAGCCCAGTACATGGACAACAAAGAGAGAGAGAGAGAGAGAGAGAGAGAGAGAGAGAGAATCCACCCAGTATGTAGACAAAGAAAAATGCTCGAAAAACACCAAGGTTTAGTGTAATCCCACTTACAAATTTTGGGATTTACCTCTGCATTTTAAATTTGAAGGAGGACCGATGAAAGAGTTCCCTATAGCCTTGATGACTGCGAGAGAGAGAGAGAGAGAGAGAGAGAGAGAGAGAGAGAGAGAGAGAGAGAGAGAGAGAGATGTACGGGCCCGGGCAATCTCACAGCCTCACGCCCGGGCTCTTGGTATCAACCGTCGCAACATCGTAGCAGGTTGTGGGGGCGCCAGTTATGGCGTGGTGAACAAGGGTAGGCCAACAAATCTACTGAAATGAGACAAGGTGCACAAACCAGAGAGAGAGAGAGAGAGAGAGAGAGAGAGAGAGAGAGAGAGAAAGAGAGAGAGAAGAAGAAGAAGAAGAAGAACACACACTGGTTGTGCTCGGGAAAAATGTGTCTCAGCTTAATATCATGTCATTTTCAATTTCAAATATGCCGGTGGGAAAAGGCAAAATTCCGTCCCAAAATAAAGAAAGTAACCCAACTTTTTGAAATCTCCTCTTGGCAAATTCAAGCAAAGAAATTTTGTACGTTTCGAAAAATGATTTTTCCCGATCTCTCTCTCTCTCTCTCTCTCTCTCTCTCTCTCTCACACACACACACACACACACACACACACACACACACACAGAGTCGTGTGTTGAGTGGTGTGCAGATCGAAGCACACACACACACTCACACACCCTGAGAGAGTGGGTGGGTAGGTACTTTAGAGAGAGAAGACATTTTGAGGCAAGATAGAGAGAGAGAGAGAGAGAGAGAGAGAGAGGAAAAATCCACATAGCACTGTCAGAGGCAGTGCCGCCACCGAAGACGGCGCCGTTGTACTAGTGTTGTTGAAAAGGATACTCCTTGTTACCACAATATTATAGATGGTCCTTTACCTGGTACCTTGGTCTCAAAAACAAATTCACCTAGGAACTTTACTTAACAAGGTATATAGTTTGTTCACACTGCTTAAATTGTTTCAAATCTTGGTTCCAAAGAGAGTGTCTCCACATCACACATTTTTAACCTTGTTCAACAATGGATTAAACATGAGACTCGATAGAAACTTGTCTTAGAAAGCTTGAGAGTTGGCCATATGGAATGCCCAATATATCATAGCTTTTCCTTCTTACACCATTTTGATTAGGTCTACAAAGCAACACCACAATATACATGATTATTCATCTAGTACCTTGGATTAACAATCTTAAAGATTTGGGAATATGGCATAGCCTCTTCAACTTACCTCTAATGATGACTCCATTGTGTCCACTAGCCGATATGATACGATACGCGAACTTACACAATACTTTTGCATAACAACCTTGAACATTTTGACACATGGTATAAGTTTCTCAATAGTTTGATGTCATTTAGAAAATCTTTTATCACACAACTTTGCCTATGATTAGCACCACATGATATACACAAAAAATCTTATTAGTGAAAATTTGGACTCTCACAGAGACCCTCTAACCATCTTAACTATAAGTATTGGACCATATGGCATGAGATAGTAAAATTCTTTAAGAAACTTAATGTTTTTCCACATGACATAACCTTTTCAACAAAATTGGAGCTTCACCTAATAGCTTGGCTTATCAAGCTTGAAATCTTGGACACAAGGCATAACCATTTCAACAACTTAAGTATTCAGATCAAATTAGTACAACTGGAAAAAGTACAGAGAGCCATAGGGTTTCTCTAACCTTATAAGAAAAGCAATCAAGAGTTAAAGGGTTGCTCTAAACAGGAATCTAGCTTGTAAAATACTAATCAACTCCTCTTGTGTGACGTGGATGGCATGCACACTAGTGTTATGTAGGATGAACATGAGATAGATCCTACATTTAATGAGACGCCATCTTAGAGAGGATGCCCATCGATAACTACGCATGCATCTGATAGGGCACCACATTTGGCATACATATTGAACAAAGCATCGCTCAGTCAACATCTTCCACAAGGCCACAAGACTTCAAGGTGCAATCCCTCTTTTCAAATACGGTGAAAACAACATAGGGCTTCCTCGCCATACACATGTTGGGTGTACCTTACAACTAGTGCATTCCAAGTGATGACACTCCGGGGAAGCAAGTTGCTTTCATGAGGGTACCACATTCATACTCAGCAATGTACTCCCTAAATGTGCATCTTTCTTAGGTAGCCCACTTTTGTGGAGCTCACTCGTCATTTACATGTGTGCAGATGATCTAGCACATGTTGACAAGTCTTACACTAGTTGTCTACGTGCACTCCCCTCACATTTGGAGAAAGGCCTTCCCTTCCAATCTAGTTTAGGATGCTTTAGATACCTTGCCAGATCCATGATGGCCCCTACCCTACAATCAATGAGACAACCAGTGCTAGAAATTTGAAGGTTTTTATACCCAATTACACAAATTTTTAAAAAAATTTGTAGGTTTTCTCACCTTCAAATATAAATTTTAGAGGTACATTTCAAAATTTGTAGGTGGGATTACACTAAACCTAGGTTTGTTTTTAGCATTGAAAACATCTTGGAGAGAATGCCCATCAAAAATTGTTCATGCATCAACAAGGGAACCATGTTTGGCACCAAAAGCACCGCTGAGATGAAATGTTGCACAAGGCCACAAGCCTTAAAGTGCAAGCCCTCTTTTAACATCCAAATGATTAGGATGGGGCTTCCTTTTCACAACCATGTTGGGTATACAATCGATGCATTCCCGTCGATGACATTCTAAGAGTAGGAAGCTACTTTCATGAGGGTACCATATTTACATGTGTCTATCTAAAATAACCCATCGTGTGGAGATCGTCAGTCATCCGCATGCATGTGGATGATCGGGCTGCTCTTGCATGTCTTAACACATGGAAACCATTGGTCGCAGACAGCCATGCTACTCTTGAGTGCAAGTATTATGGTAGTTGCCCTTTGACAGTGCGTCTTTCTCAAATAACCCACAGTGTGTAACACAATGTGTCTTTTTGAAATAACCAGTGACTCGCTGGTCATCCGCATGCAAGCGGACGATCATGCTGCTCTTGCACGTCTTAATGCTTATAGCCCATTGGTTTTGATGCACAACAAGTACTTAGGCTTCACTATATAGATAATTTGTCCAAGTTCTGAGGCAAGTTTTGAATATGTTAGAAAAGAAGTGTAGTAGGGTATCGATGTTTTGAAATTGAGCTTTTGACTCAAATCTTCCAAGATTCTCTATAGGTAAAAAGCTTTTTTGATGGTAGGTTCAGAATGTTTAAGGATGTGAATCCCAAAGAGAGGGAAATTTACACTAAACTGGGAGGTCCCAAAGCTTTCTTGTTTGGTGAATGCTTGCATGCACTCTTTATTTGCCTGCCTCTCTCTCTCTCTCTCTCTCTCTCTCTCTCTCTCGTGCGCGCGCGCTTCTGGGGCTACATAGATGTAATGGGAATGTCTTTCTCTAGATGCAATAATCTATGCTTTCACCTAAAGGCATGTGGCCTTCAACAAGATGCTGACATTGGTGAGGGATTTCACAAGGAGATTGTTATTTAGGCGATGTTAGAGAAAGGTGTCATGCTTAGGCGGTGCGTTTGTTTGTATGCCAAACAAATGGGTCGCACGGGGTTTTTTTTTTTGGGGGGGGGGGGAGGATATGAGATGGTAATAGAAGGCGACAAGGGTGAGGTGAGGTGAGGAGAGAGAGAGAGAGAGAGAGAGAGAGAGAGAACGAATCTTTGAATTCAATGGTTTAGTTTCAAAAGAGCTAGTAATGCCCTTAGATGATGGGAAAATCTAACAAGGGAGAATCTTTTGGGGGAGGGGATGTTCAAACACTCTAGACCAAGGAAGTTAGGCATGTTATAAGACATGAAAGCGATAGGAATTTGATTGAGATTCCTATAACGTTCACAACATACAACATTGCTCAATAAATTAAAAAAATCCTCGACCTTGTTCTTAAGATAGCCAATATGTGCAAAAAATATGGGAAAACTTACCAAAAGATTCCTAAAATTTGTGGAGTTTCTTAGAATACCTCTCAAGTTCTAATAATCTTTAACATAGCCCTCATATTTGACCAAAAATCCCAAAATGCCCTTCAATTTCTCCATAATTTCCTTCAATCTCTCCAAAATACCCCTCATTAACCTAGCAAATATCTCTAAATTGCAAATGTATTTGCAACTCTTCATGGGTTGATTGTGGGCTATTAAGATGATATTTCAATATCAACTGAAGAATCATCCTACAAACGGGATAAATGAGCACATGTTTGCAGGTTTTAGAAGCACAAATTTTGAAAATTTTCTTTTGAATGAGGACTTTATAGGTTTTGGAAAATCTTCTGGTATGGAATAAATAGATTGGCAAGGCTTGTGCTATTTAGATCCTAAACACAATTGATTTTGATTATGCAAATCTATATTTTCTTATCTTCTCTACAAGCAATGAGGCAATGTCTCATGAAAGTGACCACGGTACTGTGGATAGGTAGAGCATGCTTTTTTGTCTATATGCACACGAATAAGATGCATGCTCTTTTACCATGCCAATCTTTGAATGTATGACACAAACAATTGTAGGCAATATCCTATGATGAGAGTAGTCCTTTTTGTAAAGAATGAGGATGCAAGAGAGCTACACAAGACAAGAACAAAGCACACAGAGATGGAAAGCTTCTTCTTCTTCTTCACAGAAAAGAGAGTACAAAATGACTAAGTGCTAAAGTTGAAAAGTAGCACATATGTACATGCGGTCACTAAGTGTGAACTCGCTAGAAGCGTACTAGGCTGGCACTATAAGTGTAGTCCAGCTGTAGAATCACTGGCAGAGATCCTCCGTGTCGGTCACCTAACGCGCCAGTGAGTAAATGCAGTAAGCGGCCAAGACCCGTAGTGGATGCCAGCTCAAGGTGTAGAGCTCGACATCTCAACACTCCCCCTCGAGCTCTGCATGTCGCAGAGTCCAAGCATAGTCCGGAAACGTCGAAGCTTCTCAGCTCCGAGGGCCTTGGTAAAGATATCCGCTATCTGCTCCTCTGTGTTGACGTAGACCAAGTCGATGTCGCTTGCCAACACTCGCTCTCGAACGTAGTGGTAATGGACCTCTATGTGTTTGGTCCTAGCATGGAACACTGGGTTCCTAGCCAACTGCATGCTGCTGAGGTTGTCACAATGAATGACAATCTGCTGGTCCACCTGCACTCCCAAGTCCTCAAGTAATGTGTGTAGCCAAGCTACCTCGCACGCCGCAACTGCTGCACCTCTGTACTCGGCCTCTGTGCTCGATAAAGCAACCGTAGGCTGCTTTTTGCTGCTCCAAGTAACAGCAGCACTCCCAAAAGAGAACATGAAGCCACTCGTAGATCTCCTATCAACAATGCTACCTGCCCAATCTGCATTTGTATACCCATACAATGCTAATGGTGCATCTGCTGCATAGAACAATGCGTAGTCAAGAGTCCCTTGCACATACCTAAGTGTGCGTCGTACTCCATCCAAATGTGGCTTCCTCGGAAGCTGCATGAACTGACTCTCCAAGCCTACTCTGTAGCTCAAGTCTGGCCTTGTGATAGTCAAGTAGATTAGACTACCCACCATCTTCCTGTACATATTGACATCCTCAACAACATCACCCTTCTCTGCACTCAGCTTTGCATTCACATCCAAGGGAATGGAAATCGGCTTACAATCAGCCATACCATACTTTGACAACATGTCCAAAGCATATTGTCTCTGTGACAGCCATACACCTTCTGGAGTCCTGATCACCTCAATGCCAAGAAAGTAGCGCAACTCGCCCAAATCTTTCATTTCAAACTCCTGTTTGAGAAGACCCTTCACATGGTCAATCTCCATAGCATTGTCACCAACAATAATAAGGTCATCTACATATATGGTAATGACCACAATCCCCACATCACTCTCACGTACATAGAGTGAATGATCAGCATGAGCTCTCCTAAAACCAATACTGACAAGATACTTGGCAATCCTGTCATACCATGCTCTAGAGCCCTGCTTCAAACCATACAAAGCTTTGAGAAGTCTGCATACATAATCTGGGTAACCTGGATCGACATAACCAGGTGGCTGATCCATATACACTTCCTCTTGCAACTCACCATTCAAGAAGGCATTCTTTACATCCATTTGATGCATAATCCATCCTCTAGATGCAGCCACTGCTATGACAGCTCTCACAGTCGTCATCTTTGCCACTGGAGCAAAGGTCTCCTCATAGTATATGCCATACGTCTGTGCATAACCCTTTGCGACCAGCCTTGCCTTGTGACGCTCAATGTTACCATCAGCCTTATGCTTGGTTTTATACACCCATTTGCAGCCAATAGCTTTCTTGCCACTTGGCAATGGCACCAACTCCCATGTGTCATTTGCTTCCAATGCAGCCATCTCTTTATTCATTGCATCATCCCAATGCACATTTCCAACTGCATCCTCCAAACATGTGGGCTCCACATCCTGTATCACCTTAGCCATGTAAGCTTGGTGATGCGCTAGATACCCATCATAAGTCAATTTCTGAACTGGATTTCTGACTCTATTAGATCTGCGCGGTCCTGGGTCACTCCTTTGCCCTCTAGCATCTTCTTGTACTTTCCTTACACCAGGTGTCCTGACAGCCGGAATTCCAAATTCCTCATCAAGAGTTTGTTCAGAACCATCTGAATCCATGTCTACATGTGAAAAACCTGATGATGCATCAACCATAAACGGAGGTTCATCAACCTTTTCCTTTCCTTTTCGTGATACATTCCCTGTACCTGTTGGTGGAGTAACCTGCGTACGTAGTCTACCATTCCATGGTTTCTCAATAGAGCCACGAGAAGAGGACTCTTGTGGTCCACTCAAAACCTGTGACTGTGGCCTCACATTTTGTACAACCACATCATCTTTTACATCAGCCCCAATAGTGCCATGTGCATTACTGTACCAGCTACTCATCTCATCAAAGACTACATCTCTGCTCACTCGTAATTCTCGTGTAGTAGGATTGTAGCATCTGTACCCCTTTTGTTCAAGGGAATATCCCACAAGAATACATTTCTCTGCTTTAGGATCCAATTTCCTACGCAACTCATCTGGTACATGCACGTAAGCTATGCAGCCAAACACTTTCAAGTGTGCCAAATCAGGCTTTGTACCTGTAAACTTTTCCTCAGGTGTTACATCATGCACCGCAGCTGTAGGTGTCCTGTTCATAATGTACACAGTTGTATTTACGGCTTCAGCCCAGAAATGATGAGGCATGTTCTTCTCATTCATCAATGCACGTGCAACCTCTGCAATGTGCCTGTTTTTCCTTTCTGCGACCCCATTCTGCTGTGGAGTATATCTGCATGTAAACTGCCTGCGTATACCATGCATTCGCAGAAAATCTGAAAAATCATTGGAGAAGTACTCTCCCCCTCCATCTGACCTCAATGTATTGATTTGCATATCTGTCTCCTTCTCAATCATGACTTTGAAGTCTTGAAAGTGACCAAACACTTCACTTTTGTTACGCATGAAGTAGACCCATACTTTCCTTGTATGGTCATCAATGAAAGAGACATAATACCTGCAACCATGTATACTTGCAGTATCGGTTGGACCTCAAACATCTGTGTGCACCACCTCAAGTGGCCTTTTACATACATTGCGCTCATGTGGAAATGAGCCCTTTGACTGTTTTCCAAACTGGCATGCTGCACACACTTTATGCATACCATCCACCTTGAATTTGGGCAAACCTTTTACAATCTGTTTTGATTGCATGCTGCGCAATCTCTGCTCATTGACATGGCCAATGCGTTTGTGCCAAATGTCAACATCAGCCACAACACCTGTGCCTTGTGCAAATAATGCAGCTTTTACCTCAGGCATGTCTACATTCAGCGTAAACATTCTGCCCACACATTTGCCCTCTGTGATCAGCTTACAGCCATTCTGGAAATCTTCTACATAACAGCCATTTGGATTGAAGCGAACCTGCAAACCCTGCTCAACCATTTGTCCAACAGAAACAAGATTCTTTGTAATGTTTGGGACATGAAGTACATCTGCTAAGTACTTTGATTTCCCACTCTTCGTATTTAGAGGTATGTCCCCTACATGAGCAATGGGGTGAGCTGTGTCATCTCCTGTCTGCACATAGCCTGACACATCTGGTTTGCGCATATCTCTAAACCACTCTCCACGAGACGTCATGTGATTAGAGGCACCTGAGTCCACATACCAAACATCATCTTGGGTGGAATTCTCTGCAGTCATTGTATTCATTACATGCTGCATAACAAACATGCGCTCGTTTTTGCTGTCATCTGCATCTCTGCTAGTAGATGCATAGTTGCCCTGTTCTCTCTTTCTACTTGCTTTTCCCTTTGGGCAGTCACGTGACATGTGACCTCTTTCACCACAAGTCCAACATTCTCTACTATCTGGAGTATGTTGCTGCCTGCTTGATCCTGCACCACGACCTCTTTGACTCCCCTGCCTTGAGACTGGTTTCCCCTGCCACCTGTATTGTTTTGATTTGATTGACCTTCCAGAAATTGGCCCCTGCAACCCCTTGGGCCTCGACCACGACCTCTACCTCTACCTCTGTTGGAGTTAGAATAGAAGGCCTGTTCAAAATTATTTCTGCCATGAGAAGAAGATGTGTCAAGGTTCTTCTCCTCAAGAATAAGCATAGAAATCAAATCTTGGAACACGGGGATGTCGTCTCTTGTATTCATGGAAGACCTAAAATGTACATACTCATCTCCTAGACCATCCAAGCATGCACGGACAATGTCATCGTCTTCCACTGAGACTTTAATAGATCCAAGAGCCTCAATGATACTCTTGATCTTCAAAGCATAATCATTGATTGAGAGGTTGTTCCTCTTAACCTGATTTAGCTCCGACTTTAGTTGAAGCTTCCTGGCCTTGGTGTTCACCTCGAACACTCTGCTTAAGTTTCTCCATGCAATGGCGGGGGTTTCAGCATCCTGTAGATAGCCCATCATGCCATCTGTGATGCTCATAGACAGCCAATACATCACTTTGCTCTGGCCTTGTTGCCAGTCCCTCAAAGCTTTCCTTTGTTCTGCTGTAGCATTTGCCTCGGGAATCTCTGGTTCCTTTTCATTGTCTCCTTCTACATAGTCCCAATAACCTTTTCCTTTTAGGAAATTTGTTATTCTGAACTTCCATGCAGGGTAGTTATTTTTCTCAAGCTTCTCAGTAACAATCTGACTGAAACCGTCAGACATCTTGAAGCACTAAGACAAAATAGCTGCAATCTGCAAAAACCTGCAAATCTGCTGAACCTGCTATCGTGGTTCCTGTAACGCTTTCTACACTCAACGAGTGTCCACAATCAAGCGTTTCACAACCACTGTACTTGTACAGTAAATCTCTGTATACTGCACTTTGGAAACCTGTTCAGAAACTTGTGAATTGCGAACGAAGGGATTGTGATGCTCTTGCTCTCTTAGCCTCTCTTGCCTGCACCAGGCTCTGATACCATGTAAAGAATGAGGATGCAAGAGAGCTACACAAGACAAGAACAAAGCACACAGAGATGGAAAGCTTCTTCTTCTTCTTCACAGAAAAGAGAGTACAAAATGACTAAGTGCTAAAGCTGAAAAGTAGCACATATGTACATGCGGTCACTAAGTGTGAACTCGCTAGAAGCGTACTAGGCTGGCACTATAAGTGTAGTCCAGCTGTAGAATCACTGGCAGAGATCCTCCGTGTCGGTCACCTAACGCGCCAGTGAGTAAATGCAGTAAGCGGCCAAGACCCGTAGTGGATGCCAGCTCAAGGTGTAGAGCTCGACATCTCAACACTTTTTTGGGCATAAGAACATTCACGCTTTGTGTGATTGGATTGAAGTACAATTTTTATTAAAGAATGGGATTCATTAGTTAACTATTCTCAAACTGTCTTTGTTTTGTTGGCGCTTCTCAAGAAAAAATACCATGCTTCGATTACGAAAGTTAAAAAAAGGGCTTCATTTCACTGTAGAAAGTTTACATTTTTTACTTTGCTTGGTGCTTGTTTTGAGAAGGCTCAAATTTCTCCATAAGCACATATATTATGTATATGTGCATATACTTGAGCTTGAACTAAAAGAGAACATCATCATTTATTAGTGTGTACTAACTCCCATGGACCTTGAATTTGTATTGGGGCAAACACACAAGATACACCCTATAGTGTAGTGAACCTGTGGAAAAGTAAAGTGGTCTAGAGAGGTGTGCATTGAAGGAGTCATCTCTTATGTATGAGCTGCAAAATTACCTTTCTCCACCCTTTAAAGCCTTTTTTGAATCCCCTCTTTCTATAGATGTATGCTTTGTGGTCCATATCGTGACAGATGTTCAAACTCAAAGTTAGGACTCTTCGAAACTTATGCACTTCTTTTTTTTTTTGTATCATATGAGTGATGCATGATTTTTTAGTTAGCTTTTTTGTGTCGTTCGAAAAGGATCCAAATTTAAATTCAAAAACCTCACAAAAATGGGTTTCATTGCAAAAGCTCAACATCACAAGCTTGCAAAAAAAACACACTACCGTACGGCCCCCTCATTGCCCGATTTTGGCAAAAGTTGACCAGCGATGCCCCCAGTTGCCAAGAGTTTTTTGGTGGCTATTCCATGCATGCGTTGTGAAAATGATGTTTTATGGACAATATGAACAAAAAAAACATAAAGTACAGAATGTTAGCAAAATACATTACAAAATACAAAACTATTCTTTATTGCTTTGGGAAGTACATCATGGCTTATTAGTTTTTTTTTCAAAATACATCCGTGGATATGGGACAAATGGTTGACCTAATGCCAAGGGTTTTTACAATTTCTTTTGGGTTTGTCACCTCTTGACCTACGCTTATGGCATAGTGGGAGAGGACTGACCCAAGATGCTTGCTTGTAAAGGCATACAAGGCCACCTCTTGGTCCACCAACATACATTTGTTATCATTAAGGGTGAGGGAATCTTCAACGAGGATGGCACTTAATGCTTTGTACTTGAGCAGGTCCGCACGACCATGCTTGGAGAACTTTGTGTGAGAAACTCAATGAATGGATGGTTCCAAGTGTCTCAAGTAGTGCCACAAGGAGCTAACCCTACCCATGGGCACATTGCGAGAACATCCGGTTCACATTGTGAACTTATCAACATAGTATGTTGTCTGCATAACATTTTAAAGTTTAACACTTGTTGTAAGGAAACACAGACAATTGTTTAGATTAAAAGATGTTTAGGGAGGTATGTCCCCTACATGAGCAATGGGGTGAGCTGTGTCATCTCCTGTCTGCACATAGCATGACACATCTGGTTTGCGCATATCTCTAAACCACTCTCCACGAGACGTCATGTGATTAGAGGCACCTGAATCCACATACCAAACATCATCTTGGGTGGAATTCTCTGCAGTCATTGTATTCATTACATGCTGCATAACAAACATGCGCTCGTTTTTGTTGTCATCTGCATCTCTGCTAGTAGATGCATAGTTGCCATGTTCTCTGTTTCCACTTGCTTTTCCCTTTGGACAATCACGTGACATGTGACCTCTTTCACCACAAGTCCAACATTCTCTGCTATCTCGAGTATGTTGCTGCCTGCTTGATCCTGCACCACGACTTCTTTGACTCCCCCTGCCTTGAGACTGGTTTCCCCTGCCACCTGTATTGTTTTGATTTGATTGACCTTCCAGAAATTGGCCCCTGCAACCCCTTGGGCCTCGACCACGACCTCTACCTCTACCTTTGTTGGAGTTAGAATAGAAGGCCTGTTCAAAATTATTTCTGCCATGAGAAGAAGATGTGTCAAGGTTCTTCTCCTCAAGCATAAGCATAGAAATCAAATCTTGGAACACGGGGATGTCGTCTCTTGTATTCATGGAAGACCTGAAATGTACATACTCATCTTCTAGACCATCCAAGCATGCACGGACAATGTCATCGTCTTCCACTGAGACTTTAATAGATCCAAGAGCCTCAATGATACTCTTAATCTTCAAGGCATAATCATTGATTGAGAGGTTGTTCCTCTTAACCTGATTTAGCTCCGACTTTAGTTGAAGCTTCCTGGCCTTGGTGTTCACCTCGAACACTCTGCCTAGGTTTTTCCATGCAATTGCGGAGGTTTTAGCATCCTGTAGATAGCCCATCATGCCATCTGTGATGCTCATAGAAAGCCAATACATCACTTTGCTCTGGCCTTGTTGCCAGTCCCTCAAAGCTTTCCTTTGTTCTGCTGTAGCATTTGCCTCGGGAATCTCTGGTTCCTTTTCATTGTCTCCTTCTACATAGTCCCAATAACCTTTTCCTTTTAGGAAATTAGTTATTCTGAACTTCCATGTAGGGTAGTTATTTTTCTCAAGCTTCTCAGTAACAATCTGACTGAAACTGTCAGACATCTTGAAGCACTAAGACAAAATAGCTGCAATTTGCAAAAACCTGCAAATCTGCTGAACCTGCTATCGTGGTACCTGTAACGCTTTCTACACTCAACGAGTGTCCACAATCAAGCGTACATACAACCACTATACTTGTATAGTAAATCTCTGTGTATTGCACTTTTGGAGACCTGTTTAGAAACTTGTACGAAAAACCCCTAAAAAAAAATTTCGCTGCGTAGGGCGCCTTCGGCATCTGGTCGTGGATTGCGAACGAAGGGATTGTGATGCTCTTGCTCTCTTAGCCTCTCTTGCCTGCGCCAGGCTCTAATACCATGTAAAGAATGAGGATGCAAGAGAGCTACACAAGACAAGCACAAAGCACAAAGAGATGGAAAGCTTCTTCTTCTTCTTCACAGAAAAGAGAGTACAAAATGACTTAGTGCTAAAACTGAAAAGTAGCACATATGTACATGCGGTCACTAAATGTGAACTCGCTAGAAGCGTACTAGGCTGGCACTATAAGTGTAGTCCAGCTGTAGAATCACTGGCAGAGATCCTCCGTGTCGGTCACCTAACGCGCCAATGAGTAAATGTCGTAAGCGGCCAAGACCCGTAGTGGATGCCAGCTCAAGATGTAGAGCTCGACATCTCAACAAAATACACCAAGGTTGAAGGCATTCATGTTTCAAATCAATGAAATTGCACATTTTAATCAAAATATTGAGCAAATTGAAAACGATCAAATATGCTCAGAGATAAGATTTAAAACACCATATTCATTAATGGGAGCAAAATTCACATCAGGTACAATTTTTAACAAAAATTTATTGTGGAAACGTATGTTCTCACACAAAGAGCTCTTCTCTTTTTTGGACCGAACAACCTTGTTGTTGATTACAAAGAGGTATTGCTTGGTGTTACCTTGCATATGTGGTAGTGATGTGTGTGAACACACTTAGGGCTGCCCCAGGGCATTCTTTTCCTCACTAGGAGGTTTTTTCCCCCTGTGCATTGTTTATATGCCCATCATTCTAGGGCTAACTCATGTTTCATTTCACACTAAGTAATACTACTCTTTGTTGTGTGCCTTGAGATTCCTTCATCTTCTCCAAGCTGTGTGTGCTTCCCTGCAACCCTATTTCCAACAATTAGTATGAGAGAAGGTCGCATCCTCCCGGACTTAGTCATCAGCCTTGTCAGCACATGCCTGTTCACTTTCTTAAATTCTAGCAAGCTTTGGTGAGGGTCAACAACTCAACAAATACTTCAAGCTCATTTTGGTCTCTGTTTCCACTACAAGCAATACTTGATAGGCAGTTTTGTCATTTTGTGTAGAATTTTTGTTAGTGTTGTTTTATGCATAACATATCCCTTGCAATCTTTGACGGGTTGTGTTATAGCACTTGTTGGTCTCGCTTTGTTCCCCTCTTTTTGGATAGTTTTTACATCAGGCGCAGGCATTCACCATGTCTAACAACAACATAGGTGTGTTCAAATTATTTGCTACTCGGGATAAATTGGATGGGGACAGTTACCTAATGTGGGCTTACATGATGCAACATGTTCTTGTGTCAAAGGGTGTTTGGATTGTTGTGCAGGGCATTGATGTACGTCCTGGTTCTGAGGATGCAGGCAATGTTGAGGATGCTGCAAGTTTTGGTGGCAAGGTTGTTGTTGCCATAACTGTTTTGCCTACAGCTGAGCAAGCTCGTTGGGATGTTAGAGATGCACAAGCTCATGCATTGATTATGTTATCCATGAAGCGCACTATTACTCCTCACATTCATTCAGTTAAATCTACAAAATAGGCTTGGTGTATTTTGGATGTTCTTTATGCAAGTCGCAATGAGGCTAAAATTTCATTGTTGCCTAAAGACCTGGAGTCAAAGATTATGCATGAGGAAGATGAAAAGGACACTTTCCTTATTGGTATCAAGGATATTAATGAGAAATTATTTATGCAGGCGAAGTCTTTTCTAACAGTTCACTTGTGCAGATTGCTCTTAATGCTTTTCCAGATTTTTACTAGACTTTTGCTAGTACTTGGAGACTTATGACCCAAGGAAATTGTCAAGTTTGATGCATTATGCACATTGCTATTTCCAATGTCTCCTTAGTAAAACTTATGTCCAATGTTCTTTGGATTTTTGAGCATAGGCTTTTGAGAATCTTCTTTGGTGAGCCCATCACTTCCTTCTGGTAGAGGTGTAGCCAATGGTCCTACTTCTTTGCAACAGTTTTGTACTTAATCTCTACTTGTACTCCAACTATTCCACCCGAATTTTCTTTGATATGTATAAGTGGCTCGTATCTGTCTAACTCTTCATACATGTTCATTGAGTGCACTTTAACAATATCAGTTCCACTTTGTAACCTGTATTGCTTGATCTCCTCAATCTCTGATATAGTATCTACATAAGATACCTCTTCAATGATCCTTGTAATCACATCATCTGGTTCAAGCACTTCACATCCCTGCAATTCACTTTGAATACTTGAAACATATTTTTTCTCCCACTTAGGCAAATCATTGAATTTCCTGTAAGACACTGAACCTTCAAATGTTAACCCCAAAAACCCTGAAGAGAAAGTCTCTCTTTGTGACTTTAAACTCCTTGCGTATCTTTGGTAATGAATGATCATGTAAATTGTCTTTATTCCTGGCATGGTCAACACATACAGTCATAAATTGAACATCTCCACTACAGATCCTTGCATAGGCTGAGCCATCATCTAGCACCTTTGTTTCCATCCGTGCAGACGTAATGTTGAGTTGTACCAAAATAAGTGGATAGAAGGAATTCTCCTGTACAAAAAAGTTTTGTTCATCAAAAACATCCCCAATAGTTACCTTGACCTTTGCACATGCACCATATAAATCGCATGGAATCATGTTGGTAGATCATATCCACCAACCGTGGTCAAAATCAATAGGCCACTTTCCCTTTTGGTATAAGCCATTTTCCATAAGATTGATTTGTGGACCATCGTCTACAAGTGCTAAGACCACTGGCTCTTCAATGTCACCAACCTTCATGATGGTTTTAGTTGTCGCTCTTGCCCAACGAGTCCTTGAAAATTGACTCTTGGGTATAATTTCATTGTCTTCCTCGCCATTAAAATGAACATTTCTGACCTCAGGTACAATCGAGTTTGAAACCCCATAGGCTTTGACTCTTCATCTTCAAGCTCTTTAAATTCTTCTTCATAATCATCCAAAATTTCTTCGATGTGTCGAATCATTTGGCTCTTTACTAACTCTGGCTCTTGGTCACTTGGTACTGCCGCTTTCTTTACTGACTCTGGCTCTTGGTCACTTGGTACTACCGCTTTCTTTTGTTAATATCAATGATCTTTTCATGGAACTAGCACTTGGCAAGTCCCAAAATATCACCCAATGTGAGCTTCACTTTACTATTAAGAACGCACTCTTCAAAAACCTTCTTTTAATCTATAGCCAGTTCAATATCATATTTCAGCTTATAAGAGGGTCGCCCGATCGAGAGTTCTCCCCGATCGAGAGCACCCTCCTCCTTCTCCTACTTCTTCCCTTGCTCTCCTTGCTTGAAAATCCTCCTTCTTGATCGCCAAAAATCTCTATCCAAATGCAAAAAATTGCGCCCCCTTTGGGTGTGTGAGTCCTCCCTTCACTCTATTTTCAGACTCCCCTTTTTTCTATTATTAGCTTGAGAGTGCATGTACAAGCACACTTGCTATTCTCAGCTTGAATTAGCTTGCACTTGTGTGACTGCCCCCCCCAGAGGGTTGTCACGGCTCCGTGACAACCCATACAGTTTCCCTTCAATAAAAATAAGGCGGCCTTTCTACACCACATGGGAATAGGCCTTACAAGGCATGCCACATTATCACCCTACGATGCCACTGTGTGTCATCGTCGATGTCCAGCCCAGTTGTAAACATCATCAAATGCCAAGTGACACCACAAGCAGCGCCCGCCCAGCGGAAGGCCATAGCTAGGGAGCTTAGGAGCTCACTCCCTCACACCACATTTCTAATGGAGGATCTCACTTGCATTATAAAAACCCCGCCCCAATCAAATCATAGTGCACATGTGGAACTAAGTCCCTGCCACGTGGCACTACCAAGGCTACCAAGGCCTCCAAAGCTCCTTAAACCCCTCAAAAACTCCCTTGTTAAAAATATTTTTCCACCAACTTGAAGCCTTTGCAGTGTACTACCCACCAACTCGGTGATCAAGCCACAAAGATCAATTGGAACTTCACTTCACCAACTTCAAATCATGCAAATATTACTGCATTTTAGTTTCCCCAAGACTTCCAACCATACATTCCAAAAACTACAAAAATCACATGGCACTGCGCTGGGCCGTCATATGCACAACTTTCAACTCGCAATATCTTCATGATCTGGGCTCCATTTAACAAGCCGTCAACTCCCATGGCTTTCATATGCTCCATAATTTTTGTACAAACCCTAGCAAAGCCGCAAAAATCTCAAATGGCACACTCATCGAGGTGACCAAACTAGTACAAAAATGGCACCTGATGAAACTTTAACTGACAATATCTTGGCAACCAAAACTTTGATTGCCAATTTAAAAAGACCGATGTGCTCCACAAGATGTGCACTTCAAGACCATGCATTTTCTTCATCTCTGAATCCCTCATCTGCAATTGCCCAATCTGGGATAGATCTACAATTCATTCAAATTTCAAACTGTCATAACTTCCTCATCGTAGCTCCAATTGATGGGCTGTAAAGACAATCCTGCAGAGAGAATTGAGTACTACACTTCTAATCCATAAACTTCTGTTTATGATCACTCCAAACATACTTTCTTTTAGCATCATTAAGACATTTTTTGGCCCTTTATATAATTGAATTTGTCATACATTTAGCATAAAGCTAGCTTATTATCAAGTCATGATCACTATTGACTAAACACATAACCTTCAAAGAAGCTTAACTTGCACCTCTTTGCTCATTTTTCCTTCGTGGAAGCGGAGCTGCACAACAGCGTGAGAGTGATGTATTTCTCATTGTCATTCTTTATGTCGATGATTTGCTGATTACTGGCCCAAATGAGACACGTATTGCTAAATTTAAGGTTGATTTGAATGTTGCTTTCAAGATGAAAGACTTGGGACTGTTGCATCATTATTTGGGCATAGAGTTTAAGCAATGTGATAGAGGTATTGCCTTGTGTCAAAAAAGCTACATAGAGACCTTACTATCTAAGTTTGGACTTGAGGACTGCAAACCTATTGCTACTCCAATGGAAATGGGTTTGAAATTGAGCCTTCTGATACCGGTGATCCCGTCGATGTCACTCTTTATCAAACTTCTACTGGATTCCTTATCTATGTATGGAATACGTGGCTAGATATTCAATTTGCAGTCTCACAAGTTAGCAGATTTATGCATAGCCTAGGGTCTAACCATTGATAGGCTGTCAAGTTATCTATGTATGGAATACGTGGCTAGATATTCAATTTGCAGTCTCACAAGTTAGCAGATTTATGCATAGCCTAGGGTCTAACCATTGATAGGCTGTCAAGAGGATTTTTCCTACTTGAGTGGAACTTTACATCTTTGCTTGCTTTAACCCAAGGGGAGATCATTTCCACCAGATTTGCATGCTTTTGCAGGCTCGAATTGGGTTGGTTGTTATGGCACGTGAGTGTAGTGGTTTCTATTTTGTGCTTAACAGTTCATCATATCATGGTTGAGAAAGAAGCATAATATTTTGTGCTTAACAGTTCATCATATCATGGTTATGGCACGTGAGTGTAGTGGTTTCTATTTTGTGCTTAACAGTTCATCATATCATGGTTGCCCTTTGAACCTACTATGGCCACTTCCAATTGTGAAGCTGTGTACAAGAGAGTATTCATAGATACAATTGAGTGTGTATGGCCAACCGCCTTATGGCTGATTTGGGTGTTGATAGGACAAAGCCAACATCATCTACACTAACAGCTAGATCGCATTGGCAGTTGCAAGAAGCCTAAATTTTCATGCTCGCACGAAGCACATTGAGGTGCACTATCATTATGTGAGAGAGACTCTCAGCATGAGGGACCCAGCTTGGCTTATTTGCCAACACACAATACAACCTTGCATATATGTTCACAAAGGCATTGCCTCATGAGAAGTGGGAAGCTTTCCGCAAAGCTTGGGTCTTACTCCCCTTTGTGGATTGATCATGTCCTTAGGACATGGAACTTCCCTATACACTATGTGCTAGCTCTCATTCACCGCATCTGTCATAATAATCAATATCTAATTCTCCTAAATGATTTTCTCATATTAAACTGATCATTTAATGTGGGGAAGGCCAGGGGAGAAAAAGCTAGAATATTGGTTAAGCTAGCAGACCGGCCACAGTAGGGATCCAAAGGAGTGAAAATAGGGATCCAAAGGGGGGTCCATCTGCAAAAGAGCCATGTGTAACAACGGGCTAAAAAGACCCTAAGGTTCAGCCCATTAAGACTTCCAAAATGCTAAGGTTCCAAAATTCAAAGGTTGTGTCCAAAGGTCAACCCTAGGGAAAATTGGATGCTTTGTGTGTGCCCTAAAAGTCTTTGCACATCCCTACATGGGAGGGGGCGAGCCCTAAAGGTAGGGGATGAGAGAGAAATCCACACACACACACACACACACACACACACACACACACACACACACACAGGCTCCCTTTACACAAAGGGAATGAGGGACACATGTCAGCTCCCTAGGCCAGATGCCCACAAGGTGTGCCCAATTTCTATTGGATGACCCTTGAAGTGGACCAATGAGAATTAAGCTAGAGTAAATCTAGTTTAATTAATTTAAAAACATTTAATAAAAGAAACCAATGAGAATTAAGTCTCCTAGAAGACTATTGGGCAGTCTCCCAAGGGGTCCAATGAGCATTCAGGAGCCCCATGGCTTGCCTAATTCCTATTGGCCAAGAGGCAAAGGGGTCCAATGAGAGTTTAGTTTAATTATTCAATTACCTAAAGCTCTCACAAAAGGGGAAAGGGGGACACATGTCAGAAGGCTATCACTTATGCTGCTTAATTGTAATTGGCTTGACTTGGGGAGGGCCAATGAGGCTACAGCAAGAGCAATTAGCAAGAGGGCTCACCCAAGAGAGAGAGAGGGGGGGGCTATTTTTGCAAGGCATTATCACACACACGCTCACACAAGCTCATGTGTGAAGAAAGAGAAGACTATCTCTTCCCAAGCTTTAATGGAGAACTCATCACCTACTCCAAGCTTGTGAGATAGAAGCCTACATCAACACTCTCTTGGCATGTGGATGCAAATCCAACCAAGAGCCAATCTTCAATGCATGCTCATCTCCTCTACCAAGCTAATTACTAAGCTAAGCTATGCTACATGTGAGTGATTATGTGAGGAGATGTACATCTTTCTCGTAAGATACTCCTTCTTCCTCTCAATCTACCCTCATATCCTGCTAGCTCTCACCATCTTCGAAGGTGTGTGAGGTCTTGGGTCTTAGAACGGGGATAATTCAAGTTGTGTTTGATTAAGTGTTTTGCTTAGTGCATGAAGCTTCCATCTTCATTGCACTAGCTAGTCTTGAAGGAACACAAAGAATTGTATTGTACAATGTCTCTCTTGATGGGAGAAACCATAATACAAAGCCTTTTGGAGGGGGGACCGGCTCCATGCAAATCCGGTCCTCAACTGTTGTCAATAGCTTAATTTCTCTCTCTTTTGAAAGTATTGTTGATGCTATCTAACTAGGTGTTATGCTTTTTGTTGCTCTCTCCACCCAAGCACTCTTGTAATTCTCATTAGGAATCTATTCTAATGAAATGCCCACTATGTTCATGTTAATTTCCGCTACACATAAGTTATTAGGCCATTAAATGTTACAGCATCACTCCCAGGCGGGATTTGTTACCATGTATGAGATAGTGATGTGTGTGAACACACTTAGGACCGTCGAGGCATTTTTCCCTTACTAGGAGGTTTTTTCTCGTGTGCATTGTACATACGTCCATCATTCTAGGGTTTTTCCCTTGTGCATTGTATATATGTCCATCATTCTAGGGCTAACTTATCATTCCATTGTGCATTAAGAAATATAATCTCTTTTGTGTACCTTAAGCTTCTTCATCTTCTCCAAGCTGTGTGTGTTTCTGTGCTTCAAACAATTTTTTGCTATGGCTGAAAATGTCTCGAAATGTACTATGGGCACCCTCCGTTCCGATCGAGGGGGGGAGTATATGTCACTTACGGAAATGGCACTTACGGAAAAACAGGTCACTTACGGAAATGGCACACTGTATGGTCAAAAGTCAAGCTTTGCCGCATTCTTTTTGGCTTGAGGCCATCATGTGTGCCACTTATGTACTTAACAGGTGTCCTACGAAATCTTTGCAATCTATTACTCCATATGAAGCATGGCATGATAGAAAGACTTCTATTGAGCACATGCGTGTTTTTGGCTGTTTGGCATATGCTTTGGTGCCACAAGTGCAACGAAGAAAATTGGATGATAAGGCTGTCAAATGTATTTTTGTTGGTTATAGTGCTGAAAGCAAAGGTTACAGGTTGTATCATCCGCAAACAAAACATATTCTGGTTTCTCGGGATGTAGTGTTTGTGGAAAATTCTGTTCAGCCCTTGTTGTCATGTACTAGAGACAGTAATGTAAGCTCACAGGACATTATGACACTTTGTTGCCTCTTTTCGGTGGTGGAAATACGAATGTAAGTTCCAATGAGGCAAATGTACAACCTATGCGGGTTTCTGAAAATGTTCTAGATCAGCCTACAACTGATGCAGATGTACATGATGTACTTGATGAGGAAAGGGCTGAAAATGAGCAGGCTAGAGGTATGCCAAAATGGCTAGTGCAAACTTTGCGTGACAGTAAATTGGATGCACCTTTGTCTAGTCGTACTCGTTCAAGCTCTCACCATGCATCTTATGCATCAGATTGTTATGCTTTGGCTGTGTCTAGCTTACATGATGTTGAGGAGCCTCTGTCTTTTGATGAAGCACAGAATTCAAAAAATTGGATGGTTGCCATGCAATCAGAATATGATGCACTCATAGAAAATGACACATGGACTTTATGTGATTTGCCTCCTAGCAAAAAGGCCATTGGCACGAAGTGGGTTTACAAGTTGAAACGCAAGCCGGATGGTGAGATCGATCGCCATAAGGCTCAACTTGTTGCAAAGGGTTATGCAAAGCAAAAAGGCATAGATTATGAAGAGACTTTTGCTCCCACTTGTCGTATGACTACTGTGTGTTTTCTATGTGCATTGGCATCTCATTTTGGTTGGGATGTACATCAATCAAACATTGTTACTGCTTTCTTGAATGGTGACATATTTGAGGAAGTTTATGTAATGCAGCCTCGCAATTTTGTCATAAAAGGACAAGAGGACAAAGTGTGCAAATGTAACAAGGATTTGTATGGGTTGAAGAAATCTCCTCGTGCTTGGTATGAGAAAGCTAACACTCATTTGGTCAAACAAGGCTTTCGTAATAGTCCAACAGAAAGCACATTGTATGTAAAGCGTGAGGGTGATGTACTTCTCATTGTGGTTCTTTATGTTGATGATTTGTTGATCACTGGACCAAATGAGAGACATATTGCTGAATTTAAGGTTGATTTGAATGCTACTTTCAAGATGAAAGATTTGGGGCTGTTGCATCATTACTTGGGTATACAGTTTAAGCAGTGTGATGATGGTATTGCCTTGTGTCAGAAAAGTTACATAGAGACATTGCTATGTAAGTTTGGACTTGAGGATTGCAAACCTATTTCCACTCCCATGGAAACAGGTTTGAAGTTGATTCTACATTATGATGGCGATCCTGCTATATGTATGCAACACGAGGCCGGATATTCAGTTTGCAGTCTCACAGGTCAGCAGATTTATGCATAGCCCAGGGTCTAAGCATTGGTAGGCTGTCAAGAGGATTTTCCGCTACCTTAGTGGCATTTTACATCTTGGCTTGTTTTATCCCAAGGGGGGATCATTGCGGCCAGACTTACATGCTTTTTCGGACTCAGATTGGGCTGGTTGTTTTGACATGAGAGTGTCCACAAGTGGTTTTTGTTTCATGCTTGGCAGTTCATGTATATCATGGTTGAGCAAGAAGCAACCTACTGTGGCCACTTCGAGTTGTGAGGCTGAGTACAAGACAGTCCTCACAGCTATCTACGGTTGAGTGTGTATGGCTCAGACGCCTTATGGCTGATTTGGGTGTTGGACAAGACACTGCTAACACTATCTACAATGATAGTCAAAGCGCATTGGCAGTTGCGAAGAACCCAGTTTTTCATGCTCGCACAAAGCACATTGAGGTGCATTACCACTATGTCAGGGAGAGGCTCTCAGCACGAGAGATCAGCTTGGCTTATGTGCCAACATAGGACAACCTTGCAGATCTTTTCACAAAGGCATTGTCTTGTGAGAAGCTTGAAGCTTTCCGCAAAGCTTTGGGCTTACTCCCCTTTGTGGACTGATCATGTCCTCAGAGCATGCCACTTCCCTTTACTCATGTGCCAGCTCTCGTTCACTGCATCACTCCAGGGGGGATTTGTTACCATATACATGTGGTAGTGATGTGTGTGAACACACTAGGACCACCGGGGCATTTTTTCCCTCTTTAGGAGGTTTTTTCCCCAGTGCATTGTATATACGCCCATCACTCTAGGGCTATCTATCTTTCCATTGCACACTAAGTAACACACTCTCTATTGTGTGCCTTGAGCTTCCTTCGTCTTCTCCAAGCTGTGTGTGTTTCTCTGCAACCCTAATTCCAACATCTTTCTCTCTTCATGCATGCACCCAAACATAGAAGTGGTTGCTTTTCTCTTAAACTCTAAGAATAATAGGTAAAGGAGAGTTCTATTTACATTGCTGCTTTTGAATTATTTTGGAGAATAAAAGATAAGCAAAATTGATAAACGTTCAAAAGTAATAATAGTGATAACAGTCCTCCCCAATAGGGAAGCAACTGGCCAAAAATAACAAAATTGGGAATCTTCAAAATTTATGTGGAGACGAAGCAGGTCTCCACACGATATAAATTGGATCAAGTACTTAGAGGAAATTTATCATCGCTAATCATAATATCCAAAAAAGAGGAAAACAAAAGTACAATTCACATATCCAAATATGTACAAAATTGGAAGAGGTCTTTGTTAACGAGCCCTCTAACAAAGACAAGAAGAGCATAAAAACAATGGAAAAAAATCACCTTTCACATTGTTCAAAGGACAAAACCTCAATCAAGTATTGATCTAAATGATACAGTGAATAACTGTCAAAGAGCAAACCTCACATAGACTAATAGTCAAAAGGAAAACTTTAGCATCAAATAGCCACTGAATGAACTGTCAAAGGGAAAACCGCGGGTATGAAATACCATAGTCATCAGTCAAAGGGAACACCTCAAGTAACGAATAAGAAATTTTAGCTGTTATGAGTTTTTGCTTTGAAGATACTAAGATGAGAGCAAAAAGACCTTTCTGACATCCAATTGGCACTTTCAAGGCCATGATTGTTGGAAATAGGGTAACTTCGGACTTTGCTTTAAGCGAAAATACCCATGCATGCCTGGAGTAATCATCAATGAAAGTCACGAAGTACAGGTAATTGCCTAAGGACGGAGTTTGCATGGGCCCACAAACATCACTATGCACAAGTTGCAACCTGCATGTGGCCCTAACTGTGAACCATCCTTTGGAAACTTAGAATGCTGCATTTTACACAGAATACAGCCTTCACAAACATGTTTGACAGGTGCTTCAAGAGGCAGCAAAGAAGCAACCATATCAGATTTCTGCAAACGCAGCAAACTGACAAAATTCAGATGATCAAAACGTGCATGGCAAAGTTTTGCATCTGAAATAGCCCTTGAATCTGCAACAGCATTTGCAAAATTTTGTCCACACTTTTCATACAAAGTGAGCTTATACAGCCCATGGCACAAAAGCCCAGATGCAACAATTTCATCATCAAAACTGAGATCATGAATTGTACATCTGTCATCCACAAATTTGACTACAAGTCCAAGTCTAGCAAGTGCGGATATAGACAAGAGATTCTTCTTGATCCCAGGTACATAAAGTGCATCAACAAGTGTGAAGGAGCTGCCATTAGCAGCAGTGAGCACAATCTTTCCAACTCCCTGAACTGGATAAGAGGCGTTGTTGGCACAAGTGACTGAATTCCCCTGAGGGACAGACTCAAGAGAGGTAAACAATTCACGATGTGAGGTAATGTGCTTTGTAGCACCACTGTCGAAATACCACACATGTGAATCTGCAGCACAACTGACAAGCATGCATCATGGACAACAGGATTGTAAGTGCACTCTACGCTAAAAGCCCATTCTGCATCAACATCAGCATTACAGTCTCCTTTCACAGAAGACTCAACAATGGCTGCATTTGTAGTGGAACCAGCATTTGCAGTGGAACCACCCTCTTTCTTCTTAGCCTCTTTGGCCTTCAACTTAGGACACGACTTGATCAAGTGATCATTAGCTTTACAATAATGGCAACGCATCTTATTTTTGCCCTTGTCACCAGAATTTCCAGACGAATTGCTGCCAGAAGAAGCATTAGGAACAGAATTTTTCCCACTCGCAATAGAACCATAAGAAGTGGCTGCATTACTGTTACCACCCTTTCTTTGAGAATCAATAAAAGCATGTTCAACTAAACGCTGCCTAGTCCTCTTTTTTTTGGAAAGTGACTCTTGCAACAGCAATGTGCATAATGCATCAAACTTGAGAACTTCTGGATTTCCTTGGGTCATAAGTCTCCAAGTACTCGCAAAAGTCTGGTAAGAATCTGGTAAGGCATGAAGAACAGTCTGCACAAGGGAACTGTCTGAAATGACTTCACCTGCAGAAATAAGTTGCTCATTGATGTCCTTGACACTAGCAAGGAAAGTGTCCATATCATCTTCCTCATGCATAATCTTCGACTCCAGCTCTTTACGCAGCAAAGCAATTTTAGCCACATTGCGACTTGCATAAAGACCTGCTAGAATATCCCAAGACTGTTTTGCAGATTTTGTTGAACGGATGTGAGGAACAATGGTGCGCTTCACAGACAACGCAATCAATGCATGAGCATGCACATCCTTTACATCCCAATGAGCTTGTTCTGCCGGCAGTAGGCAAAACAACTCTAACAGCAGCAAGACTTGCAACATCCTCAACATCGCCTACATCCTTAGAACCAGGACGTACATCAATGCCCTGCACAATGTTCCAGACGCCCTTTGACACAAGAAGATGTTGCATCATATAAGCCCACATAGGGTAATTGTCCCCATCCAACCTGTCCTCAGCAACAAACATCTTGAACACATGTGTGTTGTTGTTGTCAGCCATGGTAAATGTTGCACCTGATGTGAAAACTGCCCAAAAATAGGAGAAACGGAGCGGGAACAACACGTGCTATATAGCACAAACTGTAGAGGACTGTAACGCACCTGTTATGCAAAAAACGGCCCTGACAGAAACTCTGCACAAAATGACGAAATAGCCTGTGCAGTACTGTCTGTAGTGGAAACGGAGGCCAAAATGAGCCCAAAGCAAAAATCTGAGCAGACCAAGCTCTACAAGCTTGCCCGAAGTATTTGTCAACCTACGAACGCTTGCCGAAGCTCACTGAAATCGGAGAAAGTGAGCAGACGTGTACTGGAGCAGCTGGCGACTAAGCCCGGAAGGATGCAACCTACTCTGATACCAATTGTTGGAATTAGGGTTGCAGAGAAACACACACAGCTTGGAGAAGACAAAGGAAGCTGAAGGCACACAATAGAGAGTGTGTTACTTAGTGTGCAATCGAAAGATAGATAGCCCTAGAGTTACAATGCACGGGGGGAAAAACCTCCTAAAGAGGGAAAAGATGCCCCGGCGGTCCTAGTGTGTTCACACACATCACTACCACATGTATATGGTAACAAAAGAGAATCCCAAAATTGTGTCTTCGTACGCAAGGCACTTTTTTAGTAGGAATCAAATTCTTAACTGTTCACTTTTATACCACCCACCCCCCCCCCCCTCTTTCAAAGCCACAGAGCCATTAGAATCCATCATAGCAAAGCTGCAAAAGATACACTTTTGCCCTCTTTTATGCTAATTTTCTCTCTTAATCATGGCATACACTCTCTCGATTGAGTAGCTCTTGCTCTCTTGTCTTTCATATATTTATACTATTGTAATTCATCGATCGTTTTTGTTGAATTTATTTTGATTTAATAATCAAAGTGTTGTGAAAATGTTGGGAAGATTTCATCAGGAAGCCAACAAGAGCGAATCCGAAAAACTTAGAGAACTTGAGGATGTATGAAAAAACAGATTAATAGAAATTTGCACACACAAACGCTAACAAATTATCAAAAAGGGAAAATAGTCACCCCCTTCTCTTTTCGAGAGTCGCGAACCAGCATCAAGGTTGACAGTGCATTGTGGTATCTACTACGGGAGTCCCACATGCCAAGAATTTTGTAGGCAATGGAGCTCGTAGCCGAACTTCAATGTGGAACATCCTTCCTTAGAAACCCTCCTTGCCCATGCACGTGAAAAATCCCTTAGTGAGCTTAATATCTTGAATCTTGAATTAATAATGCTTCTATGAAATCCTAAGAGCAGCAACAATAGTTCAGCAACTACAATCGTGTGTAGATTGCGGCAGCCACCACGAGCAGTGCAAAGGTGGTCGACAGGAGCGAGAGAAGAGAGAGAGCGGTGAGAGCTACGAGAAAGAGAGAGCAAGAGAGCTTCCCCCTTTGAGCTATGGAGCACTATTCTATGCACTCCTCCTTCCTCTTAGCTTCAAATTCACCCTTATCCCTCAAATCTTCATTAATTCACTCATTTGTGGATTAAGGTGTATGTGAATCCGTTTACACACGAATCTACGTGTAAGCTTTGATACCAATGTTACAAAAATGCATAAACCATTACGGGCTTACCTGACCAAGAGGGGTAGGTCGTCTAGCTCTCTACCCAGCCAACGAGACAATGAGAACTTCACCTCATCCCTTGACCCTTTATATGTGTGGCATGTCTAGTTCAGACGCCCAGGCCCTACGGTCGGGCGGTCTTGCCGTGAATCCCGCCTTGCCGACTCTACGGCCAGAAGAAGGCGGTCAACCTAGTCACCATTGTTACAGGCTACGAGACAATATAGGAGTTGCTTTGACTGTGACTTACCCAAGGTATTATTGGGCCTCATAATATTCTAATTGAAATTAACTATGAGAGTTTCCCTATGATAATACAGATTAGGAAATAGTTACCTCTATAGAGCTTTGATACTAGTTGTTGGAAATTCTGGTGGGTAGATTAAGATTGCATTCATAGTGTTAATACCACAATTCAATTAAATACGTAATTATGGAGTCAACCAAGATAATGGAAACTTCGTTTAATTAACTCGTCAATTGGATACATTCCTCTCTCTTTCACAATGTGTGTAGAGATAGGAGACATTCATAGGAAAAGTGGTGTAGATATGGTTTCTATTGATTGGAGAATGCTTACCTAAAATTATAGTGGTGGAATCCATGACCCATACAAGTGGTTTGATAAAGTAAAAGAGATGAGGCTCCAAGTGGCAAAGAGACAACTCATGGGGTACTTGGCACATATACATGGACAATCTAGAAAAGATATACATGGGAAGGAACAAATTGTTTTTGCCACAACACTTATGCATCTATTTTTGGTTTGTTGAATAAGACATGATTGGGACTTGTGTATTTATAGAGGAAGTCATTAGTGGATTTGTGGTGTATCTTGGCAAGAAGTACTAGGAGGCGGTATAAGGTGTGATTAGATACTTGAATGATATTGAAAAGAGCTACGCACTTTTTTTGGCGGCAAAGAAGCATGTGTGGATGGTTACATGTATAAAGAGTAAGCAGGGAATGTTAGATAACAGATGGTATAAATTAGGCTATTTCTTCACGTTTACTAGTCATGTAGTTTTATGGTGATCTTGTTTCCAAGATTCAACATCTCAATCTACCACAAAAGCAGTGTACGTTTGTGCATCAAAATCTGGCAAGGAAGCTATATGCCTTGTCTAGTGGGAGATATAGGAATTATTGCACATGTTCAAGTTTTGTGTTCTGATCTTCTCCTTGCTGGGATTACATAAGGATGTTTATGATGATGTTTTACATGCCCAATAACCATTTGTTTCTTAATGTTGTAGCAAGGTTAACAATATATAAGGCCTATATAATGACGTAAGGGGAAGAGTATGTGTACTAACCCTCGAGCTCTTACATTGGGCATTGGCTTTGATACGATTGTCATGGTAGTCTAGGTGGTTTTCACCCTAATGTTCAAAAGACACATGCACTAATTTACAAAGGAAGCTTAGCTTGTTCTACTTGTTGGGATTGCATCTTGATGTGCAAGATCATATCTTCTATTGCCAAAAATGCTTGAGAGCCTTTTTTCATCCTTGATAGAGGCATAACACCAAGTTCACCATCTCGAATGATTGTGAACAAAATGTGAAGCTTATGTTGTGTCATCATAAGGGGAGACTGTGAACTCTATTAGTAGAAGCTCGGAACTAGATTGTTTATGATTGTCATGATTATCCAAGGGCAAGTTGGCCTAGTGTTCACAAGCATATATGCACTAGTACAAAGGTAATTCTACTCCACCATACTTAGAAAGTGTGTAACATTATGTAAGGCTTAAATTTTCCTAATACAAGCAAAAAATAGTTCGATGGAAATTCCCATTTGACACATTGCCACTATCATTCCAATAGTCACGAGTCCATCATGGAAAACATGGCTAATAATAGCTACCATCCTACATGTTTTGTGCGTAAATCCAACAACTATCATCATATTTTCATCAAGAAAATATTTACTAGCAAGATTGAATACTTTCTCCAAAACTAGTGTGGCAATATCTTTTAGGAAAATATACCAAAATACCCCTCTAATTGTGGAAATTCCCAAAATACCCCTCAAATTTCACAAATTCTCAAAATACCCTCGTATCTATTCTGGTTGGATTGCTCAAGATTTTCCAATCTTTATTCCTTTTCGACAACTGAGATCCATTTGTGAGTGCTTAGCATGTAATTTGTCACAAATTACCTCGCAAAAAAAAGGACAATTATGTCTAAAAATAAGAAAGCAATTCATCTCCAAACCTACATAACCAATGTAAATTCTGGCATTTTGGGAACTTATGACAAAATATTGGAGGCATTCTGGGAATTTTTTAAAATTTGAGTATTTCGGGAATTTCCACAAAGTAGAGAGGTATTTTGGTAATTTTCCCTATCTTTTGATTGTTTACTTTTGTAAATATAGTTAGTATTGAAAGGTACTTTCATAGTAGTTTAAAAAATAAGTAAAACCGTGTTGTTTATATAAAACACGGGGTCAATTATCTACTTAGTTAACTAAAACAAGTTCGCACACCGACCATTGGGTTACTAATTTTGAAGGTCTAGTGGGTCCCATACTTTTGCTTAGCTTAAACATGAGCTCCTACATGGTGTCAAGAAGTTTTGGTGTCAAGAAGTTTGTAAAGCCAAATCTTATTAGCACCAATGTTTGGAAAAAGTGTTGTCTCAACTTACAATCATGCCACTGTAAGGATTCAAAAAAATGCCAAATTGAGAGGAGCAAGAGAAAAAGGGGAAAAATATAGTTTAGATTTTACAAAATATAGTGGAGAAAATAGCAAAAAGTAGCTAAAATATCCTATTGGAGAAATGAATATAGGAAGTATCTATAGTACCATGAGGACCATTTTGGAGGTAACTCACAAAGTGTTTGAAAGGGGAAGTTGATTACATTGATGGAGTGTAGGACCTTGTCATCATATCGACGTGCTATTTGGTATACCCATGTTGGTGATACCTTCTTTGGAGCTAGGATACATAAGAGTGTAAGGTACTTGGACGTCGCCATATCTATTAAACAGCTTTGGATTACTGTTTCTTTCATTGATATTCCGCTCCACTGCAACAAGCCTGTCTTGAAACCTTTTAAAGGCATGCATCACCTCTGCATTGTTGGTCCAATATGGTGACGACCTCTGCCCAAGGTACTCCTCATTGGAAGCATGTGTTGACAGGAGCTCAATGATGGCAAGACCAAGAATTGCTTGGAAAGGCGATGATATCGATGACAGAAAGAAAGACTCCGGATTTTCAAAAAAGGAATCATATTCAGGGGTACCTGGAGAAGGCACAAGTCGACGCCCCATTGTCGGCCTATATGGAAAGTGCCCTGCGAATGGGTATTGGCCAAAATTCACAGCAGCGTGATGGGCAGATGCCAACCATATGATAGTCGTCAATACCGACGCTAGACTGTCGATGCTATGCATTGAAGGCCACCATGGTTCATCTTTCTTGTCACCATGCCCCTTTTCTATCACTTCTTGCCACCATCTTTGTAGCTCGACGTCATGCTTCACATCCATGTCTGCTTTGTAGTAAATGGCTACATAGTCCCCCACCCATGTCTGTACTGCCTCCCACACTTCCAATCCATCTACTGCATACGGATAGTCCTCTATCAATAGTCTCACTCCATGTTTGGCATTTGAATCCTGCACCGCCATTCCTCTGATTCGACCCATGAAATGAGTTATCATAGCCATCAAACAATTTTAGGCATCCAAGACTATTCTGGTAATTTTCCTTCTTAAAAGCTCACCTTTTGATTAAATCAGCTGGTAAACCTTGCTCGTTGAATTGCCAGCCCTTGTACATTGCAGACGATAGCTCAAGGGAATACCTTCCTACTGTGAATGTCCGCTCAACAAGCCCACCCTGGAGTACATTTCCTGTATCTGCATTGAGAAGAATCTTTCGAGCTATAGCATTGATGTTCAACGTATTCTTGAAATGAGGGAGGAGCAATATCATTAAAGGATGCATAGCACTGAGCTGCCGATGAGAGGCGATGATGAAGGGCTCTATGGAAGCATGGGTCCTTACACTACAAAAACAAGACCAAAAAACCAGCACCCATGCGTTATTTTGAGAGCATACACATGCACAAGCATAACAAATGAAAGGCCACAATCCGAAAATGTCACTTACAAATGGCTGACAAGTTGATGTACTGGTGTATCGTTAAGAATGGCATGAGTTTTTGCAAGCTTCCATAGCCCATGTTGATGCTTATCAGAAGTAAGGGGGGGGACAAACACTCTATCAAGGCTTCCTTTCTCTGCAGGCAGGCTCAACTCTATGGCTACTGGCATCAAAGCACCTTTCTTTGTTAGAAAGAAAATAGATCGAGAGGCATACGCCTTGTGATTCTGCAATGCATTGATCCTCTTAATGAATGGTAAGAAGGCATCATGGTAGTCCAGCATGTAGAGCTTGTTTTGCCTCAATGCCTGAATGTACAGGCGCAAATACAAAATCGAAAGTTAATTAAGAGCCGAAAATAGCACAACCTTAATTTGCTAGCTTGCCTCGTTCTATGTACAATGTAGAAAGGCATTATGGATAGATTATCTGCATGGACACCTAGATTAGCTACCTTGCCATCTTGTAACCACATCATCACCATCATCATCTATCTTCCAAGCAGTGACTGCATGGCAACTAATTGCAAGGATTCCTACAAAAGGAGTGAGGTGTGGCCGGTCAAGTCAGGTGAAGATTTTTCAACTTGGTCATTAATGGTCATGCTTAGGATCATTTATGTGGCTATCCAGTCTCTCACAGTTTGTACAGAGCTTGGCCATTAATGGTCATGCTTAGGATCATTTATGGTCATGCTTAGCCCGGGTTTTGACTCTTTATATGGCTATCCAGTCTCTCGCAGTATTGGATAGAGCAACTTGTTTCACTACATGAAAATACAGGAAAAGAAGGAAACCCCAAATTCAGACCTAACATGACCAACTGGACCAAACTGAAAGTGTTTACTTGAGGGAATCCCAATTCCTCAGGTAACCTCTGAAGCCATATCCCTTCACGAGTACTCATCCTTAGCATTTATCATAAATCACTTCTGTTGCACATTACACCTACACCCATATATATAGGGAGGTAGGGTTGGGTAGGGCAAACACCCAAAAGGAAAAATGTTGGAACTTGGAAGAACCTAAAAACCAGAGAGAGAAGAGATAATGATATTGAGAGAGAGAGAGAGAGAGAGAGAGAGAGAGAGAAGACTAACACCAGATGGGGTCCCAAACCCCCTCCAAGGGCCCCCCTCTCTAGATCACTAGAGAGGTTTTTGCTTTAGATTGCATGAATGTTAATACAATGGTTCTAAATGGTCCTAGATGTTGAGATGTTGATGGGATCTTGCTATTGATGCGTGGATCTACGATGCTAAGGCTGAAAACTGAAAACGTTGGGCTGATTTGACTTTAACTGCAACCTGACAATGAGACTAGGCCGCAATCTGATAACGCTTGGCTGATTCTGCTACTGAAGTTGGCGATGGGCTGATGGGTGAAAACGTTGGCAATAGCTTTGCCCAGCCAAGCCTTCAGGTTATATTAAAGGTCACCCCGAGGGTCACCATTTCCACAAGTCAATCACTACCACAGCACCAACAGCACCCAGCCTGGCGTTTTAAGCATGCAGCATCAAATCCACCTACAAAGTGCCTGGGCAAGTCTTGCTTACAAGCTCACTAAGGTGCCAGTTGCTAGGTTGTCCTAAACCCTAGAAGTAGGAGTTAGCTTGTCCACATGCACATGACAGGCAGTCATTCATCATGGTTTCACTCTTTAACATTTTCTCTCGCTCTCACACGCTACTCCATCCGCACACTTACATTTACATCACTGCTCGTCCGTCTCGTTGAAGTCCATGCAACACGAAGTTCTTGTCTCTTGCAAAGTCTTTCTACTCAAGGTGATTTTGGTGGCCCAAAAGGTGGAAATTGACCAAACAATTCATGCACACGAAGCCACGCAACAATGCCGTAAATTGCTCCACTCTTTAACTATTCCTAATCGTCCTTTGTTGCCATTTTCCATAGACTTTATATCAGTGAGAGAAAATATGAAAGCAAAAGATCAAAACAACAGCACAAACCGATAGTTACAGGAGATGGTCATTTTAAAGCTTGCATTCCCCCATTCCTTTTCCAAGGTTTTGCATTCCAAATACCCATTTCGTGTTTTAGACATGACTATCCATAACAAAGAATGGCAATTCATGCCCGTTTCTGTTCCCCGTTCCATGTTCCGATTTTCCGTTCCCGATCACTATGGCACAAACATTTACTCACACCATGAAGACCCCTTTACCCAACCACTCATCACCTCACATGCACACAGCTGCATGAGCACACACCTTACACAAACTAGTGTGCATGCGCCCACATCGTACACAAACGTGACAAGCACGTGCAGAATGCGAGCAAGGAAAGAGTTCAATATCCTAATAGAGGCAAACACCTAAAACCTGAAAACGAAAACAGCAAAAAGAGAAAAAGAAAAAAAAAAAAGAGGATCACATATAAGGGAAGGCAACACAAAAAGAACGTGACAAGTTGAAAACTAAAAGACATAGTACACAGGGCAAAAGGAAGAAGGCGCACGGTGCCGAGGGCAGATCGAAGCAACGCTGGGCAGAGGCGCTTGCAGGCCATGCGGCAAACTTTTCCTTCGTCTCTCTCTCTCTCTCTCTCTCTCTCTCATCGCTGCCAGCAAACCCAATAAGAAGATGAAGCGAGGTCTTGAAAACTAGCAGCAACAGACCCACAGCCCCTTTAAGGACAGGCCGCCCATCAATGTGCATCAAACACAGAGTGGCAATGTAGATCAATGCAGAGATCAAACCTGCAGAATAAAGCAAAGGCTATGTAAGCTGCAACCCCACTTCTGTCATTTCACTTGCTTTTCTGGAATAATGAAGTTCTATAGGCGCGGCTCTGTGAGGGAGCCTGTCCTTTAAAGCTGTCATGGAACCTCTCTCGTTCTCTTCATGTTAAGCTTAAGTTCCCAAAGTAATCAGGAGGCAACTTCTCCTCCTGGTTTTGCCTCAGTTATCTTTATTTTCTGTGTTGAGAGGGTTTCCCCTGGACATATCCATTTTCAACTGGTTTTCATTCCTCCTCTCAATTTTGAAATATGGCATTGGGAATCGAAACCAGATCACCAGGCTTCAATCCCGATAGCTCGACTTTGTGCGCACCCAACCAGACAATTGGCTACTGTCCTGTTTGCATAGTAGTACAGTCTCACAGCCTTCTGAGATTTGTTATTATGTAGATTCAGGGTTTAGGGTTTAGGGTTCAAGCAAGAGCAAAAGATGCTCGAGAACATGACCGCGAAAAACACGAATTGAAATGAAACCGAAGTTATGGAAAAGGAGGGCCTACCTCTGCAGCAGTCATTCCCTCCAAGTAGGGCTCTATGTGATCCGGTCTGATGGCAGAGACTGGCGGTCCATATTCTTGGGGATCAAGCTTACTCACAGGAGGGAAGACCTACAGAAAAGCCTCATTTGTGAACTCATTCAGAAGGAGTTCTAAAATCCCAAGAAAAGTGCAGTGCATGCTTACTTTCACCCTCTCAATGGTGAAGGGATGCATCCCACCAAGAGTCTGACGACCGAATTCGACATCAGTATTCCATGCATCCTTGTTTTCTACACCATCAATGCATGCATATGAGTATTATACTGACATTCCTACTTTAAAGAATCTTATGATTTCTCTATGTTTCTAGTTCTCAATGTACAAATTCACCATGCAATCAATAAGCAAAAGGTTGTTTTTCAGACATACTATGGATGACAAGGGGAAGTGGAAATTTAAGAAGGCTTGTATTGCCCGTGCTCCTATCAGTAGTTAGCTGGGATAAGATCTCATAAGCAGGCCTCATATACTCTTCTTCTTCTTCTTTACTAGCTTGTAAAGACGGCGTGGCTGGAAGATCTATCCCTTTTGCATAGAGATTGTAAACATCTTTCATGGTCTTGAATTGCTCAATGCCCTTGAAAACGGACTTCACTGCAGGTAAAAGGAGGTGAGACACCGCTTTGATCGCACCAGCTGTAAAATCTGCGGTCTTTGTGTAGTCAAATATCTCATCTCTCGGAATATATATGAGCTCCAAGAGAGAAACTGGTTTCTCTGTTTTTGGATCTGTAAGAACCAATAAAAAATCAAAAGCATTGACAGGCAATTATTGTGCTACCTTTCCTTAGTAGAGAGGATCCAAGACCCCCAATACAATACAAATTCCAGTGGTGAATGCCACACCGATGCAATCTTTCATAGCTTAACAACACACTTGTGATTAATGTAATGCAAATCCCAAAAAATAGACGAGTATATGGCGAAACACATCAGTCGTAATGCTTCGTTCAAAACCATAGCCACAAACATGTAGGCAAGCATGCACTTCAGCAATGACCAAAATGCATAGACATTTCACCCCATGTTTCAACACACACAATTTCAAGCTTGGAAGCACATGTCTCTATGTCCTAACTGTAGGCCACCATCCAATAAAACTTACCTGACTTGTTGCGTTCACGGCCCGTGCGGCATCTTCTTGGATAAGGAAACTCTTTTGATCCTCCTAAAGTAGGTCTTGCATTGTTCTCTCCTTCATCGGGGGTCCCAAGGTCATTGTAAACATCATAATCATAAATTCTATCGACATTTTTTCTTTCTCCCGTTCCATCACCTTGTAGCATTTTGAGCTCCTCATTTCGCAAACCCATAAGGCCTGGTGGTGTTTGATTGGGGAGGTAGGCCTATGTGCATAAAATGCAGGACTATCAAGAGATGTATAATGCCAAAAAACTGTGGAACAAGCATCCATGTCCATAACAACATAAATATATATCTACACATACGTGTGCTTGTGTGTGTGTATGTGTGTGTAGAAGATGGTTGTTACTAGGTCTTTCTACTAGATAGAAGAAAAATTATACATATAAAGCTTACCATACCCATAGACAAGTAGACCAAAAGGGAAGAGGGCCAAGGAAGAGAGTGAAGAAAATCAAGCCTTTCATTATACACACATGATATGTGTGCATGTAAACGTGTACGTACAACGTTTAGATGTGTGTGTGTGTGTGTGTGTGTGTGTGTGTGTAAACGCATACAATCAGACATGATACATGTATAGACAATAGAAAAACATGCATAATAGGTGGGAGAGGAGTGAAATGAATCAAAGATGAGCTTCCCTTAAACCATTAATTGATGAGGTTAGATTTCTATGCCCCTTTGCCTTTCAGAAAATGCAGCGTAAGCGACAACATTCCGAAACTACAATACTTGACCCAAAGGACCTTGAATCATCCGCACCTGATTGGTGAAAAAAACACGGGGGCTGTTGTAGTTGGTGGCATTGTAGATCCAAGAGTGACAAGAAAAATAAAGATGCTGGCCAGGATTATCAGGATCGTGAAGAGTTGCTGACTCAAGGTAAAACTCGTCGTGATGGTGGTTCTTCACAAGAAGGGCACCTGGACGACCAAATTCTTTGTCTATGGTAAAGGTGATGGAATATGTCGAGCCCTGATCCGCTGCCAGTTGATTGTGCTGTGCATCCCAATTTTGAAGCTCCGCATTCTTGCTCACACGTGCTGCCCCATCAGTTGCTGCTTAGAAAAAATGCACTCTCTCATAAGCATTCAGGCTGCTTTATGAATACATTTGAATATAAGCCAGGAATCCAAGAAGCTCGCACATTCCAAAAAGGGTGGGTAGAATCATTGGTTGTTCTATGCAACTAGCACACTTGAGAAAGGAAGTAAGTGTGAGTGAGGATGCATGTGTGTGTGGGTGGGTGTGCGTGGATGCGTCCACGGACATACTTCAGTGGTTGAGGTTTTCTATGATTGTTTCTAGCTTTTTGGACCCATCTTGAGTGGCCATATCTTGTGCATTCCTCTAATCCATGAAAATTTAGTTTTACCCAAAAGAATATGTGTGTGTGTGTGTGTGTGTGTGTGCGTGCGTGCGTGTGTGTGTGTGTACGCATGCATGTAGTGTTCTTTGTATGCTTGTGTGCTTCAGTATAGGAGATATTGCATGGACTTTATGTGGTTTACAATTCTGAGGTTTTGCAACAGAACTACAGCAATACGCTAAAAATGCGTATATGCAGCAAACCATACAGGGAATGAAATATTTGGGGAGAGAACAGCAGAATACCTGATAAGCTATGAGAGCTTACAAGCTGAAACTTAACTTTTTGCCCCAAAAATTCATCAATCTGACCTCTTATGTGGGCAACCTGATGATCAAGAAAAAGAAGGAAAAAAAGGGTCCAAATTTTGTTTTTGCTAACTTTTAAAAAGTCCCCACATCTTTGAAGCTTTAAGGAAAAGGTAGGGGGGAAGAGACCTGGTCATTCAAATCAACAAAGCCTTTCCGACGAAGGAGAACTGTGCCGGAGAAATGCGGCAGAAGGCGGTCTTCAAGTTGTTGTTGCTGCTCATGATCAGCACTTGCATGTGGGAGAAATAATCTCTTCACAAAAGCTGCCATCTTCTTTAGCAGCATCACTATAAATGAAATGCATTCCATTTTTGTTGCAAACCACAGGGAATATAAGAATCAGTATCCGTTTCTAAAAAAGCACTTAACAGCCAGACACAAACTTTTGCTCGTAAACCGAATTAAAAAACCCTTGACAGGAAAATGAAAGCTTTTAACAAGCCCACTTTCTTGCTTGAGCACCCACTGCCCACAACAAAGCAAGCTCAAGAAAATGGCTAATCTGTCTGCTTAAAAGAAGGGTTTTTTTTTCAAGTAAAAAAAAGAAAATCCTGGGCACGGACACAGAGAGCTAGAGAGAGAGCTGGTTCTATGTTTCTGCATAGCCAAGCTTAACAAGGGAGCAAGTTGACGGTGGCTCTCCCACAGCTTAAAAAGAAATAAGGGAATTTACGTACACTGCAGATTTAAAGTAAAAAACACTCTATTCTAAAGAAGCTAGGGACCTTACTGTGCAGCTTTGATGTAGCAAAGACTCATTCCAAAATGCTAGGCTAATGCCTTTTCTTAGAAGCCAGACGCACCGTGCTGGCAATGTGTGTGCGAGAGAGAGAGAGAGAGAGAGAGAGAGAGAGAGAGAGAGAGAGAGAGGCGGGGCGACTCTTAAGCTTTGAAGTTTAAACGCGCGTCTCTCTCTCTCTCTCTCTCTCTCTCTCTCTCTCGCAGAGTTCCCAATTGATTTGGCTACGTCTTGAGTTTGAAACGATCTACATGTACCTCAAGGCTCACACTGTACACACACAGTTTCCCTCTATTATAAGGGTACTTCCACACTAAGGCTGGTGTCACACTGGGACGGGGAATGGATGGCCATGTTGATTTGGCATCCGCTCATTCGCCGTTGCAAAAAGAGAAAGCTGGCCGCGAGAGGATGTCAGAGGGGCGGCTTCGCATGCCTGGCCAACTTTCCAAATGTGCGGCCATCTGCAAAAGTACACGCGCGATAGCAGTTGAGAGGGTTTGAGCCCTGACTTGCAACGCCAAGGACGGATGATCTACCACTTGGGCTACTCTCATTGCTTGAGGAGAACCTCAACAAGGTCCAGTTGATGACTTGGACATTAACCCCACCTGAACACATGTGTTTGTGAGACCACTGAAGTCAAATCAAAATCGCATGGAGCTTCTTTTACGATTACCCCCTCCGTGTGGGGGGCACCTAAGTCTTTTGAGTTCACAACTCATTAGATAGATCTTTCAAGTCTCTTGGGATTAGTAGGTGAAAGGATATAAGTCCCAAAAAGGACTGCCCTTCCGCCGAAATGTCCAACACTCTTTGGTTTAGAGCGTTAGAACTAAATCAAACATGAAAGCCATAGTTCCTACCACTTTAAAGCTTCTCTTGTTCTTTCTCTTATAGCCCGCACACAACTCACCATGGTTACCTTGATTACGTAATACCGATTTCTCGAAAGGAGCAAGAAGAGGCATGCCACTTGGCATTCATTGATTTGTTTCAAGAATTAACGAAGATAGAGAGAGAGAGAGAGAGAGAGAGAGAGAGAAGCGTGCCGTTTTATTAGAGAGAAAAGCACCCTTCTGTTTTTAGAGAGCAAAGCAAAGCATGGCCGTCTGTTTTTAGAGATAAAAGAAAAGCATGGCCGCGGCCACCCAATTTATATAGCACCCAGCAGAGAGAGATCAAGCAATTCCCTAGCGCAGAGACAGAGAGAGAGAGAGAGAGAGAGAGAGAGAGAGAGAGCAAGCAAGGCAACTGACGCGGAGCAAGTGCAGAGCAGAGCTTGGAGAGGTAATTCGTTAATATTTTCTGTAGTCTTGCTTTTCGGGGAGAGAGAAAGAGAGAGAGAGAGAGTCGTGCAGGGCGTGCACCTTGCTGTAGAAACGAAAGTGCTACCCAGAGACGGACTGCCGCGGGGGGGGAGAGAGACGGACTGCCGCGGGGGGGGGGGGGGGGGGAGAGAGAGAGAGAGAGAGAGAGAGAGAGAGAGAGAGAGAGAGAGAGAGAGAAGCTGTCACGTACAGCTCCCCTGTTTGCATCCCCAAGGCCCGCCCCTCTGCATCCCCAAGGCCTGTCTCTGCATCCCCAAGGCCCGTCCCTCAGTGCACTTCACCTGCTCTTCTCCTCCTTCTCTATGGCCCTGCTTGTAGTGCCATCTCCATATCATGGCGACCCTGTGACAACCTCCAACCTGCAAAAGCAACGCCCACGTCTGGGCCTCCCCTGCACAGCAAGGCCGCCTCCTGCTTCCTCAAAACCTCCGCTCTCCTTCCCACCACAGATGACGCCCTCCTCGGCTGCCGACTACTTGGCTGCCCTTGCTCCACGAGCTGGCCCCCTCCCCACATATGGCCGCTTCCTCTTCCCTCCTTCCCTCTGTGACCTGCACATGGCGGCACTCCAACAAATAGTGCTCTCGCCTTCAGTCGACTACAGACTACATCTCGTTTTCTAATTTATTATGGCATCTTTTTTTTTAAAAAAAATTATACTGCAACTTAGTGGCCATTCCCACCGAACACAACCCGCGGCCAACCCACGGCCGCTCATTCCGCCAACACCCACGGCAAGGCTTCAATGCCGATGATCAAAGAAGTTCACATAATTTCCCTTCACTTGTTGAGAAATTGCCCTGTCAATTCGAACAGTGCCTCCATTGAGAAGACAGCACGGCCGCAAACCGAACATCCAAACCACTAAGCCACCATAATTAGGGTCTTGCTTGACAAGGGTCTGCAAGCACAAGGTAGCTTTGGCGCACATATCACAGAAACACTTCGTGACGATTTCCATCAAGCTTCAACACTTTGATGCCTCTCAGCCTGGCAAAGCTTCGGAACGGCCTTCGACCAACTTCGAGCCACATTTAGCATACACATCCAATGATACCTGTCACACTTGGCGTCCGGGATAGGCTCAACCACATTGTCGCGACCCTGCCTACTGCCATACACCTGCAATGAGCTTGTCCACGGGTCGACATTTTCTTGGTGTGCGAACGTTCCCGACGGGATTATTGAATTTGTGGAGGACGGTGCCAACTCCACGCCATGCATGCGTATGATTTTTCTTTTTTTTATGGGCACGAGCATCCCCCAGCACGTACGCATATTTAAACATTATGTTTTGCAATATCTTTTGCCCGATACGTCTGCTAACTACAAATTTCAATGGTCTTGTTGGGTGGTCGAGGCTGTGAGAATAACTTCCAACATACATGTATCTAGATGATATTGTAAGTCTAAGAGACTGTTAATGTTGTAAGAAACTATCCCAAGAGACCTTAAACATCTAGCCCCGCTGAGGAGCTATTGAACGAGAGAGAGAGACAGAGAGAGAGAGAGAGAGAGAGAGAGAGAGAGAGAGAGAGAGAGAGAGAGAGAGAGAGAGAGAGAGAGAGAGAGAGAGAGAGTGCAGTCTGCAATCACAAGATGCTAATATAGACAAAAAGGAAAAATCACAATGGTAGGGTTAGTCTAGGGCTTTTCGATTATACTGTTGAGCAGTAGCCAATTACTTTTTGGAAGTATAATTCACGAAGATATTGTTAGTCGAAGGATTTTCGATTTTCTAGCTGCCTCCAAGTGAGAGAGAGAGAGAGAGAGAGAGAGAGAGAGAGAGAGAGAGAGAGAGAGAGAGAGAGGGGGGGGGGGGGAAGAGGGAGTCTGCATGCATCTTGCGTAATTCATGATCATATTGTTAGTCTAAGGCTTTTCAATTATACTATTGCCAATTACTTTTTTGAAGTATTTCACGATGATATTGTTAGTGGCCATGCTAGTCCTTTCTTAAAAAATACTGCGTGCATGCTTGTTCCTTGAATCAAATGTAAGAAAGCAAAGCTAACAAACTATCGTCATTTTTTTTATTAAAAAAAATATTTTACTAAAAAAACTAGCCCCTCTAACACTAGAGGAAAAGCATAAGCCCCCCTTCAACATTGGAGGGGATAAAAGTAGCGGGGGAAGGGCACATTCCTTACGGTATTATAAAAAATGTGGAGAATTGTGCCAACTCCACACCATACTTATGTATGGGTTTTTTTTTCCACAGCACACCAGCATTCTGTGCACGATGTTTGCACAAAAAACACTAGCATTTTGCACGTGCATGTTGCTGAATTGTACGGTTTACTGCAACAAATAATTCCATGTTGTCAATTAACGTAAAACTTCTGCATTGCCTTTTTAATTGAGAAACCATATTTCCTTCAGTGATGAAGGTTGCTCATCTATTATGTAGTACTATGATGTTGTTGACGAAAATCTAGGGATCAATTGATTTCTAGTATATTGTTTACTATCATCAACTTATCGTTCCAGGTTTAGAGGTCGTTTTTTTGTGTGCATATCAATTTAGGGTATGAAGAAGAAAAGTGAACTTTTTTTTTGTGCATATCAATTTAGCGCCTTAAGAAGAAAACCAAATTTTATTTCTGTTGTTGAGTAGATGTGAACGACTGTATGAATCTCCAAAAGCCTGATCACTTCGACATCAATCGTCCTCTCGATTGCAAATGTCGTACTCTCCCATTCCTATATGACACTCCAAAAGCCTGATCTCATCGACATCAATTGTCTTATTGATTGCAAATGTCGTCATCTCCCATTTGTGTACGTCCACGTGCATATTGATGTATTGTACGGTTTACTGCAACAAATAATTCCATGCTGTCAACTAATGCAAACCTTTTGCATTGCCTTTTTTTTATTGAGAAAAAACCATATTTCCTTAACACTCTGCCATTGGTTGGTGATTTAGTGATCAAGGTTGCTCATCTATTATGCAATACTATGATGTTGTTGCTGAAAATCTAGGGATCAATTGATTGCTAGTATATTTTTTAGTGTTATCAATTTATCGTTCCAAGTTCAGAGACTGTTTTTTTCTGTACATATCAATTTAGGGTTTTTTCTTGTACATATCAATTTAAGGTATTAAAAAGAAAACTGAATTTTACTTCTGTTGTTGAGTAAATGTGAAGGACTGTATGACTCTCCAAAAGCCTGATCACTTCGACATCAATCGTCCTCTCGGTTGCAAATGTCGTGCTCTCCCATTCACACACTATAGTCACCATCTCATTTGTGCACCTCCCCGTCTTAAACTATAAAATTAAGCTTAGCTCTGCTGTGGCGTAAATACAGGGACCTATATGACACTCAAAAAGCTTGATCACTTCGACATCAACTATCTTATCAATTGCAGATGTCGGCATCCCTCATTTGTGTACATCCCCGTCTTCAACTGTAAAATTTACCGCACACCAAAAGCATGATTACTTCGACACCAACCGTCCTCCAATTGCAAATGTCGTTGTCTCCCATCCAAACACACTGTGGTGATTGCGTCCTTCTTACACACACCCCATTCTAAACTGTAAAGTTGCAATTAGTTATAGAACTCCATTGTTTAACTTGGCGACTACAAAGATCCGATCCCGTTCTACAACATTGGCTACCATTTTGACCCCCCACATGTCGTTGCGCCTGACTGAACCATTTTCTGCTAGTTCCCATTGTAGGAGCACAATTCCCATGAGTTGTTACCCTTAGCACGCCATCCAATGTGAAACAATTGCACTTCCTATTAGTTTGTACGTGGAGGGCTCGTCCTAGGCTACGAGCATCGATCTTGCCCAAACATATTGCACTGCTTTATCAACTATTTGATGTCATTTGCAAAATTCATTTATACACACTAATTTATTCTATACAATATGGGTCATTGATGCAACAAATATCACTCCCCTTTTGAGCTGTGAAGTGATAAATTCTCTCGCCAATACATCATAATGTCGTTTGAATGGTTGTAGGTAAAATGCTTCCCGATCAAGCAGTGCAATTGAAAAAGAGATTACGCACACAATTAGTGTGTGTAGTGGATGCCCTCACATTATACGAGATAACAACAACCTTGTGAGATGAGTGGCGCTTGCAGGCCTTTCTCTCTGAAGTGGTCCGCTCAACAGCCTCGAAGTTTGAGGGCGCAGATATTAGTGACGTACAGCATCTTCTCTTTAGTATTGTTGGAGACATGCCAAAATGCGCTATCGACCTGCGAGCTGACTTACCAGAGGGCATACAAATGGAGAAATTACAACATTGGTATAACTGCTGGAAGATTGAAAAGGAAAAATCCACTCGCGCAAGGAATATTGACACACAGAACACCTTCAGTAAGAAATTGCGGAAGGAGACCCTTCAAGATAGCAGAGGATCGATGTCTAGTTTGCACATTCAGAAAACTGTACTGAACTCATTTTGCTCTGTCACCTTGGGCATTCCATTTGAGGCTATAAAATGAGGAAGGAAACTAGGATCTGGGTCATATGGAGACACTTATGAATGCAAGATCGAAGGGATTTCTTTCCTTCCGTCCAACAATGTGTATTGTTGTAAGGAATTCAAAGGTCAAGCAAAACAACAATTCAAATCATTCGCAATCGAGAGCAGTGTTGACCTCAATCACCGAGGTGTTGTGCGTGCTCTTGCACATACAATTCAATCACCATGGATACTTATATTTCCTTATTTCAATGGATCTTCCCTTGGCAATTTGATGGAGTGTGTGCCTACACCTTTTGGAAGCATCAGTGAAATTGTACTTGCGATGGGTGATCAAAAACACAAAAAACCAACTGAACTGGAGTTGCAGCAATGCAGGCTTATCATCAATCATGCTTTGTCTTTGATTTATGCACTAATAAAAGCTTTGGCATTTGCACATGAGAATGGAGTTATTCACAATGACCTTCACCCTTGGAACATTATGCTAGACTTCACTAGAGAGGGAATACCAAGAGTAGGAATTATAGATTGGGGTACGGTCTTGCCCTTCGACCACCGTATGAGAGAAGACCAACAAATATTCGTAAGACAAAAGAGCATACCAAGAGGCCTTGGCAAGCAGCCAAACTACTGAATACCAGATCTACATGCCCTTGGAGCAAATCAACCGATCATGTATATGCACTTGCATGGGTCATCAATCAGCTTGGTATTTTCTGCAACGAATTTTGTGTGTATTACAAACTTGACTTGATGCAAACAAGTACTGCTGTAGAGGTTGAAGCCATACAAAATATAACAACAATGCCTACCTTCTGGAGAATCCGTCTAAAAGAAAGACGCTTGCTGATCTAGATAAAGATCTGGAACATTTGCACATGCACCCCGAACAATGCTTGCGTCCCATCTCTGAAATGTGTATTTCTTTTTTCCACTGATCCTAGAAAATTTATCGCAACTGCCAAGCTCTCTTTATTTATTGAGCTGAAAGTTCCATTATGGTTTGCAATAGTTCTTTGAACATTAATTTGTTGCCTACTTCCATTATATTCATCCCTTCTACTTCTTTTTTCGTCGTCCAATTTCATTATATTAGCTGTCCCTTCTAATTTGAATCGGACTAACTTGTATCTATTGTGTTCACAGTTGCATTTAAGTGTAGGTCTTCTCAATGGCAATCGCTACTACGCTACGTGCTACCCGCAAAAGGCGCCGTGAATACGTCGCTTTTCAAACTATGAATAGACGAAAAGTTCTACTCTGTCTTGTTGCTTCTTCATGGTTTAATGTGCAACATATTTATGAGGCTTGGCAAGAAGAATGCAACATCACAGCTCGCAACATTTCCATTTGCGGAAGTTGTGGCATTTGCAACCTATCAAAAAAAGATACCCACAATGATGATCTTAATACCACACGCCCCGAAGCAAGCAAGTGCAATCTTATTGCAAACAACTGCAATGCATAATCTCAACGTGAATTGGACTTGCTGTTCAGCTTGCCTGAAAAGTTCACGAGCAAGCAGTGTTGTCATCTTGCAACCCGACTACATACAAGCCATCCTAAACACAAATCAACTAATTGTGCAACTCCTTAGCGTCATCGATGTTACAATCAGCGTCACAAAAACAACAACTGCGGTTGCAAAAGGCTTGCTTGATAGAAGATCACTACTCGACAATCCACTGATCTGCTCGTCAACAAAGCAAAACATGTCTCAGCCAACTTCATTACTTGCAAACACGCCACTAGCAGCAGTGCTAGCATACAACATAAAGAATAATCCAATTCTCAAGAAGTACCGGTGCATCGCTGAGCAGCCAAACAAAAGGACATCTATTTGTATTCTATCAGCATCGGCTATACAGAATATCGTAAGGGACCACTCAGAGAACAATCCATTTGAACTTATGCAACAAGCAGAAGCACAATGTGAAATTAGCAAATTACAAAATTTGTTCAGCACAACAAAGAGAACTGCATTTACTGCTAAAGACAAACACGAGTTTGGTTCCATACAAATACGTGATACCGCTTATCTAAGCGAGCGGACAGTTAGTTTTCAATACAATGGACTTCCGTCTCATGAATCTGAAGTGCAGGATATTACATTAGAATCAGGGATATTCCCTTTCCTGTTTCCCACAGGAAAAGGAAACTACCAAGGAGAATTTGACTTCAGTGAATACATTAGAATGAGAATCGGAACTTCCTTCTCTGTATACACATTGTACAAGCCATATTTGCTCATGATGTACCAATTGAAACAAGCTATCATGATTGCAAACTCCACAAACAGTACATTTTTACAAAGGGATATTGATAACTACAAACGAGCACACACCGCGGCATCTACACATGATGCAGTGAAGCATATTATTCGATACAATCTCCCAGCCACAATGCCAAGTACTCCACCATGGCATCGACAAAACTTGAGAGACCTCATAACAATGGTGGACACATGGGGACTACCACATTTGTTCTTGACATTCACTACTGATGAGGTTTCCCAAACAAGATGGCAAGAAGTCATCACAATTGAAAAACTTGCTCAAGGCTACAACCAAGACTTCAAGTGGAACGATAGAGTGTGCAACACTGTTTCACCTTCGCTTGCATGCTTTCCTGAATAAACACATCATCAATGGAAGCAGCATACTTGGCCATGTAGACCATCACATGGTGCGCTACGAAGTGCAAAATCGAGGCTCACTACATGCACATGTCATACTGTGGATCTCTAACGAAGATTTGTGCCAAGTTACAAATGAGATTGCTGCATACATACCAGCAGAATCACAAGACACCTTCACCACTGAGCTACGAACCCTCATTACCACGAAACAGATACACAGATGCAGAGACTCTTGTAGAGTCATGGGATCAGCTAGAGTGTGCAAATACGGATTTCCGTTTGAACCACAGTACAACACGACTTCAACTATGGATGCATGTACTGCTAGATGGCTTTACTACCACCCTGGGTCCTCAGCATCTTAGTCAACAAGCATGAAAAGCACATGAAGAACCTTAGTCATCAAGAACAACAAGCACCTCAAGAACCTTAGTCAGCAAGCACGACAAGCACCTCAAGCTTGGGCCGGGTTCCCACCTCAAGCTCAACAGCCCTAGCTTACCTAAGGTCAAAGGACTTTTAACACTAACCTTTGCAGGTTTTTAATGAAGCTAACCCTATGGTATTTTAAGCTCCATTGGCTAGCCTTGGTCTTTGATAGACCATCTCTCATTTGGACCCCTTTACCATTGGCCCCGCGTTGAGATAGATCTGTAAGCACATGTCTATATTCTAACCCTTGTTCATGTTTATTCTCCCACATTGAATGATCAGTTTAATACAAGAAAATCATTTGGGTTGGTTAGATATTAGATTTTATGAAATTAACTCTCTCTTGAAATCATAGTCGTCCTATGAGGTAGAGATAAAGCCTTAGTCATTAGTCAATGTTTCCTAGCGAGTAGAGGATCTATTTTCACCCTATGACATCATTCCAAGATGGATGACTAATCCATTTGGTGCTTGGGAGACATAGCTATCGCAAGCATGTATACTCTTTAGTCCATTTCATTTTTTCAAAGTAGAGTGACAAATTCTACTTGATGTTGGAGAGACGTCGTTATAACAAACATGATCTTAAGCATGCATACTATTTGAACTTGTGCACAATAAAGAAAGAACTAGTCTTATAAGTCAAAAACATTGTTCATTCAAAAGAAATTTGTACATTTTCTTAATCTAATGTAGCATTTGTAAGCATTGACAAGGTTCATACTATCCTTAAGCTGTATTCCTTGTATCCATCTAGCATATTCAAAAGGATAATTTTTGAACTTAATAAGATATCATCGGATAATCTTACCATGCCATAGTACCTTGTCTTCATGCCGAAGGATAGCTTCGGGTTGTAGCATCTCTTCTTGGTCTTTGATTTCGGGAGAGTCTTCAATAATTGGCTCACTTGGTGGCTCTCCCTTGTAGGGATTGAGTAGGCTCACATGAAAAGCATTGTGTATGAGCTAATGGTTGGGAAACTTGAGTTGATAAGCCATCTAATAGATTGGCTTCAAGATTTGAAAAGGATCATAGTATCTTTTTGCTAATTTAGCATAATACTTTTGATGGCCCGTATGATTTTTGCCCGTTGTTTGCCTCGATCAAGCCTTGGGAAACTTAAGAAAGACCCAAACATTTTCCTTGAATGTTAAGGCCCTTCTGTGCTTGTTTACCTCAATCAAGCCTTGGGAAACTTAAAAAGACCCAAAAATTTTCCTTGAATGTTAAGGCCCTTCTGTGCTTGTCAGCAGTAGCGTTTTGCCTTTGTTGAGAGATGGATATAGCCTCCTTAATCTTTTGAAAAGATTCTTGTAGGTCACAACTATACTCATTGGAAGTGAAGATTATCCCATGTACTTTAAGTAGAAAGGGACTTTTAGGTCTTCCCTCACTGATTTCAAAGGTTCTTTTCTTGTAGAAGCATGTACAATATTATTGTACTCTTATGCTACAAGATGTAATTAGTTCAGTAGGTTGAGTATTGTAAGATTGGCTATCTCACTTTCACCATCTGTTTGTGGGTGATAGGCCGAAGAGAAATTCAATCTTGTACCTATATTTTCAAAGAGACCTTTCCAAAAATTAGTGGTCATTCTAGGATCTCTATCTGAGACGATGGATGTTGGTAATACATGGTGTTTGAAAATCTGTGATATGAAGAGAATTGCCATTTGGTGTGCCTTAATAGTATTTCTGACAGGAATGAAGTGTGCTTGCTTGCTAAACTTGTTTGACTATTGTCCATATTCTCGTATTCCCATAGATAGACTTGGGTAATCCAAAGATAAAATCCATGGATAAACTCTCCCATGGTGAATTTGGAGTAGGCAATGGCTAGAGTAATCTAGGTTGCTTCCCTCTATCAAACTTGGTCTTTTGGCATACCACACATTTTGAAACATACTCTTGTATGTCCACTTTCATGATAGGCCAAAAGACATATGTTCTACTCCTCGAAGAGTAGGTTGAATGCCTCTATGTCCCACATAAGGAGGAGCATGTGATTCATACATGACTGTTAGTAGCGGCTAACACAGGCTACACCAATTATGCACCAAGCTGTGGATATGCTATAGTGCACAATATTTTCTATTCACATTGTATAAGGTCTTGGGCTCATTTGAGAGTTCCAAAGTTGTATATGCTAGCCAGAAAGCTCAACTTAATCCCATAGGAGGAGACATTGTGGTGCATGCCTTTATAAGGAACCCTTTTATGCAAAGAGATCATTCTGGAGTGGTCCTTTTGAGAAATCTCTCCCTAGAGTAGGTCTTGATGGCCTAGCCTTTGAGCTTAATGCCCATGCTTAGAAGGCTAGTGCTAATCACATGTAATTAGTGTAATCCTCTCTTAATTAATCTAGTTTTCATTATGTTGTCAATCATGTTTCTCTACTTTCTGTCATTGTTTTGAAGTGTTGACCTTTTCTAATCCAACTCTTACTTATGCTAAGCTACTCTGATTAGTGAAGTCCTTATCTAATTCTCTCGATTAAGTGGAGTGGGCGTACTCGTGATTGAGGGATTAGAGTTGTCCTCTAATGGTGTGCCTGTGTGTGTGTAGGTTTAAGAAGCCTTGAGCTTAACTTTGATTTGGACACCATGATTGGCATGGTTGGGGTGGCCGACTTGAATGAGATCTTGTGTGCTTAATCGTCAATGCATGTAATTAGAGTTGTGCTTGAGAGACTCGAAGATTAGTGTGTTTCACTTCGTTGCTTGATGTGTGTAGATGATTGCTTGTATTGATGCTTGATGTGAGATTAGCATTAGTTGATTTGGGATGATTTCTATTTCCATTGGAGGATGCACGCTCTTGAATCCTCTCAATCTTTGCATCCGATGACGCTCTCGCACATTCTTTGTGTGATGCCTTCAAGCCCTAGCCGTGTCTCTCTCTCTCTCTCTCTCTCTCTCTCTCTCTCTCTCTCTCTCTCTCTCTCTCTCCGGATTGATAGATTTTGTGGGAGATTGCCTATGCAATGGCGAGCCTCCAACATTGGCGCCGCTGCCGGAGAACGGGTTGCCTACGCTAGTGGAGTTGAGGTTGCAAAAGATAAGAGTAATTTGATTACCGATTTCTTGTAATTATGTAGGATTTGATTTGTGTGTAGTATAATTAGGTCTAATTAGATGTGTATAGAGTGATTTCACCCTAAAAAACCCCTAAATTCTCTTTTGATTTTGCTAATTTTTCACTAACCTTCACTAATTTTGCATCCCTATTCATGCTAATTTCATGCTAATTGTACTAACTCCATGCTAATTTCATGCTAATTGTGCTAACCTAACCATTATTTTTTATTTGGAATGGATGCTAAATCCCCTTAATTGAGGAGGATCATCACTCATAATTGCTCTTATCTATGCCTAATCATGTGATTGAGTGTTGATTTTGGTCAAAAAAAATTTCAATTTTGGACCGAATCGGAGTTGCACACATGTGTGTGCAATGGAGTGTCTACGCGAGGAGCCGTGACTAAGTGAGCAAGCCATCGATTGTAAGTAGATTGACCTACTCTATTCAATTTTTGATTGATTAAGTTGATCCCATTGAGTTGCTAAATCATTGCTAAAATTAGGTGTGTGTGTCTAATTGATGGAATTTATGCTTAATTTGATGAAATTGGAATGAAATTGGATGCCTAGATGCTTCAGGAATGGTAGTTTTGCATAAATTGTGTGTGCAAATCACTAAATTGATGTGTATGAGAGGCTATTCCGGTCATGGAGTAGGCCTAATTGCCAAAATTAGGGCAAGATTTGAATGTGTGTGTCCATTTTAAATAACTTTGATGAGAAGATTTATGGTCAAATTGAACACCTAAATGCTTGTAGATTGATGATTTTGCAAGAAATGTGCGTGCAAACATTAGGAATTGGCCTAATTTCGTTGCTAATTGAGCAAAAGATTTGGATTTGTGCACCTAATTTTTGTGTGTGTGCAATGCTAAATTGAGTTAAAATTTGATCAATATTTGATAAAAAATGAGTTAATTTAGCATGTATATACTCATGTATGTGTGATCAAGTGTGCAATTGATGAAATGCAATGAGTGTTTAATGAAATTTCTGCACAAATCGATGGCCTATATTTAGGTGTGTGTGCCTAATTAATGGCCAATTATGCCTAAATTGTGATTTGTCATCACTCACTCTTGCTCTCACTTGGTCTTGCTCACAGTGGGAACCACCTCCTTGTTGATAACATCATTAAGCCCATCTGTTTTACCTGCTGACCCGGAGTGGCGACACCACTTGCAGTTGGCGTTTTTGCAACACACACACTCAGGATGCCACCTGCCGAATGTGGCGCATAAAAAAAACCACCCACTTGACTTTGCTTTTGTCACAGAGACCCACACCCACACAGAATGGCCTCGTGGCTTGACCCGCGCAAGCTCAGCTCTCTATTGGTTGAGTTGGCTTGACCCCAGCACAAGCACACACACCCACTTTCTTCGGTTGCAGCCTGCAGATGACCCGCCACACTCGCGCTAGCTCATTGCCACACACACACACAAATGATTCCCTCGCATGCACACAGCTAGCCTGGCCCACCTCGCCAATTATGGCACTGCCTACCATAAACCCTTCACACACACACACACACACACACACACACACACACACACACACACACACGTTGTTGGTCCTGTTTCTGGCTCAAAGCCTGCAAACACCTCGGAATATGGGGCCCGGGACTTGCAACAGCACCGCAACTGAGGGATGCTGCTCACCTCATCTCGCGTCAGCATGAGACCACACACACACACTTTCTCAGCACGACGAGCCATTGCTTTGCCTTCCTCTCCCTGTTGACTTGGGAAGCTGCAGCGTCTCACCATTAAAAATAAAAAAAGAGGAGATAATAACTCAGTTTAACAAAAAAGAAAATCATTTATAAAAATAAAAAACAAAATCAAGGGGACATTCCCACCCTCAAGTTCAAAATTTTGCTGGCTTCAGCTGCAAGTGCTCGGGCTTTCCTTGAATTTCATAAGCAGAGCTTGTTGCTTTGGTCTTCTCAAAAGAGCTGGGAAACAAAAGTTTACCTTATACTTTTCCTCTACGATGTTATATATATCATATCAGCTACATGCGAGCTTCATCTTGAGGTACATTGAAGTAAACTGATGCTTGGTCAAAGAATGTGCATTCAACTTGGGCTTGGCATTGTTTGTTACATTTTAGTGCTTGATTTGAATGTGAAAATCATGCAAAGTACTAAAATTGATCTTGTTTGACGACCATGGAAGGGAAATAAAATTTCGGGCTTATGATTGTTCTTAAATTCTTTTAGTGCTTGTATTGTGTTGACCATATGAATGTATAGCACTAATCAATGATCTTTTTTGAAGGGATGATGGCCAATGATACAAAAAAGGTTTCTATTCCTCGAGGGAGATTCAATTTACTTCATCTTATGCTCTTTCTTTTTTTCCCTTGCTATGCATGCCGTATGAGTGCTAGTTGGATGTGATCATCGAGGGTGTACATTGAAAGTTGGGCTTGGCATTGATTGAACATTTTTAGTTTTTGATTCAAATGAAAAATCCTTGCATAACACTAACATTGATCTTGTTTGATGGACAAAAGAGAGCACCAAAACTTTTGGGCTTGTGAGTTAGCATGTTTTTAGTGCTTGTGTTGTATTTCCAAATGCTTGAAAGTACTAATGATTGAGTTATTATGAAAGGTTGCGACTGGAGTGTGCTTTCAGTGATCCAAGGACGGGTCATCATTGCAAAAATTGGCTACTTAGAGCCATTCCAAATGTTTGGATTAAAATTGTAATGCTAGCCAATAGCTTGGTCTAAAATGCAAATGTTTTCTTTTGAGCTAGTATTTACCCAAATTTTTGAAGCTTTCAAGTACAAACTTGTCTATTGAGAACCATTCATTTCATTTTATCAAGTTGCAGTCATCTCTAGCTCATAGATTGCTCTAAAAATGTAAAATTTCATGTGAGCTAGTTGTTAGCCAACTTTTTGAAAAGCTTTAAATTGTAAAATTTGGCTATCGAGAGCCACTTTGTTTCATTCAAAAGTTGCATTATTCTTAGCTCTTGGCTTGTTTTTAAACTCCATATTTCATAGAGGTAGAAATTAATCGACTTTTGAATCATGCATGAGAGTTGCTAAAAATTGTCAAATGTGCTTATGTAGAAGCATATTTTATCTCTCATTGTTGTTATGTATGCATAAATTTGCTGTCAAATAGCATTATGTGCATAACCAAAGGCACTATTTTCCCTTGGGTTTTTCCCTTTGGCAAATTTAGGTATGCAAGACCCTAGCTTTAGGTATTCATTAATGTTTTTTGTGTGCTTTTGGATTTCAATAATTGGCTTTTGTAGCTTGTGTTTACACTTAGCTTCAAAAGGCTTCTTTTTGCAAATAAAAAGGATCAAGAGACTTCTCTACACAAAGGATGCTTGCTCAAGGATGCACAATTTACAAAGAGCATGAATAGGTGTAATCCTTCCATGATTTTTCTCTTTTATCTTTTCATTCTCTTGCTTGGCTTAAGTGAATCTGCTTCTAAGCTATGGGTTTTTTCATGTTCGAAAGCTAGGCATTTTAAAGTTTCAACACTTTTCTTTGTGAAAATTAACTCATCAAAAAATTAGGTTTTATGTGTGCTAATCATAGATAATTGGCCTTGACCTTAGGTTAATGTAGGATTATTTCTTGCTAGTCCTAGAATCTTAGTGATAGTCTTAATACTCCATCCTTTTTTAACATGACCTAGGGCTATGATTAGGCTTTAGTCTTTTTTAGTCCAATTGCCATTAGTATCTCATAAAGTAAGCAATAAAAATGTGCTAAAAAATGAACCATGAAGCAAAGAAGTGTCCAAAAAGGTAGCAAAAATGCTACTAAGGCACATGAAAATAAAAATTATATGTTATGTTGTGTCTATGAGAGGCCTAGCGCCTTATTGGCACTTGGCAGGCGAGGGGAATCACCTTGGCTTGCTTGGTCAATTCCCTAAACGGATGCCCTGGGTTGATAGGGGTTAGCCGTCGCCTTGGTAAGCTAGTAGGCTTTTGGAACACCTTCTTGAGGGTTCAAGGAGCTGAGAGTCGCACCTAGACTTGCCTTGGGGTGGTAGCCTTGTGATTGTGCTTTAATTTTTCAATGAATGACTAAATCAAAACTTCCATGAGCTTCAAAAAACTTTGACAATGTACTAATAGATTAGGAGCTTTTTTATAGCCCATAGACATGATAGAGTTGAATGATTTATTAAGATTGTTCACATAGTTTTAGGCTAGTAGGTTTATGAAATTGCATTAGCCTAGGGTCATAATTGATTGCTTGTGTTTCATGCATAAAACTGAAATTTCAAGTGGTTTAATCTTCACAATAGTTTGAGTATTTTTTTGCTTTATGTTGTCTAGTTTTTGACTATGATTGACCCATCTTTTAGAAGCAAAAAATCACTTTGCATGATTGTTCATTTATGCTTCATGTTTTATTCATTCTTGGTGGCCTTTGATGCTCATTACTTGTTCTTATGTTTTGCATCTCAACATTTTGACTTGCTTTCTAACATGTCACCGTGTCTTGCTTCACCGGCACACGAGGACGTGCGCCAAATTAGGAAGGGGGGAATGTTAGCAGCGGCTAACACATGCTACACCAATTATGCACCAAGATGTGGATGTGCTATAGTGCACAATATTTTCTATTCACATTATATAAGGTCTTGGGCTCATTTGGGCATTCCAAAGTTGTATATGCTAGCCAGAAAGCTCAACTTAATCCCATAGTAGGAGAGATTGTGGTGCATGCCTTTATAAGGAACCCTTTTATGCAAAGAGATCTCCCTAGAGTAGGTCTTGATGGCCTAGACTTTGAGCTTAATGCCCATGCTTAGAAGGCTAGTGCTAATCACATGTAATTAGTGTAATTATCTCTTAACACTAGAATGGTAACCTAACAGGACATAAAAGTGTCCTTTCAGGGTTTTGGGAAAAAAATCCAAAACCATAGTAGATCCACTCATTTTGAAAAATCCTTTCATGAGCTTATAGTTCCATAACTACTACATATGGAAAAAATAAGAAACTTGTAATTTTTCTCATCCCTTGGTCACTACAAGCCTCCAAAGTTGATGGACCAGTGCATTTTGCCCAAAACATCAATTTCTTACGGTTGATTGCATATAAATAAGAGTGGAGATTTTTGTAGGACATGAGATAAAATGCCCCGTTAACTTCAATGGGTTGGTGACCAAAACATATGGTTTCTTTTACCTCACTAATTGTTTTTGGGGCAAAAAAAATAGGTACAAAAAAGTTACATTTTTGCCATTCTGCGGACCTATCATCAAAGTTTCTATAGTCACGCTCAATACAAATACTATATACATGTTTTCTTAGTTCCCTTTGGGCCTCTGGATTTAAAAGGAGCCATGGAGCATGTCAAAAGGATAATGGATCTCTTACAATTGGAACCTTGGGGGCAATGATAAAGTGCTAAATACAGCAAACATGAAAAAACTGGGTTTAGCATTATGACCTCTAGAAACCCATAGAAAGTACTCAATATCTAGCCAAGTTTGTAGTCTATGATTAGATATGGTCACTACCTACATAATACACACAATTGGCCTAAGAAACTAGCAATATTGAGAAAGTTATACTTGCTACTCTAAAATGTATCGTATTCTTCAGCAATCAAAAAACTCAACCATCATCATATACTATGCTATATAGCATATTAGGTCCCCCAAAACTCAAGGAAAATCAGATTTATGTTATACATTACACTTACACAATCGAAATTGAATTTGGATATCAAGAAAGCTACCAAAAAAATCATAAAAGTGCTAATTTTGGCCAAAAAACAGGATTATGCAATTCTTGTAAATTGGTCATAACTTTCAATTTTAACACTTAGCTCTCCCTACAAGCATCAAAATATGTTGAGAACTATGAAGGCCTAACCTCTAGCCATCTAAACCTCACAAACATGAAGTTTAGAGTGGTATAGTTGCCAAAAATTGAAAAAAAGCCAAAAACAGGACCCGTTTTTTTTACACAGTTTAGGTTCAAAAATGTTGTGCAAGAGTAAGGTTAATGGTGAGATCGATACTCAAAAAAAAAAGCTAAGTTTTTTTCAGCTCATAAGGCAACTTTGTGGATATATAGCACCTAGAAATTCATTTTCATACTCTTCAAATAATTCAAGAAAAATGGTCACTTAACAGGACACAAAAGTGTCCAAGGACATAAAAGTGTCATGTTACCATTCTAGTGTTAATTAATCAAGTTTTCATTATGTTGTCAATCATGTTTCTATACTTTCCATCATTGTTTTGAAGTGTTGATCTTTTCTAATCTAGCTCTTTCTTATGCTAAGCTACTCCGATTAGTGAAGTCCTTATCTAACTCTCTCGATTAAGTGGAGTGGGCGTACTCGTGATTGAGGGATTAGAGTTGTCCACTAATGGTGTGATTGTGTGTGTGTAGGTTTAAGAAGCATTGAGCTTAACTTGATTATGTGTGACTTGATTTGGACACCATGATTGGCGTGGTTGGGGTGGCCGACTTGAATGCGATCTTGTGTGCTTAATCCTCAATGCATGTAATTAGAGTTGCGTTTGAGAGACTCCAAGATTAGTGTGTTTCACTTCGTTGCTTGATGTGTGTAGATGATTGCTTGTATTGATGCTTGATGTGCGATTAGCATTAGTTGATTTGGGATGATTTCTATCTCCATTGGAGGATGCACGCTCTTGAATCCTCTCAATATTTGCATCCGATGACGCTCTTGAACATTCTTTGTGTGATGCCTCCAAGCCCTAGCCGGGTCATGCTCTCTCTCTCTCTCTCTCTCCGGATTGATAGATTTTGTGGGAGATTGCCTATGCAATGGCGAGCCTCCAAAAATGACTTTCTCACAAAGGGAGTGAGTAACACATAGCCTATTGCCATGGAGAAGGCAAACATCATGCAAGGTGAATGGTTCCTCTTTCTTCCCCAAAGAAAGGGATGACATTGTGTCTCTAAAGTCGGGTCAGTAGCATACCTATCTATCATAGAAGATAGATCATTGTAAGTTGCTATAGACACCACATTAACTTTTGGTCTTGTGAAAGTGCATTGGCCACTTGATTGTGCTTACCAAAAATGTGAGCAATATGAAAATTAAATTGCGAAAGAAAATTTTTCACCTCATTTGTTTGTCAAAAAGCTTGGTTTGCATCATGAAGTATTTGAGACTTTGATGGTCGGTTTGTAGAATAAATTGAGTTCCCAATAGATAGTGCTTCCATGTGTCTAGGGCATGTAGAATAGCTAAAATCTCTTTCTCATGAAAGCCCAAGACTCGTTCATCCATATTGAGCCTTCGGCTCTCATATGCTATGGCATGCCCTTCTTGAAGCAAGACTGCTCCAAGGCAATCACCACAAGCATCACATTGGACCTCAAATGGGTTTGAGAGATCCGGAAGCATGAGGACTAGTTGGGAGGTAAGCTTCCCTTTGAGCTTGTCAAAACTATTTTGCTCCTTAGTGTCCATGAATACTGGACATTCTTCTTTGTTAAGTCATGTAATGGTCGTGCTATTTAAGAGAATTTTTCTATGAAGCGTCTATAGTATGCACACATACCTATAAAGCTTCTTAGATCATGTAGATTCATTGGATTAGGCCATGCTTTTATTACCTCCAATTTTTATGGATCGATGTGGATACCATCTTGAGAGATAATATGACCTAAGTATTGAATCTCTTGAAGGAAAATTTTTCTTTTCTTTTGATTGAGAAAAAGCTTGTTCTCCCTTAGTGCTTGAAAAATCACTTAGAGATGTTGCTTGTGTTCCTTCAATGACTTAGAGTAGATAATGATATCAGCAAAGAAGAATCTAGTGAATTTGCGGTAGGGTCTAAAAATTTCTCCATTGATCAATTGAATGTGGCTAGTGCATTAGTCAAGCGCAAAGGCAAGACTAGATATTCATAAAGACCAAACATTGTGCAAAACATGATCTTTAAGATATCTTCATTCACTATCCTTATTTGATGATAGCCACTTTTAAGGTCAATCTTATTAAAGTAGGTAGAGCCTTATAGCTTATCAAACAGAATTTCTATCCAAGGCATGGGAAATATCTGGATTTGATAGTGATATGGTTTAGTTCTCGATAGTCCACACACATATGGTATGTACCATCTTTCTTTTGCACTAAAAAGACTGGAGAACAAAAGGGAGAGGAGATAGGCCTCACCATCTCTTTGTCTATTATTCTTGTACTTGACTCATGATCTCCTCTTTTTGAGCTTGGGAAACTCAATAAGGAGTCTTGTTAGGCGGTGAGCTTCCTGGTAGGAGCTCAATTCGATGGTCATCATCCCCTCGTTTTTTAGGTGAGTCCAATGGGATATCATCAATGCTCTTTGAAAAAAATCATGTACATAGAAACTGCACTCTTCATTGATTTATCAAAAGCAAGAGGATTTACTAGTGGTATAGTACGACCAAACTCACTAGCATCTATATACATGTTCTTTTCATTTAGGTGAAGTCCCGTACCATCCCACAATCTTGCTCCTATGGAAGGCACACATGAATATTCAAAGAGTCACAAATTCATCTATATCGCATTACCTTCTCAAATATGAAATGAAACCAGAACCCCTTGGAAAAGTGAACCTCTTCACAGACGATGCAGCAAGGCTTGGACTTCACGGCTTGGACAAAGTAAAGCTTCAACTAATTGCAGCCTCTGTATTATCAAAGCCAATATCTGCGACAGAGGCAGCAATCAACTGTTTGAAGATTCCAATCATCACAAGGAGTGAACGGGTTGAATACATCGACTCCTCTCCACCATCACTACGGCAAAGGTTGCTATCTCGTAGCCAGACTATAGCCATGCATCCAATTGATTTATATTGTGCAAGGCCGCCCCTTCATTTTGAAAAGATGACATTCTATGACTACCACAGAAGGTACAAAATTCTGAAGCCACACGAACATACTTCTGTACTGAGTTTTCGTGATGCATACAACAATAGCATCATAGAGAAACAACGCCTCGTTAGATTTACAGAGTACGATCCTGGCCATCAAACAGAGGGATTCTTTTTCAATGTCTTGTTGCAAAAACTTCCCTTTAGGAACGAGATGGAGCTTCTATCACCAACTAACACACTCTCTTCTTACTTCTTGGAGTGCAAAATCCGTCGGATCATTCTTGATGATGAAGACTTGGAGATGTACATAAATGAGCACACCCAACGCAATATGCTCGTCTTTGAAAATACAGGACACACTTTAAACCTCATAAAATTACAAAAGTTCATCCTCAATCGTGAAGATCCACTCACTTGTACAGTGAATGACACAGTTGAACCAGGAGTATCTCAAAGTCGTGCTACAATGCTGAAGCTACTGCAAGAGTTCGCTGAGACCAACAATGCAACTCTGACCTCTCAACAGCAAGAAATCTTCGACCGTATATCAGGCCTAAGTAATGGCCTCCATGTCATTACAGGTGTTCTAGGATGTGGAAAAACATTCCTCATAAAATTCTTCACCTCAAGCTTCATAAAAAATAATAAGACCGTTATCCTGACCGCATCAACCGGAGCAGCGGCCGCTCGCCTTAGCAGCCTTGCAACCACAGTCCACTATCAATTCAAGATCCCTTGTTCTAAGCAACATTTCCCACAAGCAATTCATCCCACAGATGAAAGATTTGTCGCTATACATGGTGCCAACGTCATTATCATAGACGAGATATCAATGCTAATGAGTACAATCTTCAATATGGTCGTTCGCTAGATAGTTAACATCACCAACGGAACACTCCTTGACCCATTCAGTCAGAAGCTCATATATATTGCTTTTTGGAGATTTGGCGCAACTTCCTCCAATCTGCCATCACTAGGAGCCATTATGCCATGTTTGCAGTATACAAAACTCATCTTACATCACTGCAGCCACTACCCACAACATGACCTTCTCAGTTCGCCATGCTGCAGACCCAACTTACGTCCAATTCTTGGATACGATCCGTGTCAAGCAACCAACAGAACAACAAATAGCAGAAACGTTGTCACAGTGTGTAATCAATGAAACTGAACTCCTGCGAGTAATCGATGATGCTACTACACTTATATGTACTCATAGGGAAGACGCATATAAGTACAACAACTTGATTCTGCAAAAGTCTTTCTCAGCATTTGATATTGTTGCCATTCCACTGAAGACCAATGCTCTTGACGAACCATTGCTGCAGGAATGGCTCCAAGACAATGCATTCCATGAGATGGAAAATAATGCAATTGGGGCTAGATGTATGATTATTGAAAACATTAACTTGGCTATGGGTGCTGCGAATGGATCCACCTGCCGTATACTTTCCTATTCATACGACTGTACCGGTCAAATTGTTGCTATAGAAGTAATGCTACTTTCCACTGATACCACCATGACAATACGAAGGACTAAACATGCTACAAGAGCAATCAATTGCAAATGGTTCCACAAAAGCACATTCCCTTTGTCACTCGCGTACGCAATCACTGGACACAAATCTCAAGGAGCTACGATATCAAAGAAAGCCATCCTCATTATAAAACAAGCTTTCGCCCCAGGATTGGCATACCTCATGTTCTCTCGAGTGACAGAAAGACGCCATCTCAAAATATTGAGCATCCCAACCCCAAGGATGTTCTGGCCGGCCAGTAGAGCACTCCCCCAATGGTTAGACATTTCCTCGCTTGTCTTTAGACATTGCGTCGCTTATTTTTAGACATTTTCTCGCTTTTTTTCACAAACAAGTCGTCTAGCTCTTTCGGTCTTTCATCTCGTAAGGTGCATGGACTACACAAACAATTATTTGATGACAGTTTTCTTGACTGCAGACTTTCTTCATAGCAAGTAACAACCTCCAGCATCTCCTCATGGACACCGATCAGGTAACCATTCCTCAAATTAATCTATTTTGTAGCTAGATTTTATGCCATTCAATATGTACAAAACTCAACCATCATATTTCTCTTTCTCTATCATTCAGATATTCGATAAATTCATCAACATCGCAGCTACCTCAAAACCAAAAAACAATTATTCTGCATACCCATCTTCAAATCAAATGAGCCTAGCAAATATGGCTGGTGAGGCTCCGAGTGCATTCATCGAAGGGTTCCGCACGACTCAACTCCTCCACGCATACATCAATAAATGCAGCAATCGAAACAAAGAATATAGAAATAACGAGCTAAAGCTGGCAACAGGTACTTCGAGCTCTTCATATTTTTGTATTACAAACACTAATAGTTAACAAATTTGGTTGCTTCTACAACATCTATCCTTCTTTTTCTACAGGGTTACAAAAAGAGATACTGCTATCGTTGGGCATTGACTTCGATGAGTCAAACAAACTACTGCTAGACACAGAAGCCCAAGAAATACTGAACACAAAGACTGTTGGTATCACCACCTATGCAATCGAGATGCTACACTACGGTTACAAAATTGCCCTCGACAAATTGGTCGTTCTCGACAAGAATACAGCAAGCCAGGCACTTTTCAACATGGTCAAAGAGTTTGGGAACGAATTCAAAGGGAACGAGAGAGCAATCTTAACTCATGAGAAATTCACATGGCATTTTAATAGAGACCTTTTTCATGCCCGTTTCGGTCAGACAACTGATCCATTTCGAAAGCTCGAACCACTACATGGTAACCATATGCACCCCTTATAGAATATAATTGTCTGATTATTATCTGATTACATACTAATTCAGCACATCACTTCAGTGCAGGACATCGGCAACGAAACCAAAAAGGAGATCCCCAACAACATAACAACTTCACAAGAGGAAACAACATGTTCCGACGCTATTCCAGCGCCCAAAAGACAACGACGGATGAAGAGAGCTACATAGTTTACTCTATTAGGTGCAAAATCAATAACCGTGTTTACATAGGCATGACATCCAATTTTGAAGCTAGGAAAAGAGCACACATGACAAATCCACCAAAACGGATAAAACATGATGTGTCGTCCTTTCCCCCATTTTGTCAAAACTTTGAGTTTCATGTACTACACAATACACACGATAGGAGAACTACTATTGCACTGGAAGCACAAGAGATAATTACTCAAGATGCAACGTCCACAAAAGGATACAATAATTTGAAGGGACATCCTCCAAACTGCAAGAAATACTATTATTTAAAACACCATAGAAAAATATAGCGTGCAATGAAACTTAATTTTTGTTCTGAGGTAGCAACTCCCATTCAGTTTTCTCTTCTGTATTCAATCACTTCTCAAGAGTCTTTTCCTCTAGTATTTGCCATAATTTTTATGTTATGCTTCTCTATTATCTGCGAGACTTTCTTTATGCTGTGTTCTGTTCAGGTTATGTTCTGCAATTTTTTTCTCGATATCATATTATGTTTACCTTATGTTCTTGCTTTCCTCTACATGAACATCATTCAAGTTTCAAAATTTAGGATTCAAATGTTACCTAAATGTCTTGCAATAACATCAAGAGAAACAGACAATCCATTCCTGCAACCCCATGTCTAATACTTCTACAAAAAATTATTAGCTAAATAAGAGACAAATCATGTAGCAACAACTTATATATTTTACAAAAAAATTATAAATGTACAAATGTTGCACCTTGTCTTCAACATATTAAACAACACAAAACAACAACTGCATTAGGTTATAACACTGTTCTGGACATCCACCAAGGTTGAGAATATATTATTTTTTGAAAAAAAAAAAGAAAATATAGTTGCGAACTTATGCTATCTTTATTTAATTGCTTTGTTCAATGTCTTTGTCATATAACGTTAATCATTGGCTACAACAATGTCTTTTTTTTCCATTTAGACTATGACGGACTTGACTACTTATCAACTTCCTTGATTTGAATGCTTTTTCCTTTTTCAGTTTACAATGGGTAGACCGATCCCAGCTGATCTGATTGAGCAACAGCCAGAATTTGAGACTGCAATGTATAAGTTGCAATACTGTCTTTACCCACATTTGCAAGAGCGGGTGCTCAGACACTACATGCATAAATGGACTGAGTTCATTCCACATCCAGTTCAACCACCTACCCCATGGCATCCACATTACATCACTTGGAACACACTCGGTCGAGAAATCACCATCGACATCGCCATGCTGTCTGGTTGCTCCACAAAACACCATTGTATGTTGTTCGTGCAGATTGCGGACGTTCTCGGCCTACTCGAGACTATAGAATTGAATTACTCTAACTTGGTCCCCAACCACCTTCAGTCAGCTAAACAATTTGTTTCGCGCTATTTTCCCGTCAACCAATTAGTCACGCGCGCAACTTTGAAGATCATCTTACCGTTATAGCCCTTACTTCGTGCATCAAAATCTCCCACTAATATGTGTTGTTACCTAGTCCTCCTCCTCTTCTCCACAGAAGTTCTGTCCGTTTCATCGTGAAGAAGTCATTGCATGCTACATTCAAAGACTTACCAACTCTCGTTCGCTTAGTTCCGTTCTTGATTCATCAACTTTTTACCATACTATTTCCAGTGACTTACACTCACTTAGCGTAACAAGATTTGAGAACAACAAATAATAAACTCTCCCTGTCTCTCTCTTGTAAAAAAAAAAAATGCCTGCCTCTCTCTCTCTCTCTCTCTCTCTCTCTCTCAAAACAAAACAGTACATAAATTCCTGTATATATGAGTGACTTCTGCTAACTAACGCTCATAAAATTTGTCGACATTAAAATAAGTCCGTGCTTCTTTCACACACTCCCTCCCTCTCTCTCTCTCTCAGCTTCTACTTCTATGTTCTTTTTACTAATGTATACTCTTCTTCAATGCTTCGATGCGAACAAAATAGTATTTACAATGGTGCCCTTGCTCTCCATTCATTTCCATACACATCCAGGTACCAAATCCATAAACATCCAAGCACCAAAGGGAAGCTCCCTCTAATTGCAATAGTATTCCTTCAAACACTCTCCAACTTCATGCCTTCTCCTCCAAAGCTTGGCAATCAAGGCATACTAGTTGTTTAGTTCCATGGTAAGTATGGGGTAGGGCAAAAGGAGGACTAATTGACACCTCCCTAGGGAGGTGGGATCAATGGCCCACATTAGGCGAAGGCTAGAGCAGTCTGGGCGTCAGATCACCTTTTGAACTAGGTGTGAACTAATTGTGAACTCCACAGGTATGTGCACCACACCAAATTTGGTGTGAACTCAATGTGAACTTGGGAGGGTATGTGAACCACACCAAATTTGGTGTGATGCTCGATGTGAGAACTAGGTGTGAACTTATCCGCAATGATGTGATCTATAAACTTAACACACACACATCTATCAACAAGTGCGCGATAGATAAACGGTTAGAGTCAATCTCAGGGGAGAGAGGGGGCAATGGGTTCAAACCCCAAATCCGAAAACATGGGAATTTTTTGCATTTCTTAGATGATCCAATGGTCACAATCAACCGAAAATCGTAAGTCATTGATCCCACCTCCGAAAAGGAGGTGTCAATTAGTGACAAAGAACTGCACACTTGAACTTGCGTGTGCGTCAAACATATCTAATTCTTATGCTTTTATTTAAGAAACTAGTATGTAAGGTTGGGGTCACAATGCAAAAATAATTCTTTTCCAATGTGTAATTTTAGCTTACATGGAGGGTGGAAACTCCTTAGATTGACGGGGGGGGGAGGAGAGAGAGAGAGAGAGAGAGAGAGAGAGAGAGAGAGAGAGAGAGAGAGAGAGAGAGAGAGAGAGAGAGGAAGAACCCTTTTTGTGCCTTGCATCACCTATCGTCACACAGTCTGATTATCTTTGTCTAGCTATTGCGCTCTCATTGGATGTGCAGGGTGATTCGTGGTTGCCGTCATGCAATCTAAATCCAGTCTAAGCCCAATTTTGGTACCCCCACCTAGAAAAGGTGACAAAATGTGCAAATATTCTCTATGCATCCAATTCAAGGTAGTGACAACTATATCTTACATGTTACGAGACTGGGAACCCTCCTATTGTAGTGGTTAGCTGCAATTGGGATAGGTGGCGTAATGGTTAATTATGTGCTGTCTATTAATTATTTTATAATTGAGTTGATGATGATGATTTTGTAGAGTGGAATGAGGGGAGTTGAAAAGTGTGGCCTTAGTTAAAACTTTGGCCGGCCACCCAATTCAAGAAGCAAATTAGCCCCTCCTTTATTAAGAACCTGTACACACCCCACTCCAACTTCCTTGGTCGGTCTCCGCCAACCCAACCATCAAAAGACATCAAGCCAGTGACTCCTTCAGCCGCACAAGCTCTCTCTCTCTCTCTCTTGTTGTTCAAAGGGAAATATTGGCTTTCCATTCCTCGTCGATCATATCCGACAACATTTGGTGGTTCAACTTTCGTCATTATAATTTCCAGAATTCTGCTCTCACCAAAGAACATGTTAAATAGCATTTGAACATGTTAATCCCAGGAAATTGAAGTGTAAGTGCATATCAGGCTTAGCACTACAAATTGAGTGCTGAGGTAGATATGTTCGAACCAGATTCTCTGTCAAAGGCTATTAATTTGGCTCTCAATGCAGAAAAGAAGAAAGGTGGACAACCCTTTGACACTGATCAAGCTGCTAACACTAACCGTAACAAGAGACCTCCTTTCTCTACTAACTTTGACAGAAACAAACACCAAAGCCGTACCTTTTTTAAGAGATGCAGATTTGAAAATTCTCCTACAACTGCTCAACCTCATACAAGCAGCAGCAGCAACAACAACAACAACAACAACAACATGTAGCAACAAGGCAACCAAAATTCTTTCAGCCAACGTCCTACTCCAAATTCTTATGGTAACAAAAAGGTGAAGTGTTTTAAATGTTTCCAATATGGTCACTATGTAGATAAGTGCCCAAATGGTCCTGCTAAAGGAAATGGTCAATCCAATGGCCACTCCAATGAAGTCAACAGGAATTCAAGTCAAAAACCCTTCAACAACAACCGCCCCAACAGAGCTACTCTTAACCTCATCGAAGATGCTACTCCCGACGACAGTGAAGTGGAAGTTAACTACGGTGAGGGATATGATCTTGATTATGATAACGATGACAACCCATCCTTAGGTACTCTTATATCTCCTCACACTTTGTTTAAAGTGCAAGGCACTGTTAAGGGTGAAAGTGTCACCATTCTGTTAGATGATGGTAGTAGCCATGATTTCATTTCTACACACTTGGCACAACAACTCTCTCTCTCTGAAATTTTATCACCTCACAAAGTCAAAACTGCTTTTAGTAATCAACGTTTTAATTGTAAAACCCAAGTCACTGTTGAAGTTTGCATTGGTGAATTTACACAAGCACGAATATTTTTGGTAGCACCATTGCATGGTCTTGATATGATTTTGGGAATGCCATTTCGTCATGAATTTGACCCGTTGATTAATTATAAAACATGTACTATGTCTCTCAAGCATAATAATAAAAATTTCTCCATCCAAGCAACACTAGCATATCAAATATTTCCACTCCTCTCTCACACTCAAGCCAAAAGAGCAATTCGAAAACAGGGAAAAACATATCTAGTGTTGGTAAATCAAATTTTTGTTGAAACTAAAACTTCACGTAACTCCACACACAATGAATTTCTCGCACGATTTAAAGATTGTTTCATGCATGATCTGCCACCTGGAATTCCACCATCACGCCCAGAAGACCATAAAATTGACATTATACCAGGTAGTGAACCTCTTTGTAGAGCACCTTATCGTGTCAATCCAACCGCACACAGGGAGATACAAACTCAAATCACTGATTTACTTGACCGAGGCCTAATCCGACCTAGTAGTTCACCAGTACTTCTTGTCAAGAAGAAAAATGGAACCTTCCTATGTGTATTGACTATAGGGCTTTAAACAAGATCACCATTAAGAATAGGTTTCCTATTCCTAGAGTGGATGATCTGTTAGACAAACTAAAAGGGGCAAACATCTTTAGCAAAATTGACCTTAAATCAAGGTATCATCAAGTCAAAATGTTTGAACATGATGTCTACAAAACCGCTTTTAGAACACAAACTGGACACTATGAATTCCTTGTCGTGCCATTTGGTTTGACAAATGCACCAGCTACATTCACACGCATGATAAATCGAATTTTCATTGACCATCAAGATTTTGTGATTGTATTTTTTTATGACATTTTGGTATTCAGTTAATCTGACGAAGAGCATAAAGAGCACTTAACACGTGTATTTGATCTGCTTGCACAAAATCACTTGTATTTGAATCCTAAAAAGAGTTCATTTTTCCAATCTGAAATTGAATATTTGAGAGACATTGTATTGGAAAAGGGAATACATGTAGAACCCAAGAAAATCGAATCCATTCAGACATGGCCTAGACCCAAAAACTTGCATGAACTACGTTTTTTTATTGGTCTTTGTAGCTATTACATGAAATTTGTTCGTAACTTTGCTTACAAGTCACATTATTTGACTCTCCTGTTGAAGAAAAACACACCTTATGAATGGAATGATTTATGAGAAACTCAATTAATGAACTTAAACATGCTTTGACTAATGCACCTGTATTGCAATTGCCTGATTTGGAAAGACCATTCTTTGTGGTAGTCACTGATGCTAGTGGAAAAGGTATCGGTGCAGTCCTTATGCAAGATAACCATCCAATTGCTTTTGAAAGCCGTAAATTCAAACCTTCTGAAATAAAGTTCAGTACATATAATTATAGAGTTGACTGTTGTGGTACATGCAGTGAATATTTGGAAACACTATGCAATGGGTACTGATTTGATCATAAAAACTGATCAACAAAGTATCAAATATTTACTTTCTCAGCCCTTAATAGATGATAGACATATTAAGTGGGCCGCTTTTAACTGATACCATCCTGGTAAAGAAAACGTTGTAGCTAATGCTTTGAGTAGAAGAACCTCACTTAATCATCTATCAACCATTACGGGAACCTCATTTGACACTTATGCACATGACGATGACTTCAAAACAACATGGTTGCATATGCTTGATACTTCTGTGCACACATTTCTCGAATACACTATTCAAGAAAACTTCCTTTATTTCAAACAAAAATTGTGTGTGACTAAACCTTTCCATAGATTAATTATTGAAGAATTGCACAAACCACCCTATGCTGGGCATAGAGGATTTCCTGCAACTTTTCAAAATTTATGTCATGATTTCTATTGGCCTACCGAATGGATGTTAAACAGTATGTTTCCACTTGTTTAATTTGTCAAAAGATCAAAGCAGCTAGAGGTAAGAAATTGGGACTTTTACACCCTCTCCCCATTCCTGAAAGACCTTGGGAACACATTTCAATGGATTTTGTTACTGGTTTCCTACTCACAGTCACAAGCATGACATGATTTGGACTATTATTGACTGTTTTTCTAAACAAGTTTATTTCATTCCTTGTAAGAAAACACTCACAACACATCAAGCTGCACTATTATTTCTTAAGACAGTTTTCCCACATCATGGTCTGCCTAAAGTGATTATTTTTTATCGAGATTCAAAATTTTGTTGTGCTTTTTGGACTACTGTGTTTGAAAATCTTGGCACCACACTTGAATTCACTTCTGGATTTCATCCTAAATCTAATGGTCAAACCGAAGTCACCAACCGCACTATTATTGATTTGTTGAAGGTTTATGTTTCTTCTCAACCTAAGAAATGGGATGATTACCTGCATATTCTACAATTTGCATATAGCAACACCACTCACACTGCCACGGGTAAATCTACATTTGAAGTTATATGGTCACTCTCTTCCTACTCCTGCTTCACGTCTTTCTAATGGTGTGCCTGTCGCTCGCTGATGATTTCACTACTAACTTTCATGATATTTATGCAAGTGTGCATTCTGCCATTCAACACTCACAAGAAGTTTACACTAAGCATGCTAACAAGCACCGCAAGGCACACCAATTCAAAGAAGGTGATTATGTTTTACTTCACATTGAAAAACGAAGGAGTAAAAGTGTTGATACCAATGTCTTTGTTAAGCTTGCTTTTCGTTTTTATGGACCTTTTAAAATTTCAGCTGTCATTAATGATGTTTCTTTCCATTTAGACCTACTTGCACATTGGCACATTCACAATGCATATCACATTAGTCTTTTACGACCATTCGAAGGACCCCTACCTACACACCACATTTATAAAGACCCACCTTCACTTGTAGACCAAGAAGAACAACTCATCCCTGACACAACAGTTGATCACGAGACCACCACTACATGCACTGGCATGGTTTATAACCGTTACCTTTTGACTTTCAAGGGCCACCCTAGAGAGGATGCCAAATGGATGCCGGAAAAGTTTTTCCGCAACTTCCCGACCTTCTCCACAGTTTCCATCACTCACGGTCCATTTGATTTTTCTATTGAGCAACTGAGGACAATTGCTATTCCTGGTGGGAGGGATGTTACGAGACTGGGCACCCTCCTATTGTAGTGGTTAGCTACAATTGGGATAGCTGGCGTAGTGGTTAATTCTGTGCTGTCTATTTATTTTCTAATTGAGTTATGATGATGATTTTTTAGAGTGGAATGCGGGGAGTTGATGAAGAGGTGCCGACAATTACACTTGGCCATTTTATATTCGCACAGTATTTTAGAATTTCATTTCAATAAGCCACTATAGTGGGAACTCCCCTTATGGGTCATGCAAGAACTAATGAGCTTCACTCATTTACAAAAGTGAAGTGGTTGTAAAAAGAGGGGCCTCAATTTTTCGCACCTTAAACTCACAAATAATATATTAAATACCAACTCCACAAGAGAGGTGCAGTGGAGTTTGGGGCTAGATTTAGGCCTTTCTCTTACAGATTCTCTTCTCTACTCTCTTATGCTATGTGCTATTTGCTGTGTACTCTCTAATCAAGTCTCCATCTCTTACAATTCTCTTACACTCTTACAAGCATGTCTATGTCAATTCTATGTTTTGTGTGTGTGTGTGTGTGTGTGTGTCATAGTCTAGGTGTGTGTGTGTGTGCTTGGAAATTGAGAAAAGAGGTGGATAGGTTGATGGTGAAGCTTGTGAGCATGTGTTGAATAATTTAAGCAACCGGTCTCCCCAACTTCTCACAACATTATATGTGTCATTACCTTATCAACTCCTAAGTGGTAAATTTAAGGTTTTCCATTAACTATCAATTCCATTAACTATCAATAGTGACATCTCTTTCTCACTTGACTACTTTCAATAGTGCTTGAAAAAAACCTAGGTTGAGTGTAATCCCATCTACAAATCTTGGCCTTTATTGCAAAATATCAAATTCGAAGGTGAGAAAACCCAAAAAGTTTACAGAAATCTAGTGTTAAAACATTTCAATATAGTCAATTTGACTATTGCCTCGATGCTTGTGCTAATCACCCCAGTGCCACTAAATTTTAAATTTGAACGTGAGAAAACCTACAAAATTTAGAGAACTTAGTGTAATACCTTTCAATATAGTCAATTTAATTATTGTCATGATGCTTTACTCATTGTCTCCATGCTACTAAATTCTAAATTTGAGGTAACACCTACAAAATTCAAAGAAATTTAGTGTAAAAACGTTCAATATAGGCAATTTAATTGTTGCCCTGATGCTTGTGCTAATCGCCTCAGTGTCCCATGCGAGTCATTCCTTCCCGATCGGCTGCCGTGAACCATCGGCTATCATTGAATGCAACTTTGAGCCTTTCTCTCTACTGTCTATTTGAGCAAGATCTTGGGAGGAGATTTTTGCCTTCCTCTCTCTCTCTCTCTCTCTCTCTCTCTCTGGGTGATTTTTCCCTCCCTCCCTCTCTCCCTCTCTCTCTCCCTCTCTCTCTCTCTATTGGCGAGAGCACTACATCTTAGCCTTTCTTTGCCTCTCTCACTCTCTCTATCTCCATGTACCGGCAACATAAGTGCTCTCGCTCTCTCTTTCTCTCTTGAGTACTTCCAACAATGCTTGAAAAGATGTAGGTTTAGTGTAATCTCCCCTACAAAATTTGAGATTTACCATTAAATTTTACACTTGAAGGTGAGAAAACCTACAAAATTTAGAGAAATTTTGTGTTAAAACCTTTTAATATAGTCAGCCGACCTATAAAAATCCTCGTTTTTGGGAAAAACAATTTCGAGCACCGACTTTAAGTCTCTCTCTCTCTCTCTCTCTCTCTCTCTCTCTCCATCAAAAATCTCAATGCTTTCTTTGCATTACCTCTTGTTATACCAATTAATACAATTGGCACTTTGTTATAGTGTACCTACAGTTGTTGCTCTATGTGTTGGTCAGTTTCTCCATCTAACTAGCAATAGCACAATTAGTATAGCACGGAAAGGAAGGAGGACCTACGGACCATTGGGTGTGCTCACATGCACCATAGGGGCATCGCTAATAGAGATTGTACAAATTCCTTCATCCCTGCTTCTGTCTCTCTCTCTCTCTCCCCCCATCTTTCAAGATTCTTATCTTTGACTTCGACATTAGGAGTGCAATTGATCTTTATATTGTCTCTATTACTCTTCCTATTTTCTTGTGAGCAAGAATCAATACAATGCATCCATAATGCACACCATCACATAACCTATATTAGAGGGGTAAATCAAGTAAAATCATCACACAATGAGAAGAGATAAGGGCTGACAAACGCCAAGGTAACCAATGGAGGTTTGGTTTAGAGTGGAGTTTCCATGACAGGACATTTACCATTGGGAATGCAATTAGCCACAAAATCACGCTCTCTCTTTTGCTTGCTTGCACCTATGTCTCTTTCTTGGCTCTCTATGGTAGCAATGCACATCACTGTGTAATCTATAATATAGAGATTGTCTATGTACCTTTGGTTGACAATGCTACCAATGACAATAACCAATCTCCATTGTACCAACCAAACATGTTAGCAAGATTTCAAAAGGCAAGGGTCCATAAGCACCAACGTAATCATAGAGCTTCCTGTGTCTGAGAGAGGATTTGGCTTCCGTGTGATCTAAAGGTTTGAGTACCTGAGGGTGGAGTTGGTTGTGACATTGGCTTCAACGTTGAGAATGTGATTGGTCCATGTAACTCTAGAACATTCTCTTGCTTCCTTGCATCTTTGTCTTGTCTTGCAAATTTGTTACAATAGTAGTGGCCATCATTGCCTAATCTATAGTGATAAAATTGCTTATCCTCCCAAGTCCCCTTGGTCAACCTCTCCTCTAGCTTTGGCTAGCAATGCCAACAATCTTGATGGTACACATGGCATACATTAACGGGGTGATCGAGAAAGAGATCCACAAATTTTTGAATGCCTCTCAATTTTAAGGCTTTATTGTCAAAATTTCATAAATAATCTATCGAAATTTAAGATGTTCCCTATGTCAGTCTTTCAATTTTTGAGGAAAATGGTTTTGTCAAGCACTATTAATAGTAGCCAACGTGGTCATGCAGCTTCAAATCTCACGCATGGGGTTGGCTTTGAAATTGTAAATATGATTGTCTCTTCTAGCTTTGCTTCTCTCTCTTGCTTGATTACATCTCTACTCAAAACCGATCTCTTATGATTGTCTCTTCTAGCTTTACTTCTCTCTCTTGCTCGATTACATCTCTACTCAAAACCGATCTCTTGTGTGTATCTTGTGCCCAAGACGTAGGAGATGTGCATATTATCACCTAGGCTACAATCATGCATAAGCAAGTTAGAAAGATAGCTAAGCTATTTATCTTTTCATGTGTTCCATCTGTCATCATGATCAACTAAAGGCGTGATGCAAAGTAGAGACCATAATCATGCAAGAATCTCTCTCTCTCTCTCTCTCTCCAACAAAAAACACAGCCGTTTTTTCACCCAGTAGACAGCAGTTCACTCTTTTGATCATAACTTCTTCATTCAAACTCCGATTTGGGTGATCTATAGCCTCAATCGAAGAGCACAAAGCCCTCTACGCATTGATGTAAAGACATAAATTTTTAGAGTTATGGACATTTTTTTGTAAAAGCATTTCTGAAGTGAAGAGGTTCATGAAAATTGACTCTCATCTCTTATTTTACATACAATGTCTTCCGGCACTCGCAAGGGTTCTTCTTCTTCAACAAGGTCCACAACCATTGTGAAAAATGATCCAAAATCTCTTAAGTGTGGAGATAGCAACACAACCACCTAACCAACGACATTGAAAACCATGATCATGGCATACTTGGTATCATTGCAAGAGACCGTAAACAAACAAGGCGAAGACTTACAAGCACTTGCAATGGAGAATGGCACACTAAGGGTACTTGGGTTTGAGAATGAGAATCTTAAGAGGACACTTGAGATGCAAACAACACGTTTGATGCAACTTGAAGAGGAAGTGAAGGAATGTAAACGCTCTCTTGTGGACTTGAATGCTTTGAATGAGTGGATGAGCAAAGTAGAGCCCATGTATTGAAAGAGGAGAAATTTGACACCATGAGCCGGGATGTATGCGACATGAAAAATGTATACACAAACAAGTCTTGGGCTGATGTATGTGGTAGCAATGTGGTCTCTAATTCCTCATTCATGCAAGATATGGTTCAAACAAAGAATGTTGAGAATGTGGATGTGGAGGAGTTGAAGGAACGGGAGAGACGTTCCAAGAACCTTGTTATTTGTGAAATTCCCGAAGAGAAGCTAGAGACACCTCCTTCTCTTGCCATTGTTATCAAAGTTTTCTTCAAAACCCACTTTGGCATGTCAGGAGTTATGGTCTATGGAGCACATAGGGTGAGGAAATAAGGAGCTCCTCGCTCGGGAGAACTACCAATTGTATGCACCATGCTGGATGAGACCAAGTGAAAGATTATCCTTGATAATAATTGGATCTATTTAAGGGATACAAAATGTTTTGTATGTGAAGATCGCACTATTAAGCAGCAAAATATGCGTCGCAAGGCATATGAGGAAAAGAATAAGAAAAGCAAGGAGATCTCTCATGAAGAAAATGTGCCCAAGGAGGAGGCAAATCCCTCGAACAAATAGGGATGCATGACCTATGAGACCAAGTTACAATTGAAAATATGCTTTTGGATTTGTATGGATACCCATGAAATGCGGGGGTTGGCATTGATGAACTAACAAGCAAAGCAGATGTTGTACTCCTTGTTGAAACTTGGGAGCATGATACATAAAGGATTAACGGCTTGGAGAACTACAATGTACATTCATTGATGTGGTCAAAGAATCTTAAGCAACAAAGAGGACAAGGAGGGATAGAATGTATGGTTAAGAAAGGATTGTAAGATTTTGTATCAATTGTGAAAGATGACAAGTACAAATGTTATGTATGGCTGAAAATTATGACACCAAAAAGAGCACCCATTTTTGTAACCGGTTGCTACATTCCTCATCATGATTCCCCCTTTTAGGCTTGTATGGATAGAGATCAGCCATTTTTTGATTTAGAAGAGGATATTGCTTATTTTAAAGGTGAAGGTGATGTTATTGTATTTGGGGATGAATGCTCGCACAAAAACATTGCAACATGATACTCAACAATTTGATATGCCATACATTTCAAGGGAGTTGAAGGAAGTTCACTTGTATGATCATTCTTCAATGGATAAGAAAGAGCCGGATCACTATGGAAAGTTACTTTTACACATGTGTAATAGCACGAATATGCTCATTGCCAATGGTATATCTTTGTGAAGTGGAACCAATGGATTTACATGTAGGAGACATAATGGGGATAGTGTGATTGACTATATGCTACTCTCCAAAGCCATCATGTATCGCATAAAGAGTTTTATGTTTGGCCAATGGACCCCGGAATCTGACCATCGCACCTTATGTATTGACCTTTCATGTGGAGAAGTAACTAAGCATGATAATCTCTGCCAAAGGAAAGAGAATTATCACTATGTATGAATTTCAAAACGAGCACCAATGTACATTTGAAATGGCTGAGCAAAAATTATGGATGAAGAAGCTTCAATGTGATGCACCATTGGAAACTAAATGGAAAGATTTCAAGAAAGTTATTTGTTCTTGTTCCAAAGAATGCTTTGCTATAAAGCATCTCCATGGTATCAACAAAGATAGATCACGCAAAGGTGGTTTGATAAAGAATGTCAAGATGCTCGAAAGTCCTTGATAAAGCTTGATGCAACTATGGACAAAGAAAAATATCAAAGTCATTTGCATACATACAAGGCATTGATTCAAAAGAAGAGAAGAAGATGGGAAGTAAAGCAACAACTTTTTCAAGTCCAAGAAAAGGCACATGCATGTGGAAGATTTTGGAGAAACTTGACGGGCAAGCGGGCTAAGAATTTTGGTAACTTGAGTCTTGTAAATATGTACACACATTGTAGGCAATTATATGAGCAAACAAATGCTTAAAAAATATCGTTTTATGGTTCATTCCCATGTATGCCCTCTTTTTTAACTATTGAGGATGTATGCGGTGGGATTGAAAAGTTGGCCACTCGCAAAGCGGGAGATCTTCAAGGTATCAAGCCGGAGATGATCAAATGGACGGGAGATTTTACCCATGAGTGGATGTGTGATATGTTCAACCTTGCACTTCAACATGGTATGCCTTATGATTGGAGTACTAATTGGGTTAAGCCTTTGCATAAAGGAGGGGATGTAAAGAATGTAAACAACTACCAGACTATAATGATTGGGTCTCTTATGGAGAAGTTGTTTGGGTGCATAATGGAGATGAAATTGAGTGATTGGGTTGAAGGGAATGACAAGCGTGCAAAGGGACAAGCGGGTTTTTGTCGATGCCATAGCACCATTGATCATCTAGTCACTCTTCGTGTTCTCATGGAGAAAAGTCGGTTGAAAGGCAAGAGATTGTATTGTTGTTTTGTGGACTTTAAGAAAGCCTTTGATATGATTTCACGTAACAATTTGTGGAGAAGGATGGAAGAACTCCAAGTGCCAAGAGAGTTTATGCTTGCGGTTTCTCGAATCTATAAGAAGGTGATTTGTCAATTGGGCATGTGAAGAGAAATTTCAGAATTTTTTGTAAGCACTATTGGGGTTAAACAAGGATGTCCGTTGTCACCAACCCTCTTTGGTCTATGAATCGATCAATTGGAACAAATAGTACTTGACTTTATGCAAGAAGAAGACATTGAAGAGGTCACTATTTGCAATGCGGTAATCATGCTTTTGTTGTATGCGGATGATGTAGTGCTTCTAGCACACACTCTAGAAGATGCACAAACGCTTATGGTTGTCCTTGAGAACTTTTGCTTGCATAGTGGGCTGATTGTGAATGAATCCAAAACAAAGGTTATGCTTGTGAAAACCAACCATAAGGAGAAGCCATGCATTGTGACAACAATGAGACACTTAAAGTTGTTGAGAGCTTTAAGTACCTTGGCCTTGAGGTTCCGTCTAATCACAAGTGGCATAAATGTGCTATGTGTCGTTTGGAAGTGGGAAAGAGAGCATATTATGCATTTGAGAACATGTTTAATGCGGAAAACATCAAGTGTTGGATTCTCAAGAAGTACCTTTTTGATGCATTGGTGACACCGGTTCTTCTTTATGGAGTTGAAGTGTGGGGCGGGAGCATCTCAAAATCTACTTGGAAAGAGTTTGAGAATGTCCAAAATCTTTCTCTTACAAACTTTCTCCAAGTGAAGACACAAACACCATATATGCTCCTACTTCTTGAGTCAGGATGTATTCCAATTGAGGTTATGGGCATGGAAAGAGTTGTGGAGTACAAGATAAAGATGCGTCAAAACCCCTCACATCGACTTCCTACAATTGCATGGGAAGCAAGAAAAACAGTTCAAAAGACACATAAAAGCAAGATCTTGGGCACGGGATGGATGCAAGACATAAAGAAGTGGTTTGGGAGATGGGATGCATTACACTTGCTACATGATGCTTCAATTGACTCCCAAGTGAATGAAGCTTGTTTACAAGACCAATGTATTACGGCTTGGGAGAAAATCCGGTGGGTCACGCTTCATACATTACACCACGCATATTGCCCCCAACTACAAAACCATGTTCTTTGATGAAAGAGGAAACCGTACTCACATGTACGTGCTTGAGCCTATCTCCTTGTCAGCGATACACACTATCGTAGCCATTGGTCTTAGCTCCTATTTCCTTCGATGCGAGACAGGGCGTTGGGGCAATGGAGAAGAGTCAAATCAAATGTGCACATTATGCTCACCGCAAGTTCGAGAGTCTGAGTACCACACACTACTAGAGTGCTCAGCTTTTGGTCACATACGAACTTGCTTCTCTCACATTTTCAGCCATGATGTAGACCTACACACTTTCCTGTCCCAGCCAAAGTGTGGGTTCTCCATTGCGACTCTCATCACCACAGTTCTGGACTAGGATCGAGATCACTCATCAGCCATACACATACTACATCACATGTAACTTGGTCCCATAGGTCATATTTGACCTCCGAGGATGATAATAAAATCTATCTATCTATCTATCTGTGTGTGTGTGTGTGCTTAGTCTTGAATTCAAGGTTCCTTGAATAGATCATTGCCGTCTCTTGGAATTGATGCCACGTAAATGCTTCATGTGAATCTCTCTCTCTCTCTCTCTCTCTCTCTCTCGCTCTCTCTCTCTCTCTCTCTCGCTCTCTCTCTCTCTCTCTCTCTCTCTCTCTCACACACACACACACACACACACACACACACACACACACACACACACACACACACACACACACACACACACACACACACACACACTGGATCTCAACTCGATATCACAACTCACTACTCATGCAAGGATTTCTCCTAGGAGTGTGTATGAATAAGAAGAGCAAACTGGAATAACCTTTTAATCACTCAAGTGTAGTAAATCGGTTATCTCACCTCTCTCTCTTATGGTGCACACATTCACTTACAAAGGATCCCCGATCGATGGAGATTATGTGGATGTTCACCACTATTTTGGATTTTAGCCCACCGTTTCTCTATTGTCTAGTTACCGCTTTGAATGGAATTTGGTTCCATCCCCTAGCCGTTAATTTGCTAAGATGGTAAGACGATGTGTTACTGACTTTGGTAATGGGTAAAGTTTCAGCCACTCATAGCCATTGCATGTCGCAACCCCATGTCTGAGCCACTGCTTGTAAGCTCGTTGCCATGGCATGTGTGCTGGTTTTCAACCGGTGGTAGGCTAGTTTGGATGCAGCCACCACAACATGTGCGCAAAGTGGGGCATACGACCGGTGTAAGTCTGGGAAAAGACCATCGATCAGCTCTCTCTGTCTCTTTTTGTCTCTCTCTCTCTCTGTCACACACACACACACACACACACACACACACACACACACACACACACACACACACAACTACCATGCAATTGGAAGCTTCTCTCATTCCCAGATACGGATGCTCTCTCTCTCTCTCTCTCTCAATATGGAGGGGGTTACATCTCTCTTTGTCTCTGTTTTTTAGACCAGCGCTCAACTCTCTCTCTCTCCCTCTCTCTCTCTCTCTCTCTCTCACACACACACACACACACACACACACACACACACACACACACACACACACACACAACCTAGGTGGAAATCACGTGGTTCTCTCGTTTTCTCCCTTCCTCTCAAGTTGTGCTCACATGCATGCACACACATGACCTATTATGCCTACCTCCCCGGCTCTCTTGACGCACATTACACCTCTTTCCTCTGGGTGATGCATGGGTGGCCCACGATAGCAAGAACTTCCCGTGGTTGGTGGTGGGTGCACAACTGATGTTGGCATTGCAGTGAAGAGCAAGGTATAATGGAGATGCAGGATGTGGGCAAGCTCAAGGCTGCACTCCTCATTAGATCCAAGCCCAAGATGATGCAAATTGTGTGTGTGTGTGTGTGTGTGTGTGAGAGAGAGAGAGAGAGAGAGAGAGAGGAAGGGAGGGAGTCTCGAGCTACTAGCGACCAAGCAAGAGAGAATAGAGGGAGGGGCTCCCTACTAGTCAAGGCAAGAGAGAGCGGTTGCTCTAGGGTCTGACATGCATCTTGCAAGGAGGAGGAGGAGTTGATGGAGTCGGGTGTGGCTGCACCCGGTTGCTTCAATAGAGTAGGGACGAGGGGAGATGGCCGTGAACGTCGGAGAGGGGGCCCATGCATGCCAACAAAAGAGAATGGGACTGTGCGCACGATCGAGTGGGGGGATCAGCCATGTTGACGTGTGGCACATCTAGTTGCTTGACTTTTTTCTAAGCTCCATAAAGAAGTAGAATAGAAGTTTGAAGATGCCAATTATAAGAGGGGACAGAACATTTACAAAAACATAAATCAAGGGACAATGGAAAACAGAAAACGGAAGAATTAAATCACTTTGTTTGTTCACTAACAAAACTAAATGAAAATAAATTATTATTAACTTAAGAATACTTTTAAAGAAGGTGTAAGAAAAATAAATAAAGAGGCTTACTTGACTACCTTACAATGCTATGTTGCTTCTAAGTTTACGGTATTGATACTTTGTTGGTGTATGAACAACTAAAAACTGATCATTAAATATCCGGCCTCGTGTTGCATACATAAATGAGGTATCCAACAACAGTTTGGTACAGTGTGACATCTACAGGATGCCCAATTTCTTTTGAACGAGATGAAAAGACTTCTGGTCAATAGAGTTATCTTGTGCTTGCTTTTTGGAGATCATGCAAGAAAGCAAAGAACTTAGTCTCTCATTTGCTAAAAGAAAGAACCCCGACAAATGGTATTAGGCCATCAATGTTGTTATGATGAGTTAATGTTAACCTAAGTTGTATCTACCAAGTCCTATGGCTCAAATTGTGGGAAAGGCTAGTCTTGTAATTTTTTGATATGTCTAATGTAACTTCACCCAATTCTGTGAGTTTTGTGGGAAAAAAAAAGAAGGATACGACAAGAAAAAGACTTATTTTAAAAAGCGGACACCACAGATGACAATTGTAAAAAGAACAAATTTTTAAATCCTAATGTAATAGAATTGAATACTACTACTACGAACCTAACCCTTGGGAGGTGACTTTGTTGTGGTTGGATGCTATTCGGTTCTTTGTGCTCTATAGGAATCTAGACGGATGGTGGTGACAGGTTATGTTGGCTCCTGTTCCTGTCTGTGGTGGCGTTGTGGAATGCTTCTCTTCTTAGATGGTTTCTCGGCGTTATGTGGTAGCTTTCTCCTGACTTGCGATCTGTTGGGGTAGCAATGCCCACAAGGTGGCACCTAGGGAGGCTCCTTATGGTGATGGGGATGCTCAGCCCCGCCCGCTCGACAAGTATATTCTCCGATCTCCCTCTTTGTCTTGTGTATCTTTTGGTGGGTGGCTCCCTTATTAGCCAATGTTACAGTATGGTTGGGTGCTCTAAGTGGTGTCTTTTGGGGGATGATGTCTATTTGGTGTGGTAGCCCATGCAGGCTCAGTGGGAGCCCCTTAAAGGCTTTTCTCAGTGTTGTTTGATGCTTACTTTATTAAGTTATGTAAGCTAACAAAATGAAGCAAGTATAAAAGGCAACCCTAGCGTAATGGCAATTGCAAGCAGTTCAACAAAACAATCAATCCCATAGAAGATTGCAAACTTCACTCATGAAGTCGATACTATGCTGAAAATGCTTATTTGACTAAGTTACATAAGCTAACAAAATGAAGAAAGTTTAAAATTTAGTGAAGAATGCATGTGCACGATTGCGTGTGTGGGCGGTGTGGGAAGGGGAGAAGGAGAGAGTAGACCGCTGCGTGGATGGAGTAGAACTCGAATGAGCTACTCCTTATTATTGTATATATGTACACACAATAAGGTAAGCATTGGGCAGGCGTCCATAGCCTGGGCGATCGGGTAAGGCACATTATATGTCTTTACCCCAACAATCTCCCACTTAAAGGAATGCGCCAATAAGTGGTCCTACTAGCTAAACTACTAGTACGTACAAGACAACAGGTGAGAGACTCTCTCAACGTATGCCCAGTGGCTAGCTCAGTTCGATCTACATGCAATCGTATCGGCTCTAGTGATAGACGAGCGTGTGTATCCACTCTAGAGTCTGCATGTATATCCCGCAAAAAACTCTGTATGGTCTGCAAAACTCCACTAGTCATCATGCTAGTGTCAGCATCGCACGTCTAAAAATCCCTACTACAAATGCTTCCATTGTAGCTGCTAGGTCAGGCATCGACACTAGTAGGCTGTACATGAGATGCTCGAACACTGATGAAATCTGTGCAAACTTGGCTGTCCTAACCTCCCCTGTGCTATTTGCATGTACTGCATCATTAAGACTATCCATCACGTATGGATGTGTCAACTCCGACATTGGGATGGTGTACCAAGTCTCTCTTGATGGGAGAAAATATAATACAATGGAGGGGGGACCGGCTCCGTATGAATCTGGTCCTCAATTGTTGTCATGTTCTCTAAACTCTTTCTCTTTCAAAAGTATTGTTCATGCCAAGATAACTAAGTACCATGTTTATGTTGCTACCATCAATTAAGTTCACCATCTATGCTCACAAAGTAATCTCACAAGAAGTGCTTTATCTAATTCCCTAATTCCTCTACTCTCAAAGTTCATAGGCCATTTCCATTACAGATCTACACTAAAATCATGCCAAAATTGGCAACAAAGTGGGAGATAACTCGACCACTACACAATCATGGAGACCATGATCAAACACATAAAAATCCGATGCTCACATATGCGTAAAATCAATTCCACAATCTGCAATCTTTAAGCATACACAACATCACTAAACCAAGTGAGCCAAGTTTGGGACAAACACCTCAATCGAGCGTAAAGCGCATAACCATATATGCAAGTAGTGAATAAACTAGCCCAAAACGCATCCCGCAAGAGAAATTACCTGCAAAAATTTGCAAAAAGCCTTTGAAACTTGACTGTCTGTCTATAGCCACATGCATATGCAATCCTCACTCCTACGAAAGTGGGTACAAGAACACTAAACTGTGTCCAAGCTGACAAAACCTATGAAAGAGGGAGTCAAACTCGACCACAAAACCATCAAAGAGTAAAAGTGCAGATACGCTTTACACATGGTGAGAAACTGGGAAAAATCCAACAGAGTTTCCCCTTAAAACTGAATGAGAACTCAAAAAATCTCACCAATACCACATAACAAATCCACAAATGGTATACATGCACTGCCAAAAGCTTGGCAAACTAGCTCGATCCTAACCAAGTGGCTCTATGGACCTGTACTTGTCCCAAAACTTTGTAAATCTATGAACCTGGTACGTGCGAGCTATACCTAGCTCAAGCTGTATGCGCAAATGCATACATAGTATCAACTGCACAAAATCGTGCTTAAAACTGCTCTCTAGAATTCCCCACACAATCATACATAGTCTACACTGCAAGAAAGAGAAAATTGTGAGCAAAATGGTCAAGAATCTGGCGCACTACCTCATCAATCAAAAAAACAAGTCGAACCAAAACCAAGCATAAAGCACAATCAACCAACTGGGTGTGATCAAAATCGCCATCTAAGAGCCACGCTCATGAGAAAAACTGCTCTGGAATGGGCCATCAGAGCCGCTATGCACTAGTGTGCGGCATTGAAGTTAGAAAATGGGAGTATCATCGAAGCCAAAATGCTAAAGTGAGGTCGGGATGTCAGAGAATTTCCGTCAGAGCAAATCCGCTCCGGAATGGGGGGTGGGAGGTGAGTCGATGATGAAGCTATGCTAGAGGAGAGCCAGGTCGCTCTCTCTTGCTGTCACTCGAGGCCACAAAAGTGCTTGATGCCTCCTTCGTCTTCCAGAGAGAAGCGTCAATTTTGTAGCCACCTAAATCGGTGTCAAAATTGAGGCGCCAAGCCAATGAAATCATCGATGCTTGAAGCCGATTCGGAGCTGTTGATGCTCAAAGTCGAGAAGAAAACCACCGATAAGTGGCAAAAAACTATCAAAAACGGAGAAGAAAAAGTCACCAACAAAATGCGTCTCCGACGTGTCAAGATGTGATTGTTGTCATCGGGGAGGACTTACTCGTCGTGCGCACGTCAAGAGCACACACACCCACTCTCCTTTTGCCACGACAAAGAGAGCTTGCAAGCTCATTCTCTTTCTCTTTCTCTTTGCTTCTGATCCTGGCTCCACACTCTCTTTCTGTTGACTTGCCTGCTGATCCAAGAACCGGTTATGTAAATGTGCCCTTATACACACCCCCCTTAGAGGAGAGAGAAGTTTTTTTTTTTTGGTTCTTTGTCGACTCTGTTGAGTGTGTGTGTGTGTGTGTGTGTGTGTGAGCTTCACAAAATTGCTCAAGGCAGCCAACGCTTCTTAATTCCCCCTCCTATTCCTTGCTATTCTCTGAGCCTCCCTTTAGAGCTACCTCCATATGCTTAGTTCACTTCCAACGTTGTTGAATTGCTGCCCAGAAGCTCCAAATGACTAGCGTCGCAAATCTCTTTATCAAAATATTCCCTTTTTGCCAAAATATTATGGTTGACGGTGGTCGAAAAGTGAAGAACGGCAGGTTGGTTGGCCGGTAGTCAATGGTCGGTGGTCGGTGGTTGGAAGTATTTGGCCGGTGGACGAGTTTCAGGGGGACTTATCTACGGTTGCATGTGGGCAAATGGCCAATTTCTAGGTGGACTTGTCTTCTCAAGGGCGGCCACAACATGGGCGCATGGAAGAGTTCAACATGTACTTGTCTACGCAAGGGCGGCTACACAAGGCATCCTCTCATGTGAGAGGACATCCCTTTTGGCCTATAAAAGGATTCCTTTTTTACACACAAAATTGCATTGTTTAATATCTACTAGTTTGGTTAATATGGTAGGTCATACTTTTTATTGGATATCACTACATGAGCATATGGTCAAAGTTTGGTCTATAGATCTTGGTGGATATCTAGAGGAATCCCAAAATTTGAGCAAACCAAACAGAGCAAACCACAAATCGAGCAAAATCCACAATGTTTTTGACATCCTTGTGCAATATCGTCATTGCATGACTTTGTGATTTTTGTTTATTGAAAATACATTATTTGATATTTTTTCTCCTAAAAAAATTCCTTTGGCTTGCAAACATGTGCCACAAACCTTGCATCGAGCATTTGTATTTATAAATGAAACTCTTCTCACACTGGTAAAGCAACAATAGAAACAATAAAATTTTGAAAACCAAATGAACCCTTGCACAAATCCTCCTATGCCTAACCCAACAAATGGATATTTCCTAGACCTCGAAAAGCACAAAGCTACCATCTTGTTTTTGACATCCACTGAATTCTCATTGATGAACCACCCACATCAATCGCCATCATTGGATACCACCATCTTTGCTACATAGGCCTTAGGCCATGGCTCACATCCATCACTAGATGCACTAGATGCATTATGTTTGTCATCAATTCCACTTATTGAAGTTGTGATTGTTATGGAATATGACGTACCTAAGTAGATAATTGAGTAGTTTACTTAATGGAGAGAGATAATTTTCACACATGAGAGATGATAGAGTAGAGAGAGAGAGCACACACGATATACGTGGTTCACCCAATGTGGGCTACATCCACGGGAAAGCAGCCACTCGATGGCTTTAGTACTTCAAAAAAGAAGTAAGTTACAAAAAGGTTATACCCTTAATGGAGCTCCCGCCTTTGCTTAACTCTCACCACCTCACGTCCACCTTGTTGCATCAAATTCACAGTGCATCACAATGCTTCACCTCTTCAATCAATTTTTGTGTGTAGAAAAGTCCTCCTTTTATAGGCCAAAAGGGCTGCCCTCTCTCATGAGAGGCAGCCGTGTGTAGCCCCTCTTGTGTAGACAAGTCTGAGTTGGACTCTCCAATGCGCCCATGTGTGGTGGCCCTTGAGAAGAGAAGTCCTATTTGATATTAGCCACCGGCCATTGAATTTGGCCATCGCCAAAGACTTTCGCCCACCGGCCCCATTGACTACCGACCATCGACCAACCGACCAATCAACCTACCGTTTTCGAGCACTTTTTGGCTGTCGTTCGACCATAATATTTTGACGAAAAGGAGTATTCCCGTGAAGCCAGTCTCAAGCAAAGTTGGCTTTTGGTGAGTGATTTTTCTTCACGTACGATGGCTTCTCCTCATAACGAGGGCCTTACAAATGTGCGTTTTTAACACAAAAAATTAAAAGCTATAAATCAGGCTCCATAGTTAACAATCTCCCACTTGGAGATTGATCTCTACATCAAATCTGTGACTGCTTTCCATCCTGGCTTTTTATCCTTGAATGCAGATTGAAGATGAGCAAAAGCTCAACTTCTCCTTGTTGATTATCTTTGTAATTATATATGTAGGATTTACACTTGTATGCATCTTTCCTAGCTTTAGCTGTCCCTCTTCCAAAAGAGTGCGTACATGAAGTGATATCTCTCCTCAATGTGCTTTGTCCTTGAGTGAAATGCTGAGTTCTTTGCAAGACGGTGTGAGCGGGATGGAAACACACAGAACGCCTCTATAACAACTCGGCACACACTCTTGGGAAGATACACACACACACTATGGGGCACCACTCGGCTTACACAACCCACCTGGCCGAGTCAGGGAACACACCGATGGAGCAAGAGGAGAGAGACTATCCGTTTACCCACTCCACACAGAGACAGAGACACACACACACCCAAAAAATCAGCTCAAAAGAGGAGAATTTTTGATGTTTAGATACAATAGAGCTTGGGCCAACACCAATGGAGCAAATAGCTCACACAATATGTGTAAAATGTACCAGATACAATCACAAATTGGAGCAGAAGCTTCGCTCATAGAAGAAACTTACACAACCAAAACATCAGAAAAAGAGTGAGGAATTTGGCAAAATGGACAGCGCCATCGTGTCTGGAACGGCCCAAAACCCCAATCTACAATGTCAAAGTGCTCAAATCCGACCTCCGATGAGCAGTTTACGGCCAAAACAGGCTCCAAAGTGAGCCAAAACACACCTGCGGCTGTTCATCCTCTCTTCTCCATGTTTTTTTCTGGTCTTCTCTCAGTTTTTTCAGTTCCCACACTTAGCTTTATTACTTGGGCACCCTTGGCCTTTTAGAGGACCTCAAACAGACCCTGAACAAGCCAAAAACTGACCTCACAGTGCATAGTTGTCACCTTGCTGCATCCATACGCACACCTGGCACTCGACTTTTTTCAATAATACATCCCGCCACCACATGAAGTGGCCCCAAAATATGGTCCTCATGATGACCTTTCTACATAATTATCACAAGAAAACATCCACGTTGTGTCCGTATTCATCCACGTGCAAATATTGACCCCATTCGGCCTCCTGACGCCACTAGATGCCATCTGAAGCACCTGCTTACATCATGTCGTCGGCCGGCGGATAGCTTCCTTGAGAAGTTTTACGCGCTAACAACTCCTCATTATTGTAGAAAAACACACTGGTACTGGTAATAGTGAAAATCGATGCACTATGTACATGTTGTCCTACCTGTACACATGTGGGCCCCACGTAACCACCTGGCTATGGAAAATGGGCAATCCTTAATTCGATGCACCATGCATGTGTATGTACATATGCACAATCCCTTGCTCCAAAAAACTCCTGACATAATTTGCGCATCCCCTAGCCTGCTAGATCATTCATGATCAGCAGCAGCAAAAAGCGATATGAGACTCGCAGCGTCACAAGTCTCCTCATCCCTCACAGACATTACTTGCTCCACAGACAGCTCATCTTGCTCCACGATCATTAACCTGGCATGATATAATTTAAGACGCAATCCATTGACCCTTGACTTATGCAGAATTCCATCCAGGTTAGCCAACTGATATGTACCATTCGGGAAACACTCCACTACCTTGAAAGGGCCTTCCCACTTAATTTGAAACTTCTTTTGGAAGGTGTTGTCCAGCTTACTGTTGTAGCGCAAAACCAAGTCATGCTTCTTGATACCCTTACTTTTAACCTTTTCATTTATCTTTGCCAAAGCCCTATCTTGCATCTGCCCATAATGTTCCAATGCACTCATCCTATCCAGTTGAACCTCTTGTAACTGTAAGAGCCTCTCTTTGACTCATCACTAGACGGCCCAAGTAGCTTCTCTAGCATCTTTACTGCAAGCAACTCTACTTCCACAGGCAATAGTGCTTCCTTTCCATATACCAAATGAAATGGAGTAAACCCTGTACCTGTCTTCACCGAAGTACGGTAAGCCCATAATGCACTAGGCAATTCCAAATCCCAATTCTTTCCTTGGTGCTCTGTCACTTTTGAAAGAATTTGTACCAACTCACCATTGAACCTTTCATTTAAGCCATTACACTGCGGATAATAAGGAGTGGTATGCTGGTGCCTAATCTTCATCTTTGCGCATAAAAAATCTAGCAGTTTAGCTCTAAATCCTGGCCCCTTATCCGAAAGTAGCTCTAGTGGCACCCCAAACTTGCAACATATTTCATCGTACACAAATTTTTCCACATCCTTTGCAGTGATCTGTTTTACTGCGATAGCCTCTGCCCATCTAGAGAGATAGTCCATTGCAGTCAAAATATAGCTTTTGCCCCTGCTTGTGATAGGTAATGGGCCTATTGCATCAATCCCCCACTTTTCAAACACATCAAATGCAATAATGGTTTTTCGTAGCTCTGGCTTCAACACTCTCTTCCCAAATACTTGACACCTATTGAAAGACCTACACCAAAGGTGAAGATCCTTGTGCAAACTAGGCCATACATATCCTTCTTGCAAGATCTTATGCAAGGTGATCTTTAGAGCAAAATGTCCGCCACATGCGCCTTCATGATTCTCTTCCAACACTCTGTAAAGCTCCTCCCTCCAAGGTACACGTCTCAACACGAGATCAACCCCTTTCATGTATAAGACATCACCAATCAATTTGTACCTGTATGCTCTACGCACAAAAGCATACTCCTTAGACTTCTGAATCTCCTTTGGAATGATTCCTGTTAGCAAAAACTCCTCTTCTTGAGCCAAACTTTCCCGGCCATGATAAAGAGGTAAAGTGGTCCTCAACACAAATAACTCCCCAATCATGCTTTGAGCTGCTTCATGTGCTTCTCCATTTAGAGAACGTTCAATGTGTCTGATGCTCCATGCTTCAAACTTTTTTAACAGGCCTTTAATTCTGAAACACATTTCCTTCAATGAGTTGTTCTTGCTCTTCCACACACCCAGCACTTGCTTCACCACTAACAAGGCATCACCTTTTATGCTCAACCTTTGAACCCCATGCTTCAAACAAATGTGTAATCCAGCTTCCATAGTAGCATATTCAGCCTCATTGTTACTATGAGCATCCAATTTGAACCCTCTCTTGCATACTAGCTTCCCCTCTGGATCATAAAGTGCTATACCCCCTGAAGCGGCATCATGGCTCTTTCTGTATGAGCCATCAAAGAACAACACATGTGCATTGCTGATCTGTGGCACTTCTTCAACTACCTTTCTCACCACCTCTTCCTTAACAATATGGGGATTCTCCTTGTAGGTCAACAAATCAGCTAGGGTAGCCCTTGTACTATCTTCCACTAGAAAAAAGAACTCAAACTCTTGCAGCTCAATTACCCATTTCTTCACCACATTTGACATGTTAGTACCATTAATTAACTGTGGCAAAAAGACATAACTCGTCAAGAAAACAAAAGGTCGTGGTAGCAAGTAATGACGAAATCGTCGACAAGCAAATATTACACTGGCCATCACTAGCTCTACTTCCGAGAACTTTCTCTCCGCTACCAACTTCACTCGGCTTGCACAATACACTGGCCTCATATAATGGCTGCCCTTCCCCTTTTGCAATAGCATGGCTCCAATGGAATCATCCCCTACTGATGGATTTACATAAAACACTTTCTCCCAATCAGGAGCCTGCATGGATGACAACCCCCCTAACACCTCTTTCACCTCTTGAAACACTTCTTCACACTTGTCATCCCATTGTAATGGATCATGCTTTGCCACCTGCTATAATGGATAAAGGATCTGTGAAGACAATGGAATAAACCGTGCCATGTACTTCACTTTGTGTATAAAGGTTGCCAATTGCTTAGTACTCGTAGGTGATGGGAGAAGAATAATAGACTTCACCTTGTTTGGATCAGCCTCAATGCCATTTTCTGACACCATATGGCCCAATAGTTTCACCCTTGGCTGTGCTAGATGACATTTCTTTGGATTAAGTTGTCCTCCACATTCATCATATCGAGCCAATACCATCTGCAACTTCTCATGGTGTTCAACCCTACTGCTGTAGACACAGAAGTCATCCATGAAAGCTTTAACACAACTACCAATGAATGGTTCCAATACCCAATTTTCTCTCTCTTGATAGAAATATGGTCCATTTGACAACCCAAACGGCAATACTGTGTAGCAATAGCAGCCCCATGGCGTAATAAAAGTTGTCTTTGTGCGGTCTTTAAGAGCAATCTTCAATTGAAAATAGCCTGAAAAACCATCACACACATTGTACCTCTCATAACCTACCACTGAATCCAAGATCTGATCAATGAATGGAAGAGGATATGGGTTCTTCTTAGTGGCTGCATTTAAGGGCTTAAAATCTACAAAAATCCTCCACTTTCCATCCTTCTTTGGACTGCCTACTACTGGACTCACCCAATCTGTGGTCTCCACTGGGACTATGAACCCTGCCTTCAATAACTTGTCCACCTCTTCCCTCAAAGCGTCCATCTGCTCTTGACCCATCCTTCTTAGCCTTTGTCGCACTGGCTTAGCACCTTCTTTCAGCTCTATATGCATCTCTTCGGCCTTGAACCCTCTGATATCTTCATATGAAGTAATGAACAAATCAGGAAAACTAGCCAGGATGTGCATTTGTGTCATCAATTCCTGCTCCTTTGACAACTCAACCTTGGTCTGCATCAGCCCTTCAATCACTTCATAAGGCCCTTCACTGTCATCCTCAAATTCATTTGCAAATGCGACTAAACCAGACTCCTGGATTCCTTTGTCCATCAAAAGAAATGCAACATCAACATCCTCATCACTGCTGAGTGCTATCACTGTCCTCATCAGTCACTGTGGAATAGTCTTCATCACTAGACTCATCTTCATCTTCATAAAGCTCCTCCAATCGTTTCCTTGTGTCCATATTATAAAGCTTCTTTGCACCTGTCTTTCCATAGAGGCTAATCATACCACGTCTCCAATCTTGAATAGCTCCCACTGCACGTAACCATGGTCTGCCCACTATAATAGGATATGCTCCCAACCCTGCTGGCATCACATGAAAATCAACCACTTCCTTTGCATCATATGCCTCCACTTCTAAGCTCTTTACAACACCCAAACATTTTACTTTTTGATGGTTTGCCAATCTGATCCGAAAGCCTGACACCCCACTCACTGTAAGACCCATCTTCTCAACGCATGAGTGTGTTATGACACATATTTGGGCTCCACCATCCACATAACGTTGTCCCAAATTTTTTATTTTATGCCACACATCTACTATTGGACAAATGTCTGGTAGCTCATCCATCGCCAACACCTTCACTGAACCTCTCTTTGGTTCTTTCTCCATTGGGTTAACCATCCTCTTCCACTGTCGCCTTAGCTTAGGCACCATCTCTATAAGCTGCCCAAAAGTAACATCTGCCTTTCTGCTTGTCAGATCCTCCTTCAAGTCATAGCTTAATTGCCCATCCCCTAGTGGAAAATCGGAAACATGAAACTTGCGACGAGCCCTTCTTTTCTTCTTGGCCTTGACATCCTCACCTTCATGGCTTTTTCCCTTCTTATTACTAGGACCTGGGGCACTTCTTCCTTCCTTGTCCTCTATGGTCCTCTTCCCAATAGGCATCACTAATGTATCCTCTAGCTTTGATGCCTTCTCCAAGGTGACTACACTTAGCACTTTTGTCTTTCCCTTTTCCTCATGGGTTAATCCACTGGTTCCTTCATCTCCCTTAATTTCAATGCCATAATCATTTGATCTAGTTAGCACCTGTCTTGGCAATGGATACATGTCTCCCCCCATCCTTGGTGGCTTATCACATTGCGGGCTGATGTGACCCAACTCTCCACAATTATAACATGTGGGCGTCTGCCTCCAAAACCTACCATTGCTTTGTCCAACACCATTCCTAGGCCTTTCTTCACCTCTCGGGGCTGATTTGCAAACCTCCCTTGACCTCGATTATTTCCCACTTGACCTAGCATATTTAGGTTGATATTCTTCATCAAATCTACCACTTGTCTCATGTCTTGCCTTAGCCCATCATCTTGCACTACTGTAGTGACCACTGCTGGCATAACTTGAGGAGTAACAGGAACCACTGGTTCATGATGAACCCCTGGCATACGACCTTGTGAAGAATCCATAGGTTGAAATTCAGACCTCATGGGCAAAGACTCCACCCCTAACTGGCTCATTTTTCTCACCTTCCACTCTTTGTTCCTTGCTACCTCTAGTGCATCTTCATATGTCCTAGGATTCTTTAGCTCCACTCTCCAACGTATATTCTCCCAAAGACCAGCCAAGAACCTGTCCTTCTTCATCATGTCAGGTGGAGGTACCTGTGGTGCTAAGGCCTTGCACATCCGCTCCCATGCCAATGAAAACTTACGTATGTACGCATCTACTGGCTCACCTTCCTTTTGCACTAAAGCTGTACTTCTTGCCACACTTTGTCAGGATCTTCTATCTTCACAAACTCCACTTCCAATCCATGCCTTAGATTGTCCCAACTCAATCTTACAGGTTGATCAACCACACACAACTCCTCTTCAAATGCTTTATACCAAACTCGTGTATCACTCTTCAAACAAATTTGGAGAAGACGTAACATCTGCGCCGGGTCATGAATCTGGTTGCTAATGCAGGCAACCTCCATCTTTTCTAGAAAGTCTTCCACATCTACATCACTTCTTCCATGAAACTCCGGATAAGAGAAAGCCATGGCTACCCAAGTTTCAATGCTTTGAGAACCCCTTCGAACACATGTGCAAGAACCCAAAACTTTTCACTACCCAATCTCCAGAAACTTCAATGGAGCTCAGCTTTAGATAAGGACAAACACATGCACATCAAATGAGTTTTCATAGTTAATCATCGGAATTACAACAGGCAAAGGACATTCCAGGATCTCTCGTAATCTTCTTGGCCCGAACATAAGGACTATGCATTGCTGGAAAAAAATCTTCCTGGACACATGAACATTTATCTGGATTCTTTGAGTTAAATGAAAAGGAGTGAATTGAGGGCCATTTTGATCATCCATTAAAGTTAACCATGCAGCTCCCAAGAAAGCACACTTGTCTTATCTTCTGATTTTGCCAAAATTTCAGCAGCATAACAACATAAATGGCTGAAAAGACCAAAAAACCAGCCATCATAACTTGGAAAAATTTTGACAGAGTTTCCCCAGAAGTAGAGCAGTAGGAACCCAAAATATAGACTGTATATGTATGCATAAACTGTCAACAATAGAACCCGAGCATCAAATAGAACTCACTAGTACATAGCCTATGGCGAGGTCACAAAAAGGGTGCTCCAGCTACTTGTATCACCGAAAGGATCTCCACATTTGAGAATCCCCTAGCTCAATAAAACCTCACGCTATCAACCCTCACACGAAGGCTAATGCAAATCGCATATAGTCAAGTCTCAGAAATGACTATCTTCCAGACCAAGTCTCAGAAATGGCTAGGACTGCCAAATAAAACCAAATATGGCTCCACAAAGGCGTACGATGGTAGTTTCCACAAGTAACGTACAATCCAGCAGACAATGCGCTCAAACAGGCGCCAAGTGATGCATACCACTACAAGAGGCTCTTCATATTAGCGACGCTTATAGCGACGCTCATAGCGACGCCGGCTGGGGTAAAAAAAATAACCGAGCGCGCCCAAAAACTCAGATCTCAGAACTGAGTTTTTCGGCGCCCTCAAGCAAGGAGCAGGTAACGCTCTCCCTCACTCTCTCTCTCTCTCTCTCTCTCTCTTTTTCTTCTCCACACACACACACACACACACACACACACGAGGAGAGGAAGGAGAGCCAGGTATGCTCCTTCCCTCTCCTCATTCTCATGTTCCCTTCCCCTCTTTCTCTCTCCCTCCCTCTCTCTCTCTCACACACACATACACACACACACAGTGTTTTGTGAGAGAGAGAGAGAGAGAGAGAGAGAGAGAGAGAGAGAGAGAGAGAGAGTACAAACAAAAACAAAAACGCACACACACATACATAAACAAAGAATGCACACACACATTGAGAGAGAAAAAGAGAGAGAGAGCATGCATAAACAAAAAACGCACGCATTGAGAGAGGAAAAGAGAGAGAGAACATGCATAAACAAAAAACGCACACATTGAGAGCGGAAAAGAGAGAGAAAACATGCATACGATCCAAAAAAACGCACACACATTGAAAGAGAAAGAGAGAGAAACTAATTTAACGTCGTAGGAAACTAATTAAAATTAAAAGACCTAAAGATCTAGCCGACGAGGAGTTGAACTGAAGACCTATTATTCAAGAGGGAAATGGCATAATCAATCTATCATACTTGGCATGGGTGATAGAAAGGTTATACCATTTATCTCTTTTTATTGGCACACACATCCACACACGCGCACACACACAAGAAGAAGAGAGTTATAACGTCGTAGGAAACTATCTTAAAAGACGTTAAAGATTAGGTTATATGTAGACTTACATTAAATTAGATTTAGGTTTATTTTTAACTAGATTTACGTTTATTTAAGCTAGATTTAGATTTACGTTATATTAGATTAGATTTAGGTCTCCATAGACTGCGATGCCTGCATGAAGCGGGTGAAGAAAGCCCTCAATGGAATATAGGGTATTGCTGCCTTCACTCATGGTGGGCTCCGTCGATCCAAAAGTACTGGTGAAATGTCTTCAGAAGATAGGGAAGAAGGTGGATCTTCAGGGCGGCAAGAGTCACTACATCCCCGACACAATGACCATCTAGACAACCTCTAGTCATTAGACTTACGTTAAATTAGATTTAGCTTTATTTTTAGTTAGATTTACGTTTATTTAGATTTACGCTTATTTACGTTAGATCGAGTCCACGCAAGAATTACTTACGGTTTAGGGTTTAGAGTTAGACGAACAGTGAAAAGATCTACTGTGAAAAGATGTTAAGATGAAGTGAAGTGCTACAGCTAGAGAAGAGGCAAAGGGATTTTGTCCACTACATGCAGTATCATGTAGACGTGGGTGTGTAGATTTCTTGTACCCACAAATATAGGTATTGACCAATAAAGACGAGATTATAACCCGGTGGTTCTGATCTCCGTGCACCTCTAGACCGAGGTGTGCGGGGATTGGACATGACTAGAGAATGTGAGATAAGAGAGAGAGAGAGAGAGAGAGAGAGAGAGAGAGAGAGAGAGAGAGAGAGAGAGAGAGATAAGACGAAGAATGCCAATAGAATATTAAATTTGTTGTCCAGGTTATAAGTTTTTTATCCTCATTATGAGTAGCGACGAGGATGTGGGACCGTCCAATCGAAACACCTATCTCTCAACGAGGGTCTTATGTCCTTGTAATCAATGCAAGCATGCTGTGCGACGGACAAGACGTGTTTCTTTGCAGCACGTTCGCGAATTTGGCGAGTTCGATCCATCTATTATAGATCGAGTTGTTGCCAATTATAACTCGTCGGACTCTGACGCTGGCCAACAAGCAGCAATCTTGCAACCCAATAGACGTGTTCGCAGGCGCTTTGGTCAAGCAGCATATGTGAGGCCACAAGATGTAGCCTCTGACAGCTCGGGGGATGATCATGCAGAGCACATTCCCAACGAGGCAATGTCTGAGCCCGAGATTGATGAAATGATCGAGACGATCATGGATTCAGAAAGGCTTATCTATGATGATATGAAAAGTGAAGCCGATACGTGATTGTATAATGGAGCACGTATGTCTAGATTGAAAGCACTCCTGGTTCTTCTCAACATGCAGGCAAAGTTTGGATGGAGTGACACTAGCGTCACAGCGCTTTTCAGGTGATCTATTACAATTAGTTTACTTTAATAGAACTCTAAATGTATAATGATCTGATAGATTTTTACACGACTGTATCATATTTTTATGTTGTGTAGATTGCTGAAAGAGCACATACTACCAGCTGACAATGTGATGCCAGATTCCCGAGATGAAGCAAGAAAGATTTTGCGAAACTTGGGGATGGATTACAATTCTATCCACGCTTGTCCTAATGACTGCATTCTTTTCAGAGGGGAATACACAGACATGGAGAAGTGTCCGAAATGTGATTCCGAAAGATATCGAGTAGATCTCCACGGGACAAAAATTCCACAAAAGGTTTTGCGACATTTTCCTTTGCTTCCTCGCATCAAGCATTTCTTCGAATGTAAGTCCATGGCCGCCCTAGCATCATGGCATGAGGAGAATAAATCTTCGGATGGTGTGCTACGAATTCTTGCAGATTGCGCAGCCTAGAAACATATAGATGGAACATGGTCGGATTTTGCCAGGGAAGCTCGAAATTTGCGCTTAGGCCTGGCTATGGATGGCGTAAATCCATTTGGTCAAAGATCAACATCTTACAGTGTATGGCCCGTTGTCATCGTCAACTACAACATTCCCCCGTGGTTGACTACGAAGAAGGGGCACCTATGGCTAAGCTTGATTGTGCCAGGGCGATATAAAGTGGGGAATATGGATGTGTATCTTCGTCCACTATTGGAAGAGCTACAACAATTGTGGATTGGCATAGAGGTGGTGGATATGAGCCGACACACAGGACGACGGAATGCTTTGATCAGAGGTATTCTAATGTGGACCATGCATGACTATCCCGGGCTAATAGAATGCTCAGGTGATCTATTGACACTCCTCACTCAGACACTGTAAATCTTGTTTTTTCCCATAGTTGATCTATTATCATGTGTATACATGCAGGGCTTCAAACAAGCGGATACAGAGCATGTGTCACATGTGGACCTAGACTGAATGCACGTAGGGCACCCTCACTGAAGAAGCAAATCTACGAAGGTCATCAAGCGTATCTTCCAGAGAATCATGTGTTACGCGACGGCTTTTTGGGAAGAGAGCCACCAAGGATGTCTGCACAAGCATGGTTAGAGCAGAAGGAGATGTGCGATGACGGATTGCCTCCAGGGATGAAGAGACTATCTCTATGGTACGAGTTACCATACTGGCCCCGACTCGTGATCAATCACTTGCTCGATCCAATGCACATATTCAAGAATGTGGGTAATCTACTATGGGACCATTTGACCGGCAAGAAAGATACTTTGGGAGCCAGAGTTGACCTTAGAAATGTGGATCGTATGGAGCAATATTGGCCGCAAACAGCGTCTGATGGATCGATAAAACTCCCTAAAGCACCATGGATTTTCACAGGAGCCCAAGAACGCAAATTAAAAGAGGCCATTCGATCTTTGCGGACCCCCACTGGCGTAATGCACTCGCTCCGAACGTGTTTTACTAAAGAAGGAAAGCTTACCGGTTTGAAGTCACACGATTGGCATAAAATGTGTCAGGTACGTTCATAGTGGACTTTAATATCATTGCATAAAATGTGGACTTTAATATCATTGCTACACATACTTTATAGTTTATCTTACCGGTTGCCATTGAGGGATGTTTGTCTCTCGACATCCGTAACACAATCTACAAACTTGCAAAGCTGGTGCAATGGATCTCACAAAAGGAGATCGACGTAGACTCCATACCATTCGCCAAACTAAATGCTGCGGAGCTTGTGTGCATGTTTGAGAAACATTTTCCTACTACAATGCTAACCATTCAGGTGCATCTTCTTGTTCACATAGTTGATGAGGTGGAAATAGCTGGCACAGTTCATTCCAGATGGATGTTCTTCTTAGAGCGTTTCATGAAAACGCTTAAGGGATATGTGCGTCAAAAGGCGCGTCCGGAGGGTAGCATGGCAGAAGGTTGGTTGGTATCAGAGTCCCTAGTGTACATTGGAGAGTGGCTAGACGGATTTGATAAATCCCGGGACACGCTATGGCGAACCATAGATGATGAGCGCATATCTGGGATTGTCATGTGTAATCTCGGTGTTGAGAAGAAGATGACGGAAGATCTAGAGGCTAAAATCAACCGATTTTGCATGCTTCACAATCCAGTGATGCAAAAGTGGATTTCACAATATGAGGATGCAAAGCAAGAGCGACAAAGGGCACGAATCGAGTGGAGACGGGGAAGACGACCACCGATGCACTATCCAGCGGTTCTGGAGAGCCTACCAACCTTCATGAGCTTAAGATGGTTGCACAACCAATTGAAAAGCGCACAACAATGCGGTGACGAAGTGACTGAAGAAGAGTGGGAGTACTCTCGGGGTTGCGCGACCAAGGTAAGTTTGCAATGTACGACTAGCAAGTGACTTTATTTATAAACGTTTGAACGACCACTCATAATCTTTGTTCGTTGTAGTATAAGTCATACACAGCAGCATGGTGTAAAGGTCGACATTTTAGGGTGGAACGAATCGACAAAAAGCGTTTTACTCAAGATTGTGGAATCATGGCAAAATTTGAACAGTCTAGTCGACGACGTTCCTCTGATGCAGATCCTGTGGTGGCGGAACTCACTTACTTCGGCACGCTGCAAGAGATTTTGAGGATCAATTACAGAGGATTTTTTGTCGACTTGTTCGACGTGCAATGGTTCAAGATAATCATGGAGGGTCGCAACGCTACTGTGCGTAGAGGAGAGTCTGGTTTTCTTGAGGTGGATTCTACTAAGAAATGGACTGAACTAAGAGACACTTTCGTACTACCCGAGCATTGTGAACAAGTAAGTATATAAATAGTTAACATCCCCCTTTTACAAGTTATGTGCTTGAAAGCTCTCATGTAAGTTATGTGGCTCTGGCAGGTAGTATTTCATCCTACAAAGTCTACATCAAACTGGTGGTACGTCATAGAGGTAGCCCCTCGTAGTGCAAGGACGTATGAAGGCTACCATGTGCCAATCACAACGACATCAATGGAGGAGATCAGAGAAGATGCTCAATCAGAAGCTGCTGCGGTGGTGCCAGACGAGCATCAAGATGCTACTACTCTATATGGGGTGCATGCAGAGGAGCTACAAAATGAAACAGAGGATATGTGTTTAAACGGAGAGCTCTATATAGATATAGGAAGTTATGCTGAGTTATGCGAGGATGAGAGAGAGATCTCTTAAAGCCACAAATATTGTATTTGAACAATTTTGCTCCGTGTTGTAAAAGCTCTGGCTCTCTAAGTACCTTCCATGGTGTATAACGCTCTTTTCTACTCGCGCTCACATCTTTTGATTGAAAATTCTGAGTTTTCGACTTGCCTCTTCTATCACTCGATTCATTGCGTCATTGTATTTATATGCGTCATTACGTCATTGTATTTAATGGTCTTTGCGTCATTGTCTACTCTATTCATTCAATATTAAGTTTAAATATTCGTGTGTTTAATGCAGGTATGGATGATGAGGAGTTTCTTTCTTCTTTGTCACCGCAGCAGAGACAGTGGTACGTGGAGCGTCATCGCTCTGGCGCATCATCGCGCGTTCCTACACCATCCGCATCTCCCTCTCTTTCGGAGCATTTGGCGCGCTCCGAAGCTTCGGCGTCGACGAGACGAGCGTCACACTCGTCTAGACACCGGCGCTCTAGTGGTGGCGGTGGCGGTTGTTGTGGGGATTCCGCCACCGATGCCTCCACACCGCCTCGTGTTCGACGAGGCTCTTTACCCTCCCCTTCTTTGCCCGCCCCCACACCAGCCACAACATCGCCGTCTACGCCAGGTTTTGCACGGCTGACTGTTCCTAGAAGCTACACACCTCTACCTACTCCGCCAGGAGCCACCCCACTCGACACTCCTCGCTTCGGGGCCCAGACGCCGGTGGAGACACCTGACGTCCGTACCCCCATCGACACGCCGCTAGAGACCCCTGCCGAGACACCCAGGTTCACGCGTCACCGGCCAGAGGGCTTGCCTTACTCCGTCGACATCAGCGGCGGCATCATCATGGATGATGACGGCAAGAAGGTGATCTCGCGCATGCGTGGTCTTTGCTCTCAACTGTTTAGACACTATATACTAAACAAATGGAGTGAAGTACCAAGTGATTTAAAAAACAGAGTCATCAGCATACTTCATGATGAGTTTCCCGTTCCAACACGGGATCAGCGATTCAATGAAGACCTGATGAAGATTCGAATGCGCGAATACTGCAAACACAAGCGTTCCGAAGTGCAAAAAGCAATCAAGAATGGGTGGAATAGGCCAGATTGGCTGGCCAAAGAAGATTGGAAGAATGCGAAGAAAGCAGCGCGCGAGAATCCCGACAAGTGGAAGCAACAAAAGGATGCAGCCAGAGCGCGAGTAGAGGCAGGGAGCTCGCACCACTTGGGGAGCGGTGGATGGGTATCATTTGAGGCCGATTTTGTAAGTCTTTTCACATTGCTCTTTATGCATGTTCGATAGTTTAGGGTTTATGAGTTTTTTAGTTTTAACATAATGAAATCTTTGTATGTTTTGACAGTGGTCGATGACAGGACGTGATCCCACACCGTACGAGCGCGAGTACGCAGGCAGGAAGGGCTTAAACGCCCTGATGGACATTCTCAGTTCTCGCGGCGGCATGGTTAGTATTAGGGTTTACTCTTTTTTATTTTTTGTATTGTTTTATAAATGTCGTTATATGTTTATATTTACTGAAAACTGTCTTATTGTCTTTTTTTGCAAAATCCGACAGATACGCCACTTGGACGCGATGAGACGTCTGACTAGACGACGTCAGTTTAGCCGTAGCTAGATAGCATTAGTTTAGGGTTTCTCATAGCTTATGTATTATGAGACGGATTTTATACGTCTTTTTGAACCATGTATATTATTACATTTGTCACCGCAGTTCCTTTTGCCAATCAATTCTTTATGCCTATGATGTTGTACAATTGTCATTATTACATTTGCCAATCAATTCATTTTGCCTATGATGTGTACAATTGTCAATTTTGCAAATAATGCGTCTTGTGGGTGACTATTTTGGGTCTCTTATCTACCTTTGCATTTTTTTAAAAAAGTGAATCAAGTACAATATGGTTGATGGGTGGCAGGGCATTCAATGCCCTGCCACCAAAAAAATATTCTCTCGGGCGTCGCTATAAGCGTCGCTATTTATGGCTCTGTAGCGTCGCTATGAGCGTCGCTATAGTCGTCTGTGAGAGCGTTGCTATAGGCGTCGCTATATAGCGACGCTGATAGAGACGCATATAGCGACGCCTATAGCGACGCTCTCGTAGCGACGCTCGTAGCGACGGTTTTAGCGACGCCGGGGGTTATAAAAACCCAATGTATTTCCGTCGCTAACAGCGTCACAAGAGCACACAACCTCTTGTAGTGTACCCACAACAACTGCAAGTGACATCACTGCTAGTATATCACTGTACTCCAGCTACTTGTACTTGTGTGAATCACCTGTACCTGTACCTGTCCCTGTAACCTGTAATCTGTAACCCCGAATCTCGAAGCTTGAAGCTTGAAGCTTGAAGCTCGAAGCAGAATGTACTCGAAGAAGATCCTCAGTGGGGGCACCAAAAGAATGTGAGCGGGATGGAAACATACAGAACGCCTCTATAACAACCCGACACACACTCTTGGGAAGATACACACACACACTATGGGGCACCACTCGGCTTACACAACCCACCTGGCTGAGTCAGGGAACACACCGATGGAGCGAGAGGAGAGAGACTATCCGTTTACCCACTCCACACAGAGACAGAGACACACACACACACACACCCAAAAACTCAGCTCAAAAGAGGAGAATTTTTGATGTTTAGATACAATAGAGCTTGGTCCAACAACAATGGAGCAAATAGCTCACACAATATGGGTAAAATGTACCAGATACAATCACAAATTGGAGCAGAAGCTTCGCTTATAGGAGAAACTTACACAGCCAAAACAGCAGAAAAATAGTGAAGAATTTGGAAAAATGGACAGCGCCATTGCGTCCGGAACATACCAAAACCCCAGTCTACAATGTCAAAGTGCTCAAATCCGACCTCGGATGAGCAGTTTACGGCCAAAACAGGCTCCAAAATGAGCAAAAACACACTTGCGGCTGTTCCTCCTCTCTTCTCCACGTTTTTTTCTGGTCTTCTCTCAGTTTTTTCAATTCCCACACTTAGCTTTATTACTTGGGCACCCTTGGCCTTTTAGATGACCTCAAACGGACCCCGAACAGGCCAAAAACTGACCTCGTAGTGCATAGTTGTCACCTTGCTGCATCCATACACACATCTGGCACTCGAATTTTTTCAATAATGCATCCTACCACCACGTGAAGTGCCCCCAAAATATGGTCCTCATGATGACCTTTCTGCATAATTATCACAAGAAAACATCCACGTCGTGTCCGTATTCATCCACGTGCAAATATGGACCCAATTCGGCCTCCTGACGCCACTAGATGCCATCTGACGCAACTGCTTACCTCTTGTCGTCGGCCCGCGGATAGCCTCCTTGAGAATTTTTACGCGCTACCAAATCCTCATTATTGTAGAAAAACACACTGGTACTGGTAATAGTGAAAGTCGATGCACTATGTACATGTTGTCCTACCTGTACACATGTGGGCCCCACATAACCACCTGGCTATGGAAAATGGGCAATCCTTAATTCGATGCACCATGCATGTGTATGTACATATGCACAATCCCTTGCTCCAAAAAAATCATGACAACGGATAGCGCTTTGGCTATCACTATACAAGACACAATTGTCTTGTTTGATTCCAAACTCTTCTTAGAAACTGTGAAGCCACATAATTTCTTTGCTTGCCTTTGTCATTTCTACATACTTTGCTTCCGTGGTAGAAAGTAAGACCACTTTCTGCAGCTTTGAAGCCTAGCTTGTTGCTGTGCCTCCAAGCATGAAGACATAGCTAGTATTGCTCCTTCAAGTATCTTTGTCTGCAATATCTGCATCAGCATACCCTTGCAAGAAAATATCAGTGCTTCCAAAATACAAAGCATTTGTTGTTGTCCCTTTTAGATACTAAGTATCCACTTCACAGCTTACCAGTGCTCTTTTACATGGATTGTCCATAACTCTACTCACAACTACCATTGCATGTGCAATGTCTAGCCTTGTCCAGACCATAGCATACATTAGAGAACCTACCGCTACAACATATGGAACTTTAGACATATAGGCTATCTCCTCTTGTGTCTTTGGACACATATCTTTGGTTAGTTTAAAGTGACTAGCCAAAGGTGTAGAAACCAATTTTGCATCTTGCATTGCAAACCTTTCTAGTAACTTCTTGATGTAATCCTCTTGAGATAGCTTCAATGTCTTATTTTTCTTATCCCTTGATATCTTTATACCAAGTATCTGCTTTGCAACACCTAAATATTTTATTGAAAAAGGTTTAGATAGCTCCTCTGTTAGGTCTTTGATGTCCTATATGTTAGCACTTGAAATCAGCGTGTCATCAACATACAAGATTAGGATGATGAACTTCCCATCTCTCAAATTCTTTGTGTAGACACAGTGATCTAAATTGCATCTTTTGAATTTGTGATCCAACATCCATTGATCGAACTTCAAGTACCACTGCCTTGATGCTTTCTTTAGACCATACAAGCTTTTCTTTAATCTGCAAATCATTTTCTCCTTACCTTTTACTTCATAGCCCTTTGGTTCAAGGATGTAAATTTCCTCCTCCAAGTCACGGTGAGGGAATGCCATATTTACATGCATTTGCTCAAGATTTAAATCATGCGCAGCCACAAGGCTTAAGACAAGCCTAATTGAGTTCATTTTTACAACACGAGAAAATATTTCATTAAAGTCAATACGTTTCTCTCCTGAAAACCCTTTTACCACAAGCGTGGACTTGTACCTTTTCTTCCCACCTTCTTTTTCCTTCAGCTTATACACCCATTTTTCTGCAGTGCCCGCTTACCTTTAGGCAACTCAACCAACTCCCATGTTTGGTTGTGATGTAATGAGTCCATCTCCACTTGCATGCTCTTCATTTTCTTCTTTGGATTTGTGATGCATAGCTTCTTTGTATGATTCCAGTTCTCCAGAATCTGAGATCAAGAGATGGTTGAAGGAAGGAATGGACCTTTCTGAAGATCTACTTGCTCTTGTAGATTTTCAAGGAGTAGGTTGAGGCTCCTCGTTTGGTTGACATTGTTGCACATTGTCACCGTTTGCATTCCTTGAGTCTTAACTGTCCTCAAGCTCCATATACTCATCACTTGTTTATTTTTTTGTTTTCTTTCCAAGTAATTTTTGTACACATTTTGTTCGTTAGCAATTACATCCCTACTAGAAAATTTACCATCTTCAGGATTCCATAAGAGATACCCAAAGTCACCTTCTCCATAGGCAATGAAGAAACACTTTTTGGACTTTATATCTAGCTTTGACCTTAGGCTTCTATTTATGTGCATGAAAGCCTCACACCCAAACACTTTGAAAAATGAATAATTCACTGGTTTACCTGTCCATGCCTCCTCTGGAGCTCCCCCATCCAATGCCATTGAGAGTGACCGGTTGATTAAGTACACATATGTACTTACTGCTTCCACTCAAAGCTCAAGCGGTAAGCCTGCATGTAGCCGCATGCTTCGTGCTCGTTCCATGATTGTTCTGTTTATCCTTTTGAAAATGCTATTTTGTTGAGGTGTCCTTGGGGTTGTCCTTTGCCTCCTAATTCCATTGCTAGCACAAGAGCTTTCAAAAGCTTGGTTGTGATACTCGCCTCCATTGTTGGATCTGAGGCGTTTAACCTTGGTATCTGTTTCATTTTCCACAAATGCTTTGCACCTTTTAAATATGGAAAACACATTGGACTTGTTCTTCATTACATAAACCCATGTTTCCCTAGTTGCATCGTCTATGAATGTTACATAGTACAATGAGCCACCAAGGGATGGTGTACTTACAAGACCCCAGACATCAGAATAAACCAATTCAAGTTTTTTTTACTTTTCCTTTCATTTCTTGCTTTTAGAAATTTTACCCTCTTTTGTTTACCATAACACAATCTTCATAGAGCTTCACTTCTTTCAAAGCTGGTAGAAGATTCTTTGATTGAATAATTTGCATTCCTTTGGCACTCATATGTCCAAGCCGATAGTGCCACAAAGCACTGTCAACTTTCGTAGTTGTTGCACAAGCTTAAGGTTTTGTGCTGACAATACACAAGTAAAGTGTATCAACCTTTTCTCCTTTGGCAACCACCAAAGATCCCTTTGAGATCTTCCACCGTTTGTTTCCAAATGCAATGTTATGACCTTCATCGCCCAATTGTCCTGTAGAGATCAAACTTTTGTGAAGAGAAGGAATATGCCTAACATCTTTAAGCTTCCATTCATTTTCGTTAGCAGTTCTGACACAAATTGTACCTTTGCCGACAATTTCACAAGCTTCATCATCTCCCAAGTATACATACTCAAAATTACCTTTGGTGTAATCTTGGAAATGCTGCTTGTGCGATGTCGCATAGAATAAAACCCCAGAATCTACTGTCCAAGAATTAGACACATTGTCTAATGAGAGAGTCAGAGCATCTTGCTCTACTTTACCTGCCACATTGGCCTCCAATGTTGGCTTGTTATCTTGAGACTCCAACTCCTTCTTCTTCTTGGACCAACAATCCTTTTTGACGTGGCCCTTCTTATTGCAGATCCAACATTCAAGAACCGAATTTGTGCGTGACTTGCTCCGTCTTTAACGATCACGACCTTTTGGTTTTTGAACCTCTCCTTAGGCCTTCCTCTTGTTTCCACTGATAGTGCAACACTTGATGATTCACCCGTGCTTCTCCTTGCATTTGCTTGCTTAGGGGAACACCCACAACATCATCAAACTTAAGAGTATTTGTGCCAGATATAGAGTTACTTACAGCCATCACAAGGCTGTCCCAACTATCGGATAGAGACGATACTATAAGGAGAGCGTGCACTTCGTCATAAAAATTGTCTTTCACCGACCAAAGTTGACTTATGTTGGTGTTAAATTCATTTAGGTGTTCTGTAATTGAACTATCCTCTGTCATCTTTAGATTGAACAAGTGCTTCATAGAAATACCTTATTGGATGCCGATGGTATCTTATAGAGGCTATCAAGTGAATTTATCAAGTCCTCTGTGGTCTTTATTTCCAAAATGTTGAAGGCCACCGTTGACGCCAAGCTTAGCCGGATTGTTCCTAATGCCTTTCAATTTCCTAGTGGCAAATAGAGGTCCTTCTGGTAGAGATAGTCTTCAATCTGCACCTTCTAGTGTTAATAGTTCTTGTCATTGAACTTCTCAATCTTGAGCTTTCCTTCCTCTGCCATTACTCCCACTCAATTCAAGGACTCCTTTCCTTGAGAAACTTTAGCTACGAGCAAACCCTGCTCTGATACCAGTTTGTTAGGGAATATGACATAGCTAATTAGATAATTGAGTAGTTTATTTAATGGAGAGAGATAATGTTCACACATAAGAGATTATACGAGAGAGAGAGAGAGAGAGAGAGAGAGAGAGAGAGAGAGAGAGAGAGAGAGAGAAGGCACACACGTTATACGTGGTTCATCCAATGTGGGCTACGTCCATGGAAAAGCAAGCACTCAATGGCTTTATTACTTCAAACAAGAAGTAAGTTAATGGAGCTCCCACCTTGCTTCACTCTCACCACCTCACGTCCACCTTGTTGCATCAACTTCACAATGCATCACAATGCTTCACCTCTTCAATCAGTTTTTGTGTGTAGAAAAGGCCTCCTTTTATAGGCCAAAAGGGCTTCCCTCTCAGTGTGTAGCCGCCCTTGTGTAGACAAGTCCTAGTTGGACTCTCCAATGTGCCCATGTGTGGCCGCCCTTGAGAAGACAAGTCCAATTTGAAATTGGCCACCGGCCATTGAATTCGGCCACCGCCAAAGACTTCCACCCACCGGCACTGGCCATTGACTATCGACCATCGGCCAACCGGCCAACCGACTGACCGTTTTTCGACCACTTTTCGACTGTCGTCCGCTGGCCATAATATTTCGACGAAAACGAATATTCTAGTGGCGGTGAAAATTTTGGTTGCCGATAAGTGATTTTTCTTTATGCATGATGGCTTCTCCTCATAATGGGGGCCTTACAAATGTGTGTTTTTGACGTAGAAAACTACAAGGGGTAAATCAGGCTCCATACTTAACAATGATTGTAATAGGCTCCATACTTAACAATGATTGTAACAGATTCTAAAATGTGTCTTCCTCCTCCAAGACCACATCCATGTCACTTTTTTTCCCCCTAATACTCCTCTTGAATTATTGTTCTATAGATTTAAACACCCAATTCATGCACTTACGACTATGTGAGGTCAACTACTTTAAAAGTCAATAAAAGCAGTCTACTTATTTCACTTCCTCTATCTACGTGGATGGAATTTAGCTTCCATCTACCGTTTTGCGAATCCAGGTTTGGTTGGAATGGCAATGGCCTATAGATAGACATTCCCATAAACCTTGCACCAGGGAGGTGTACAACACCCTTATGGCTTTGTTGGACTCGTTCTACCCGTTGAACAAACAATGGGGAAAGCAATGGCTAGAGGCAAGATGGGTGACAATTGTTGGGACATTTGGTGCCCAAGATGGCCGCTTAAGATAAAGGTCTTTTTTTGGAAAGTGCTCCAGGGGGTCTTGTCGACTGGGGTGAAGGTCCTAGCTAGAGGTATTGGGCCAGATAGATGGCCACAATGCAAATCTGCAAGTGAGAACCTCCCCCACCTGTTCAAGGACTGTCCGGGGGTAATGTGACCTCGTAGGGAAGATTTGTAAGTGGATCCAAAAGACATGGAAGATTGGGTTCTTCAAGAATGATCTTTTTCTTGGGGGGGAAGGTGATCATGAGCCACCCACTTCTCATCAGTACACAAATTTGAGGAATTGTTACTTTAAACACGTATGGAAGGCTAGGAACGGTTGACTTTTTGAGAATTGCATGGAAACAACAAGGTTTATGGAGATTATTCAAGAAAGCAAGGTAGCGACTATTTCTGGTGGAAAAAGGAGGAACTGCGAAGAGTGGGACAAGGTGGTGACTGCAGCATTGTCGGAACTACATGGGTAAGGATCTTTTTTTGAACCAGACAGGTTTATCACCATTGTCGTGGGGTGGCTCCCCTTTTAGCCGATGTAGTATTGTGTGCTAGAAGACGTCATGGCATGACTAGTATTGGTAATTCTTTTGGGTTGTTAATATAATATACTCGCCGTTCTAAACTTCTATTTACCAGCAATCTCTCTGTCCCGTTGAGTATGAACTCGGAGGGAAGTTGGTCTGATCCTTCTAGTCACTGCCATTGTAGTCCCAAAAGTGGCCTAGTTGATGGATTCCTTTGTTCTTCATCTTTCTGGCCACCTCCCTCCAGGTAGCATTCAACAAGACGCTTCCCGCCTTAGATAGCCAAAGGAACTAGTGAGACATTGGGTTGTGGAAAATCTAGTTACCTCTCCCCATTCCAAGGCCTCCCCCACTTTGTTGCACTTTCGAGCCAGCTTGCCGCCAGGTAAGCCCCCAAGCTTCAAGTTAGACCACCGAGGGGCAAGTTATTTGTCGTGTAGATCTAGCCCTTTCCATTGGCCGCCTTGCAAGTACAGTTTGGCATTGTCCATCATGGCCTTAGTCATCACAGTCCATGCTTGATCTTGCCTTGTGATTGCAACTGTAAACTTGTCACACTAAGCCTCTGTGTGAGTACTGGGGTTTAGAATTTCGAGACCGCCTTGCCGCATCGTCCTCGCTATGGCCTCCTAGCTTGCCCATTGCCAAGGCAGTGAGTCTTTATTGTTGTTTTTCCAGAGGAATCTCTTCATTGTTTTAAGGAACTCCTTCCATTTGCGTTTGGCTATCTTGAGCAGTAGGCCATTAAATGATAAGTATCTCTAGATCCTTCTTGATCACTTGAGGACAAGCTTTGAGGAAGAGTAGTGCATCATCTGCAAACAACTTTGCTAGAAGTTGGTCATTATTGGAAGGGATATCACTTGAATCTCCCCCGTTGCAACACTATCTTCAAGCATCGTCACGAGGGGATGAGATCCAATGGCAAACAAAAGGGCCCACAATCCACTCATTAGTTAGTAGCTCAGATTGGCTACCAGCACACAAAGCGCTAACCAATTGATAAAGCTTATGATATGATCACATGGTCTTTTCGAAGAGGTCACCAATGTGGGGCTCTTAAATAAAAAGACCAAATAGGTGTCTCATTAACCAGAATCTTGTGAGATGCCTCCCATGGCTTTGAGCGAAAAGGAGAGATGACACGTGGAGGAGAGATGCCTTAGGGGTGAGTACCACATTGCATTTGTGATATTTGTAACATTAACTTGATTTTACTACTTAGTGGTCACATTGAGTGTTTTCATATCTACTAACATAATATGGCGGAAGGGGGAGCCCTTTACACATGTCACAATATGCGACCTAAAGACTAAAGTCCAAAACAAAAACAAGCTCCTTTGCACGCGATAAAGAGGGAGAGAGGGGGGAGAGAGAGGCCGCCAAAGGCGGCGGCTGTACTAGTTAGTAAAATAAAGAGAAGAACCAAAGTTATAAGTTTTTTTGTGTATTAACCTTTGTATAGGGAGTGTAACCAACGAGAGTTCAACTTTCAATGGTTTCCATATAGCTTAGAGCACGGTCGCATGACATGCTATCGTGCCTTTCATCCAACTGCTAGGTTGTCAACCATTAAACTTTCGTTACATTATGTAAAAGTCAAATTTTTTGTCCTTATGCCCTCGAAATCAATAAGATCCTCGTTTAACTGCAAAAATCTCACTAGATTGGACAAAGCCGTCAGGTAGCAATCCTACCACAGTAGTGGGCTCTTTTCATGACCCTCTCCGACGCGGCTGTCGACCCGCCTCACTCCACCCTATCAAAGGTTATGATGACATCAATGAGCTACCGGCAAACGAGGCAGGCAGGTTACAAAGCAAGAGCAGACAACTAGGCTCTTATCCTTCAGAAGGAAAATTCCTTTTTGGAGACAACTGTGCAGCCAATAGCAATTTTTTCAAGGTTGACTAGTATACTATACTAGAACACATAATTTAGTACAAATTAATCTCACAAAACCAAAGTGAGACACGGCTCTTACAAATCAGAATATCAAAGATGTCTTAAAATGCCAATGTGACCCGTCAACTTGTTTCAAATATTGTTGGGACCCTAATTCCAAATTGAGCATGTAAAATGTAACACGTTCCTTTTCATGACACAAATAAGTGTCATGCCTTCTCCTAGTGATTAATCTGGTCCATGGATCCTTATCTTTGATACATAATCCAATCAACTTTCTTAGGGCTTATTCACATGGAGAGGCAAATCCGCACATTTGGGGCCTCTGTTGCCATATGTTTTGGCCACACGTAGAGTTTGTTTTGCCACTCATGACCACCAATTATCGCAAAAAATGACTAGCATGGAGGGAAACCCATTAGCGAAGAGCATCAAGATTTCCCGCATGGCCTAAAGTCCATTTTGAATGTTGGACATTTATATTGTCAATGGTTTTCAATGGCCCATTTCTTTGAGTCATTTTCTATGTGGAAAGAGGCCCTAATAGTGCATACATGCCTTATCTTTTTTTTTTCGATAGGAATAGGAAATTTATACTACCTATGAAAGGATGACGATGGAGCCCGGGAATGGGGGAACACGCCCAGTACAAACACAAGGGCCTCTCTATAGCTCAGGCTATCCATAACACCCCTATCCTCTTGGAAAAACACCTTCAAAAACACACTTCACACTAGCAGACCACCGCCCTGCCCAATTTCCACTGCTCACATGCTCCACAAATCCACACACAACACACACCTATTGCCACGCTTTGTCTCCACCCTTACACGCACACACAACCGCTCAATGTCACTCTCTCACATAAAGCACCGTCGGTCCGGGAGGGGGGGCACACACATCCACACTGTCGGCATTGAGGGGAAACACCAGAGCAGGAGAAAGAGAAGGGGGAAGGGGAAACGACGCGAGAGCAAACACAATGGAGGCTTCACCACTGCACAAACACTCTTTACAACTCATTTACATCAAACGGCGCACCCACATGGTCGCCGAGCGAGAAAACATGCACTTGGGGCTCTGCATGCACACACCTCTGCACAAAAAATTCAACCCAAGAATTCACACACACTCTCTATCTTGGCTCTCTGCAGGCTCACCGGCTCAAGGCCCTGGCAAGAAGCCTACTCTGGCAAAAAGCATGAAAAATGGCTCAAAAATGGTTTTTATAGGGGTGCCCCTTTCAATTTGGGCATCTGGGCTCTGATTGGTACACTTTGCATCCACATTTGGTAACTCTGGGAGGAGGTAGCCGCCTCTGCCTTCATCTGCTCTCCTTCTCTTTCTTTGCACTTGGGTGGAGGGGCAATAGCGATGTCGCTATTGCCCCTAGGCATTTCTTATTTTTTCCTTTTTTTCTTTATCTTTTCACCCTTTGGAAGGCCACCCCTTCCACTGCTCCTTTGATTCTTCCTTTGACAACCTCTATCCGGCTCCCACCTGCCCTCTCTTTCTATTTCACTCTCCTCATTTGCCCTTTTGGTCCCGGCCTCCCTCTTTGCCCTTTATTTTTACTTGGTCTTGTTTGGCCGGCCTTGGAATGGCCTCTTTGGTCTGCTCCTTGTACACCTGGCGGCCCTCCTAGGGCTCTCTTTCTCTCTTTACAATCTGGTTGCGAGATTGGCCTCTTTGGAAATCTGTGTGTGTGTGTGTGTGTGTGCGTGTGTGCGGGACCCCTCCCTCTAGGCAATAGCGACATCGCTATTGGGGGGGCGGGGGCATTTTGCCTTTAGAAAGGTATTTGGCCCAACAGACAACAGGCACTTGCCCTTAAGGGCACACCACATCATCACTGTACTATAACTCCAACCACCGACGACTGTCTAGCGGGCGCGTGCACAGCGCCACCCCTCCTCCTCCAAAGCCTATGCCCAATGCCACTGGTGCCGCCAACACAGCGTCGCAAGGGGCCAGCCATTGCCACGGGGTGAGGGAGCTCCCCTCTCTCCCCCTTTGTGTACGTACTGAGGCTCGCAGCCTAGCCTATAAAGGATTCCCTTCCGAACCCCTCGTTGCACCTATGGGATAATCCGGCCCTGACATGTCATGTCCTGGGCCTCCAAGCCTGAAGGCTTTAAAATCTTTTAACAAACACCTCTTCAATGAGAGAGACTTGGGGTGCCAACTTGGTCCAATTCCCATCCCCTGCTCATAGATCCCATTCTAGAGCCGTAAAGCCCGATACCAAATTCATATATCCGACTTCGTTCTACACAATCTCCATCGATTTTTTGACTTCTTCGAGCCCACTATCCGAGGCCGCAAAAAAGGCAAAAAACATCTGTCAATCCCCTCCTTAACACTAGCTCCCGAATTCATCCTGCTGTATCCCGTTGACCGAGCATCCGATGGATGAACTGTCAATTTGCGCTATCCTCACATGATGTCTTCCACCTTCCAAAACCTTGTTGAGGTCAAAAAGATACCAAATGGCGCATCCTCCAATGCGGTCAAGTGGGCTCAAATCCGGCCCCCGTCCAAACTTTGACAGCTCATATCTTGCACACCGTGAGTCCGATCATCGATCTAAAAAGACTGACAGGCTCCATAATTTGAGCACCTCAGCCCTTTCACTTTACATCCACTTCTCTTGACAAGCCGCACATGTCCATCTCGTCGGGAATCTGCAACCAGCTTCACCTTCAAACTGACATATCTCTCCTTGCATAGCTCCATTTGATGAGCCGTCTGGACCAGCATGGAAAACACACTGGAGACCACATTCTAGCACATAAAATCCACACCTTGGGCACAGAAGGACATCAACTTGCTTAGCTCTTTGCAACACACCTTTGGCATAAAAAATCGTTTTGGACATACATTCCCGCTATCCTTAGGCTGCCCAGGACCCTGTTACCTGCCCTAGCCTTCTGCACTGCACCTGCCTACAGCTTCTGTTTGGCATAGACCACTTTCTAGCTCAAACCAACTTTGGCTGCACCATCATTGCCCACCCCCTTGTTGAAAATTTATGTTCAACCACACATGGGCTTATTGCACTAAAAAACTGCACACTAGACACATTGTTTGTACACCACAAAAACACCTAGCATATGTACAAAATTGGCACCTGCATCCCGCTGTCTTTGTTCAAGCGGGTTGCCCAACCCCTTGCTTTACCTGCATAGTCACCACGTGGGTCAAACACATGACATTGATCATCTTCACATGCCAACATCTCTCTGTAGTGTTGCACTCCCACACATAGCCAATTGTTCACATAGCTTGCTCTCAGTGTACCTTCGTCGCCCGAGGCATCCACAAGCCAATTGTCCACCACCAACAAGACATCATTGAGCATTCCATCATGCTCATACACATCAACACCTTCACCGAACATATCCAACCCTGTCTCCCAACCATGTAGAATGGCCTGTGAAGGGCACTGCGGTTGATATGCATACTCTCCCACAACAGCCTCTGTCGACACAACCACCAAAGCGAACTCTTGCTCTCCCAAAGGAACCTCCACTTGTGGAGGGGCTAGCCCTCGCATCATCTGTATCCTGGCCAAAGCTTTCTGAATGAGCACCTGTGCTTCTCCATCCATCTCACCTATTGGGTCATCAAATCCCCAATCATCCTCATCATCCAAGCAAATAGAGCCATATGGCTCCTCCAACACCTCCTGCCGATCTATTCCTGTGACCTGTCCTCTTTCCATAGTCAAAGCAGCTCTCTCCTTCTTGGGAAACTCTTGTACCTGCATATCTTTATTCCCAAACTCCGACACTTTTACCTGCTCTTCATTTGTGGTTGCCACCACCACATCTTTATGCATATAACAAGGTAGCTTTACCTTTACCAACATAAACTCCTCGAAATCCGTCTCATAGCCATAGAATGTGGATCCATCATTGAGGCTACCCTCTCTACTCGTCACCCAAAAGCTGGAGCTGGTGCTTTCACCATCATCATCATAAGTGGACTCGATATCAGCATCTTCATCATCTCTTTGCTCTATAAGAGTGGGATCATCATCTTGCCCACTTTCGTCATCCAATTCCAAGCTTTCAACATCAATAACTTGGCTACAATTTACCACCCTTTGGTACAAGCACTCCACAAAAACATGCCCTATTTCTTCAAGCTGCTTTGGGCATTTGGAATCTGCCCACTCCTTTGCACACAGATTCTTCTTGAACAAAGGCTCATCTTCATTGACAAGCTCCTCCACAACCGACACAAGCATCTCACAAACAGGTAACTCCCAAGGAGTATAATCGATTAAAGGCCTTACCTCGACAGGCTCCATCCTCCGCACATTTGGCACCATCCTCTGTCGGTCCACTGAACACCTGGCCGTCGTCACAGGCACATGATCTATATGCTTCAACAAGCCCAACTCCTTTTGTATCTTCACTTTCTTGCTCTTTACCCTAACAACTCTCACCGCCTCAACATAGCTTTTCGGATCTTCATAATCATCCTTTTCTTGAACACAAGGATGAAAAACAAGCTAGGAACTTCTCCAGCTTGAAACAATCTGCATTGACCACTCCGGTGACAGCAACCAAATCCTTCCAGCTTTCTTCAAACTTATTGACAAAAGCATCAAAATTTTCACTCACCTCTTGCCGTAGCCCCTTGATCTTTGCATCCGCTCCAGCAGCAGCCGACACCACTTTATGAAATCGGCACAAAAACTGCCCTAAAAAACTAGCCCAATCTTGCTTATTCACAGCTTCTAGTCCATCAAACCATACCTTTGCTTTACCTCGCAGCACCAATGGCAATGTCTGCACCTTTTCTTCTTCACTTTGCATCCGCAATGAGAGCATAAACAACTCAAAAGCTACAAGCCACTCGTTCGCATCTTCATCACCATGGAAAATGGGACCAACACTCTGCCACATCTTGAATCACGAACTCAACATCGAGGAGCTATCAGTGTGCTCCTTAGTGGGGGCACCAAAAGACTGAGATGGGGAATGGGGGAACACGCCCGACACAAAAACAAAGGCCTCTCTATAGCTCAGGGTATCCACAACACCCCTATCCTCTCGGAAAAACACCTTCAAAAACACACTTCACACTACTAGACCACCACCTGTCTAATTTCCACTGCTCACACGCTCCACAAATCCACACACAACACACACCTACTACCACGGTCTATCTCCACCCTTACACACACACAACCGCTCAATCTCACTCTCTCACACAAAGCACCGTCGGTGCGCGGGGGCACACACATCCACACTACCGGTATCGAGGGGAAACACCAGAGCAGGAGAAAGAGAAGGGGGCAAGGGGAAATGACGCAAGAGAAAACACAATGGAGGTTTCACCACTAGTGGCACAAACACTCTTTACAACTTGCTTACATCAAACGGCACAACCACATGGTTGCCGGGCAAGAAAACATGCACTTGGGGCTTTGCAAGCACACACCTCTACACAAAAAAGCCAACCCAAGAACTCACACACACTCTCTATCTTGGCTCTCTGCAAGCTCATCGGCTCAAGGCCCTGGCAAGAAGCCTACTCTGGCAAAAAGCATAAAAAATGGATCAAAAATGGTTTTTATAGGGGGTGCCTCTTTCAATTTGGGCATCTGGGCTTTGATTGGTCCACTTTGGATCCAAATTTGGTAACTCTGGGAGGAGGTAGCCGCCTCTGCCTTAATCTATTCTCCTTCTCTTTCTTTGCACTTGGGGGGAGGGGCATTATAGATGTTGCTATTGCACCTAGGCATTCTTTAATTTTTCCTTTTTTTAAAATATTTTCATCCTTTGGAAGGCCACCCCTTCCACCGCTACTTTGATTCTTCCTTTGACCACCTCTGTCCGGCTCCCACCTGCCCTCTCTCTCTATTTCTCTCTCCTCATTTGCCCTTTTGGTCCCGGCCTCCCTCTTTGCCCTTTACTTTTACTTGGTCTTGTTTGGCCGGCCTTGGAATGGCCTCTTTGGTCTGCTCCTTGTACACCTGGCGGCCCTCCTAGGGCTCTCTTTCTCCCTTTACCATTTGGCTGTGGGATTGGCCTCTTTGGAAATCTCTCGAACTGCTCTCTCTCTCTCTCTCTCTCTCTCTCTCTCTCTCTCTCTCTCTCTCTCTCTCTCTCTCTCTCTCTCTCTCTCTCTCTCTCTCTCTCTCTCTCTCTCTCTCTCTCTCTCTCTCTCTCCGTGTGCGGGACCCCTCCCTCTAGGCAATAGCGACATTGCTATTGGGGGGGGGGGGGGGGGGGGGGGGGGGGGGGGGGGTTTGCCTTCAGAAAGGTATTTGGCCAAACGGGCCACGGGCACTAGCCCTTAAGGGCACGCCACATCATCATTGTACTACAACCCCAACCGCCGACGACTGTCCAGTGGGCGTGCGCATAGCGCCACCCCTCCTCCTCCATAACCTGCACCCAATGCCACTGGCGCCGCCAACACAGCACCTCAAGTGTCCCGCCATTGCCACCGGGTGAGGGAGCTCCTCTCTCCCCCTTTGTGTACCTACTGAGGCTCGCGGCCTAGCCTATAAAGGATTCCCTTCCGAACCCCTGGCTGCACCTATGGGATAATCTGTCCTCCATGTGTCATTTCCTAGGCCTCCAAGCCTTAAGGCTTTAAAATATTATTAAACACCTCCCTTCCATGAGAGAGAAACCCGACCTTGGGATGCTAGCCTGTTCCAATTCCCATCCCTTGCCCATAGATCCCATTCCTGAGCCGTAAAGCCCGGTCGCAAATTCATATATCCAACTTCATTCTACGCAATCACCATTGATTTTTTGATTTCTTTGAGAGCCCACTATCCAAGGCCGCAAAAAAGGCAAAAAACATCTGTCATCCCCTTCTTAACGCTAGCTCCCGACTTCATCGTGCTGTATCCCGCTGACCGAGCATCCGATGGACGAACCATCAATTTGTGCTATCCACACATGATATCCTCCACCTTCCAGAACCTTGTTGAGGTCAAAAAGATACCAGATGGCACATCCTTTGATGCGGTCAAGTGGGCTCAAACCCGGCCCCCGTCCAAACTTTGACAGCTCATATCTTGCACACCGTGAGTCCGATCATCGATCTGAAAAGACCAACAGGCTCCATAAATTGAGCACCTCAGTTGTATCACTTCACATCAACTTCTTTGGCCTAGTTGCACATGTCCATCCCGTCGAGAATCTGCAACCACCTTCACCTTCAAAGTGGCATATCTCTCCCTGCATAGATTATTTTGATGAGCCGTCTGTACCAGCATGGAAAACACACTAGAGACCACATTCTAGCACATAAAATCCACATCTTGAGCACAGAAAACCATCAACCTGCTTAGCTCTTTGTTTGGCCTAAAAAACTAGTTTGGATATACATTCTCGCTACCCTTTGGCTGCCCAGGACCCTGGTACCTGCCCTAGCCTTCTGCATTGCACCTGCCTACAACCTCTATTTGGCATAGACCACTTTCTAGCTCAGACCAACTTTGGCTGCACCAACGACTTCCGGCTCGTCCCCCGGCGACGTGTCAGTTTTTCCTCAATCCGGTGCCTTTGAGGAAGCCTTTGGGAAGTATTTATCGTGGAAAAACACACACACACACACACACACACACACACACACACACACACACACACACACACACACACACACACACACACACACACACACACACACACACACACACACACACACACAGAGAGAGAGAGAGAGAGAGAGAGAGAGAGAGAGAGAGAGAGAGAGAGAGAGAGAGAGAGAGAGAGAGAGAGAGAGAGAGAGAGAGAGAGAGAGAGAGAGAGAGAGAGAGAGAGAGAGAGAGAGAGAGAGAGAGAGAGAGAGAGAGAGAGTAGGAGAGCATCTGATTCTATCTGTGAGAAGAGAGACGACCTTGAGTGATGTGTAGGGACGACTGCAGAAGACTCTCTTCTTGGACTACTACATTCCGAATCATGCTTCCACATGCCTATTCGGTATTGGACATGAGCAACATAATTGTACTTCAAGTGAGCATCCCCTCTCATTATATGGCATCCACACACACATTGTATGCTTCTCAGACTCAATATTCTACTTTTCATATCTAGCTCAATCACACCCTTTGTCATAAGCTTCCTCTGACATGCCAACCCAATTCAACTTCCGTCATTTCTATCCGAGTCTAGCTGCGTTATGTCATTATTGGAAACATATACATCCATGGCTGCTAGCTGTGAGCTGTGGCAATGCAATCCCGACGCATTATCAACAAGCTCTTCTCAATTATGTTGCAAGGATCCACCCTTCAATCACTTCAATATGGCAATGAGTGCTCAATGAGTGGCAGAAGCTTGGGGTCCTATGTCACTGCATGCGGTCTCTCTCTCTCTCTCTCTCTCTCTCTCTCTCTCTCTCTCTCTCTTCTTCAAGCATGTCTCCAAGCCAAGAATTCTCTTATGGCAATTGCACAAGCATCTCTTCCACTTTTTCTATTCTACTAAGCTTTGCCTTCTCAACGTGACACTTTTGAACCTCTTCATAAGCTCGAGGTTCCTTTGATGTTGATGGTGAAACTTTTGCAGGCGGGAGTTTGGAGCCATCATTGTTGCTCATGTTAGAGAAATGACTACCAACATCACTAAAAACCTCTTGCTCGCCAATCTCTCAAGATTCCTGTTTGTGACTCTCTTTGTCAATCTGAGAGAGAGAGAGAGAGAGAGAGAGAGAGAGAGAGAGAGAGAGAGAGAGAAATGGATGGTAGGATTAAAAGACAAAAAGAGGAGAAGGCACAAAGTTTCAATTCTCAAAAAAAAACTTTTTTCCAAAAAATCGATAAACACAGGGCTAGGTCGCCTCTGCAAGGTGCTCCCTAATGATCTTGCTTTAGCATTCAGTTACTCATAGATGAAGGCCGCATTATGATTGCAGTCAAAAGATAGGTCAAATGCTCAAATAATATCACAAAAATTATTTTTGATCAAAAAGCTCAATGGCTGCTATAACAATGAATAAAATGACATAGGAGTTTGCGACTTTTCAAGGGTTGCTACTCATTAAACACGATTTGATGGGAGGTTGCCAGTAATAGCAATAGGGTAAAGAGCTGGAGGGCCAAGGCCATGCGACCTAGCCCCCACATTGATGTATATATCAAAAATAGTAAATTGACTATATTAAATTTTTCTAAGTTTTCTCACCTTCAAATTTAAAACAATTTGTAGATAGGATTACATTAAACCCATGTTTTTTAAAGCACTAGCACGGATGCTTTTGCGAATTGTTTGTTAGCAATGGTTGATTAGAGGGACTCTAGGAGTGATGGGAGAGGGAGCTTCAACTTTTCTTTGACATAGGAGTTTGCGACTTTTCAAGGGTTGCTACTCATTAAACACGATTTGATGGGAGGTTGCCAGTAAAAGCAATAGGGTAAAGAGCTAGAGGGCCGAGGCCATGCGACCTAGCCCCTACATTGATGTATATATCAAAAATACTAAATTGACTATATTAAAATTTTCTAAGTTTTCTCACCTTCAAATTTAAAACCTTTTGTAGGTGGGATTACATTAAACCCTGTTTTTTTTAGCACTAGCACGGATGCTTTCACGAATTGTTTGTTAGAAATGGCTAATTAGGGGGACTCTAGGAGGGATGAGGAGGGTAGCTAATTAACTTGCCATGAACAATACTTTTGCAAGAGAGAGAGAGAGAGTATTAGAGAATATGACAATAGATGAGGACTGGATTTACTTGGAGCAAGTCCCCCCTCAAAAGACGTTTGTATTATAGATTCTCCCATAAAGAGAGACTTTGTTACAATACAATCTTTGTGTTCCTTGTGACCTTGGTGATGCTATGAAGATGGAAAGCTTCATGCATCATGAGCTTAACATAGACTTTGCAAAAAGCATTAACTATCCCAAGCCTTTGTCCCAAGGCCTCAAACACCTTTGAAGGTGGAGAGATCTAGCAGGGAATGAGGGTAGGGAAGAGGAAGAAGAAACATTTCATAGGAGAAAGAAATATTTCCTCACTTATCATCACTCTTCTTGCTTAGCATAGCATAATAGCATAGTAATGAAGATGAAGAAGATGGCAAGCTTAAGTATTGAAGCATGGCTCTTGGTTGGTGTATGCTCTCCACTTCTCAACAAACTTCGAGAAGGAGATGGAGCTCTTGCATTTTGCACTCCACACAATGAGAGAATGTGTGTGTGTGTGTGTGTGTGTGTGTGTGTGGGAGAGTATACCCCCTCTCATTCTTGGTCCACCTCTCTCTCTCTCTCTCTCTCTCTCTATCTTGTATTATTTTATTATTTCATTTGGACATGTGTCCTCTTTTTCCTCTATGAGAGAAAGACTTAATTATTTATTTTTATGTATCTTAATTCTCATTGGACCCCTTTAAAACCTATCCAATAGCATTCAAACACATTATGAGGGCCACATGTGGAGGACCATTTGAACATGTGTCTTTTATGCTTATTAAGTCATTTGGTTAAATTGAATACTCCAAAGACTTAGTCAATCAAGCATGGCATGTTCATGTCTCTTGAGAGTTATCTTCGAATTAAATACTTCAAGAATTTTAGTCTTCTAAGCATGTGAGAAACACCTCAAGTTTTTGGGTAAAGTCTCCACTAACACTTAGCAAGCCAACAAGCACCTCATGCTTGGGTAGGATCCCCACCTCAAGGTTAGCCCTAGCTTGCCTAAGGTCAAAGGACTTTTGAACACTAACTTTTGGAGGTCTTTAATGAAGCTAACCCTACGGTCTTCAAGCTCCATTAGGTAGCATTGCTCTTTAACATACCATCTCTCAGTTGGACCCCTTTTACCCTTGGCCCCGTGTTGAGGCAGATTCATAAACACATGTCGATATTCTAACCCTTGTTCCTGCTTATTCTCCCACATTAAATGATCAGTTTAATATGAGAAAATCATTTGGGTTGGTTAGATATTAGATTTTATAACATTACCTCTCTCTTGAAATCATAATCGTCATCGACTATGAGGTAGAAGAGATAAAGTCTTAGTCAATAGTCTACGTTTCTTAGCGGGTAGAGGACCCCTTTTTACCTTGTGACATCATTCCAGAATGGATGAATGGTTCATTTGGTGCTTGGGAGATGTAGCTGCCGCAAGCATGTCTACTCTTTAGTCCATATCATACTGCCAAAGTAGAGTGACAAATTCTACATGGTGTTTAAGTGATGTCATCATCACAAACATGATTCTAAGCATGCATACTATTTAAATTTTTGCACAAACGAGGAATAGTCTTATAAGACAAAAACATTGTTAATTAAGAAAGCATTTATGTTTGCTTACTCTAGTGCAACATTGTAAGCATTGACAAGGGTCATACTAAGCTGTATTCCTTGCATCCATTTAGCATCTTCAAATGGATAATTTTTGAACTTAATACATACCGTCGGATAGTCGGATAATCTTACCATGCCGTAGAAACTTGTCTTCATGCAGAAGGATACCTTCGGGTTGTAGCACCTCTTCTTGGTATTTGATTTTTGGAGTGTCTTCAATAATTGGTTCAATTGGTGGCTCTCCTTTGTAGGGCTTAAGTAGTCTCACATGAAAAGCATTGTGTATGAGCCAATGGTTGGGCAACTTAAGTTGATAAGCCATGTCATTGATTGGCTTCAAGATTTGAAAAAGACCATAGTATCTTTTTGCTAATTTAGCATAATACTTTTGATGGCCCTTAGAAATTTTGCCCGTCGTTTGCCTCAGTCGAGCCTTGGGAAACTTAAGTAAGACCCAATCATTTTCTTTGAATGTTAAGGCCCTTCTGTGCTTGTCAACAACAGCTTTTTTCCTTTGTTGAGAGATGGATATAGCATCCTTAACCTGTTGAAAAGATTCTTGTAGGTCACGGCTATACTCATCAGCAACGAAGATCTTCCCATGTACTTTAAGTAGCAAGGGACTTTTAGGTCTTCCCTCTATGATCTCAAAAGGTGATTTTCTTGTAGTAGTATGGACAGTATTATTGTACGCATACTCTAACAAGGGGTAAGTACTTCTCCCATTGTGATCCTTGATCTACTTCTGTAACATAAATCTTTAGTAGATCAAGTATCGTAAGATTGGCTATCTCACTTTGGCTATCCGTTTGTGGGTGGTAGGCCAAAGAGAAATTCAATTTTGTACCTAGATTTTCAAAGAGACCTTTCCAAAAATTATTGATCATTCTAGGATCTCTATCTGACATGATGGTTAATGGTAATACATGGTGTTTGAAAATCTGAGATATGAAGATAATTGCCATTTGGTGTGCCTTAATAGTCAATTTGACAGGAATAAAGTGTGCTTGCTTGCTGAACCTATCGACTATTGTCCATATTCTCGTATTCCCGTGGATAGACTTGGGTAATCCAAAGATAAAATCCATGGATATATTCTCCCATCGTAAATTAGGGATGGGCAATGGCTGGAGTAATCCAGGTTTCTTCCCTATATCATATTTAGTCTTTTGGCATACCACACATTTTGAAACATACTCTCGTATGTCCACTTTCATGGTAGGCCAATAGAACTCCGTCTCTACTCCTCAAAGAGTAGGTTGATTGCCTCTATGCCCCGCATAGAGGCAATCAAAGAGTAGGTTGATTGCCTCTATGCCCCGCATAGGGAGGAGCTTGTGATTCATACATGACTTTGTCACGAAGAGAGTGGGTAACACATAGCCTATTGCCATGGAGAAGATAACCATCCTCCAAGGGAATGGTTCCTCTTTCTTTCCCAAAGCAAGGGCTAACATTATGTGTTTAAAGTTAGGGTCAATAGCATACTCATCTATCATAGATGATAGATCATTGTGAGTTGCTATAGACACAACATTAACTTTTGGTCATCGTGATAGTGCATCGGCCACTTGATTGTGCTTACCAGCAATGTGAGCAATATGAAAATTAACTTGCAAAAGAAAATTTTCCCACCTCATTGTTTGTCAGAAAGCTTGGTTTGCATCATGAAGTACTTGAGACTTTGATGGTCTATTCGTAAAATGAATGGAGTTCCCAATAATTAGTGCTTCCATGTGTCTAGGGCATGTAGGACAACTAAAAGCTCTTTCTCATAAATACCCAAGACTTGTTCATCCGTATTGAGCCTTTGGCTCTCATATGCTATGGCATGCCCTTCTTGAAGCAACAATGCTCCAAGGCAATTCCCACAAGTATCAAGCAGGTGCATTGGTCAAGCCAAAAGGATGATTAGATATTCATAAAGACCAAACATTGTACGAAACACGGTCTTTAGGATATCTTCCTCCACTTTCCTTATTTGATGATAGACACTTTTAAGGGTGATCCTACTAAAGTAGGTAGATCCTTGTAGCTTATCAAACAGATCTTCTACCCGAGGTACGGGAAATCTGTTTTTGATAGTGATATGGTTTAGTGCGCGATAGTCCGCACACATGAGGTATGTTCCGTCTTTCTTTTGCACTAAAAGGACTGGAGAACAAAAGGGAGATGAGCTAGGCCTCACCATCCCTTTGTCTACCAATTCTTGTACCTCATAATCTCCTTTTGTTGAACTTGGGAAATTCGATAAGGAGGCTTGTTAGGCGGTGAGCTTCCTGATAGGAGCTCAATTCGATGGTCATCATCCCCTCGTTTTGGAGGTAAGTCCATAGGGATATTATCGATGAATAAATCTTGAAATCCTTTTAGAAAGTTAAACAAGTCTAACTCTTCTTGATTTCTACCATTTTTATTTGATATACCATTAGCATCATTAGTGGATTCTTTGACAAAAATCATCTACGCAAAAATCAAGCTTTTCATTGACTTATCAAAAGCTGGTGAATTTACAAGTGGTATAGTACGACCAGACTCATTAGCATCTATATACATTTTCTTTCCCCTATAGGTGAAGTAGATTCTCCTCTCAGGGAACTTCATGTTGGCAGCCATGCGATCAAACCATGGCACCCCTAGGATAGCATTCTCATGTTGGAGAGGAGAGATGAAAAAGTCTTCTTTGTCGACATAGTTTTGGACAAGAAGCCTCAATTTACCAATCAAGGGAGTAACGGAGGCTTGCGGTCCCTTGAAAACTGTGTAACCGTTACAATATCTCCCATCTCAAAAGCTTGAATGCCCAACTTGGTGGCCAACTCCATTGATATGAAGTTGTGAATAGAGCCAGGGTCAAACAAGATGAAGGCATCATGCTTCCTTACCTTTCCGCAAGCATAGGATAGAGATGATCCTTTGAAATGAGCATCCTCTTTTGGAGCTTTGATGGTGGAAGCCCTAGGAGTCTCATTGCGAGCATTTTTCTTAGGGCAAGAACGATAGCCATGTCCTTGCCCCCTACGCTTAAAACACTTATGGTCCTTGCGAAAAGCTTCAAGCTCTTCATGAGAGAGTTTGTTTTTACCTTTGTAAACTCCCTTCTCGTTGGACCTATTGTTGTTGTTGTAGGAAGTGCCTTGGGAAGAATTTTGGGCATTGGTTTTCCCCTTTGCATCATTTTTGTCTTTGTTTTCCATGGGTTTGACATTCCGTTTAGCCCCTTGTTGGATTGATGTGCAAAGCAACCATGGTGTGGTGGATTACTTCGGTTATAGAACCAGGCCGTTGGGAGTTGACATACTCGGCCATTTCTTCAGGTAATCCCGCACAAAATTGTTGCTTTTGCTCAACAAAGTCTATCTTTTGGAAGACAATAGCCTTGAGATGTAAATCCCAAAAATTGTCCACATATTTGTGAATAGACTCATCTGAGAGAAGCTGCAAACTGCGCCATTTGGTAAGTACTTTTTCCTTTGTATCGCTTGCAAGGAATTGCTTCATGATGGAAACTCATAGATTTTTCCATGTCTTTGGGGCTTCACCATTGCCACGAAGGCTAGCCCACCATTGACAAGTTGATTTTTGGAAGTGCATAGCTACATGGCGTAGCTTGGAGGACTCCATGAATCCCTTGTCTCCAAAGGCCGCATCAAATTGCTGGAGGAAGGCCAATACTTTGTCGGTGGCACCAAATGTGCAATCATACATGAGAAAAGAGATACTCTTTCCTCCCTCTTCAAACTTCTTGAGCTTTTGTGATCTTCGCCATGCAGGTTATGATTTGTGATGTCCTCCCGTCTTGTATTCTCTAGGAAAATAGCCATAGATTTTGTCGGGAGATGAGGAAGGTGAAGAAGAAGGAGAAGAGGGTGACCTCTTTCTTGACCTTTTCTTTCTTTTTTTTCTCTCTTCCCTTTTGGACTGATGAGGAGAAGGACTATGTGTTGACCGTTTCCTCATGGAAGGAGTTGGCGATCGTCTAGACCACCGTCTTCGTGGAGCCACATCTTGGGGATTCATTACTTTCTTGCTCTTTGGATTCCTCCTCTAGTATGGGAGAGAGTCTTCTTTTGGGGGTCTCATCAAGAGGCCTCCTAAGCTCTCTCTCCTCTTGGAGAGGAAGGAAAATCCCATAAGCACAAAGTTGTTGAGTAACTTTGGCTTGCAAAGTAGGGTTGCCCATAGCTTGATGCAACCTAGTAACAAGATAATTGATAAACATGGGGGCATCATCATTAGCACATTCATGTGCAAAATCAAAGTTATCAATGTTCATTCTACTCTCTTGGTTATTGTGAGCCATGCTAATTATACTTATGTGTTTACTTAGTGTATTCTTTGGAAACTCAAAACCTTAGTTGCTACTCCTCTTAGCCTTTGAAAACAAGCACTTAAGTATCTACACCCACGGCTCGAATTGGTTAGTTATAGAGAGTAGTGGGGTGGGTCTAACATAGCAAAATTGCCAAGGAATAGTTTCTTTTGGACTTCTTATGGATCAATCATGGTAAAGCCGTAGGCAAGTCTAAAAAGACCCCATTATTAAGACCAAAGCTCCCAAGGTGTGCACCATATCCCACGTAGTGGGCTCAACAAAACCAATAATAGATCGGAGTCCCACTTACATATAATTAACAAAATCAACCATTAATAGGCTACTTAAGGACCTCTCTTTTTAAGCAAGAAAAGAGAAACCAAATGCTCTGATACCAATGTAATGTCAATGGCCTATGAACTTTGAGAATAGCGAGATTAAGAGAATTAGAGTGAGTAGTTTTGTGAGAGTACTTTGAGAACTTGGAGGGTGAACTTAATTGATGGTAGCAACATAAACATAGTACTTAATTAACTTGGCATGAACAATACTTTTGCAAGAGAGAGATTATTAGAGAACATGACAATAGATGAGGACCGGATTTACTTGGAGCCAATTCCCCCTCCAAAAGGCGTTTGTATTATAGATTCTCCCATCAAGAGAGACTTTGTTACAATAGAATCTTTGTGTTCCTTGTGACCTTGGTGATGCTATGAAGATGGAAAGCTTCATGCATCATGAGCTTAACATAAACTTTGCAAAAAGCATTAACTATCCCAAGCCTCAATCCCAAGGCCTCAAGAACATTAGTCTTTTAAGCATGTGAGAAACACCTCAAGCTTTTGGGTAAAGTTCCCACTAACATTTAGCAAGCCAACAAGCACCTCATGCTTGGGTAGGATTCTCACCTCAAGTCAGCCCTAGCTTAAGGTCAAATGACTTTTGAACACTAACTTTTGGAGGTCTTTAATGAAGCTAACCCTATGGTCTTCAAGCTCCATTAGGTAGCATTGCTCTTTAACATACCATCTCTCATTTGGACCCCTTTTACCCTTGGCCCCATGTCGAGACAAATCCATAAACACATGTCTATATTCTAACCCTTGTTCTTGTTTATTCTCCCACATTAAATGAACAGTTTAATATGAGAAAATCATTTGGGTCAGTTACATATTAGATTTTATGACAAGGTGAGTGAGGGCAATAATGGAAAGGGCAAAAGAAAATGACTTGTTATTGTGGCTAGAGACCGGTTAAAAGCAGGGATTTCTGGGTCTCTAAGCGGACGAGCTTGGTTGCAAGAGCACATAGTGTCACCTTTCACGTGCCATGAACCCGTATGCAATACATATCTGAATTAAACTAACCATGCCTAGTAGCTTATGTATCTATTTATCTATACTATATATAAACACTGCATTTAGGGAATATTTAAGGGAGTTTTGCGAGGCTTTTTTAGATGACCTTTGTGTTTATTCTTCTTGGAAAGAAAATCTATCATGTTTATGAAAAGTGTTTGAAAGGTGCAGATTGTATCGTATCTCATTAAACCCTTTTAAATACCAATTTTGGGTTAAAAATGGAGTCATTTTAGGACATATAGTATCCAAGAATGGGATTTTCACGGATGAGAGAAAAATTAAAGCCATTTCCAATTTGTCAGCACCCACAAACTATAAGAGAGTTCAAAGGTTCATGAGCTATGTTTGGTTTATCGACGGTTTATTTTAAACTTTGTCGAGATAGCCCACCCATTGTACAAGCTTCTTATTGAGTTTCATTGGATCAGGGAGTGTGACCATGCTTATGAGTTATTGAAAAGGGCCTTGACACCTTGCATGGTCTAAGAGGTTGTTCATATGAAAACCATTCTTTTAAGCATTGAATCTCTCCTCTTGACTCACATAGCCGCATAAAGCATACATATCCTCAACACCTTTTCCTGCTGGGTATTCACACCTGCTCTGACATTATGGCACACATTTGTAAGCACCCTTGACACTGATTTCCACACTTTCTGGCATCAACACTTTTTAAATGCATCAACATTTGCAAAATAAGTAGCACAAAGAATATCCAAAGGACTTGAGCCGGACTTGAGCCCATCGTGGCAGCCATAGAACAGAAAACACGTGAGCTAGCCATTGATTGATATTGAGCACAAAAAGTAAAATATTGAAATGCATCTAACCTGTGTGAAAAGCAGGCACCTAGGTTTAATTTTAATGGACTCATCTGTTGCCCGCGTATGGCATGGGCTTAAGTACACCTCTCAAAGAATCATCCTAGCCACATTCTTGTCAAATAAGGAAATTAAATACCTAAAGACAAAATAAACATTGGGGTCACATTGGGCTATTGACTTGAGATGCTACAACCATAAAGTAATGCCTTAAATTTGATGCTAGCCTTCAATTTCACACAATTTTTAATGACACCTTATAGTGCTATGACATGCATCAAATGACACCAAAAGTAGCATTAAATTTGATACTACCCTTCAATTTCACAAAGTTTTTAATGACACCTTATAGTGCTATGATAGACATCAAATGACACCAAAAGTCTTTTCCCTAGGCTTCAATCATTAGATCTAAATTCAACCTCTTTTCATATCTTATAAGGATGGTATGAGGTTCTTCCATAGGTGTTCAAATTCTTTTTTGTCACCATTTACAATTAATATATATGGATTTTACAAGAGGAGATGATGAAAACTTGACTTTTTTTTTTTCAAAATTAACACTCTCTGGAACCTAAGCAAGATTTTTTTTTTTGAAATGCTTATTTGAGCTTGAATTGCATTAACAAGGAAAAATCTAAGCAAGGTTTTTCCTTGTTCTCTTCCTCTCAATTGACATTTTTGAATTTGAAAGCAGCATGATTGTAAGCTGAGGCACTTTTTGGCCTCCAAAGGCATTAGTACCCAAGGGTCAAGGTCATTCAATTTTTCTTGTTCGACAAGTGTCCTGTGGAGCTTAAAATTCTTGTGAATGAATAGAAAGAGATCTTAACCTTTTAAATGCTATTC